>NC_056058.1:107642695-107942695 GCF_016772045.2 Ovis aries
GGCCTGAAGCCAAATCAGATCTGGCAGATGGACATAACTCATGTTCCATCCTTTGGAAAGTTTGCTTATGTACAAGTCAAGGTTGATACTAACTCTAAATGTATCTGGGCAACTGCTTGCTCTGGAGAATCTACAAGACATGCTGTTTCACATTTGCTTAGTTGCTTTGGTCCTATGGGCCTCCCACAAAATATAAACACGGACCGTGGCCTGGCTTACACTAGTCCTGCCTTTAGGGATTGTTTAAAAGCTTGGTCTATAAAACATCATATAGGAATCCCCTAAGATCCCCAAGGACAAGGACGAGCTATTGTAGAATGAGCTAACAGATGTCTAAAAGAACGTTACAAAAACAAAAAGGGGGAGATGGACTATCACTTCCCCCACAGCAAAAATTACATGAAGCATCATTTCCTTTAAATTTTTTGCATCAACATAATGGTTTTACTACAGCAGGATGACATTTTACACAGAAACAAGAAGTTCACCCCAAACCCGCTGTTGGTGGGGCGACCCCATGGCACACTCCTGGCCTGGGGCGTCTGATGACCTGGGGCAGGGGCTTCGCTTGTGTTTCACCAGGTGATTCAGAAACACCCGTTTGGATTCCCGTGTGCCATGTGAAACCGTATCACGAATGAACTCCCACCGAAGAGATACTTCGCATGCGACGCAGGGCCCCCAGTAATGAGCTTCAAAGGCCTGCGTCTGAAACAAAGATGATGACTCCCCTCCCATTGGAACAAGAGGAACAAGATCCCCGCTTGGGGACAAATTGAAAGATTAACCCAGAAGCCAGCGGAGACCTTAGGGAAGGAAGGGAAGCTTCACTCCCAGCAGCCTGGCTGCTGCCGCGTCTGCTGTCATCACCACCGCGGTGAGCATGCCCCCAGCAACAGCCAGACCCAGAAGGTATACTAACGGGGCACATTCAGCGAGCTCCCCGTTACTAAAACCCGCTGACTGGGGGCATTCTGTGATCCCAGTCTATGTTGATGATTCTTCCTGGACACCAGGACCTGAAGATACATGGCCTCCTCTTTTTAAACAAGAGGAAGGGACTCCCTTCAGTGTTGCTTATGGGTATGGATCCTGGCCAGTTTGTGTAGGACCAGCTACAGGATGTCTTCAATTATCTATGCCAGCCTGGCTGTCCGTTAATTCTTTAAATAGTAACTTTACTAAGGTTCATTTACATCTCTCTGGTGTGAGTTTTGCTTATAATGACTCAGAACCCCATAATGACAGCAAATCAGACAGACCTTTCTGCGAGCATCGCAAGCAGTGGACTGAAAAACAAGATCGGATTCAGTGGGAAGATTGCCACAGGGCCAAAGAAGTAATTTTGACTAATGGTTCCTATGGAACGGAGGGGACTGGTCCCCTAAGGGGCATGCAGTCTCTAATTGCTCTCATCAGAATCAGCCCTGCAATCCTCACAGAAGGGCGCATCGGCAGGTGCGTAAGGTCTTTGCCCATACTAACATTACCACTCATTCAGACCGTCTAATTATACGGCGTGGGAGTGGCACGCCACCCCCTTCCCACTACTGGATCAAGGAAGAGGGCAAGGAGAGATTTGGAAATTGACTCTAAGTCTTAAAAAATTCCAAATTTGGGATAGACATTATCCCGATAAAACTGATTATTCATTGACATTTAATACCAGTACAAACTGGACATTTTATATTCAGGCTTACATGAGAGATCTTTATGTGCTCTTGAAAGAATCAATTTCTATCAATGAAAGTGTACAAGAACTTTCTTGGTAGGATTGCAAATTATATACTTGCTTAAATTCTTTACTTTATAATTCTAATCACTCATTTGTTATGTTAAGAAAGATATTGGAGATATGGCTTCCAGTAAATCAAACCAGACCTTGGGAAGGCTGTTCTGAAACACACGCTCTTTTAAAAGTTATCAAGAAACAACTACAACATTCCAAAAAGTTTATTGGACTCCTTAGAGCAGCTGTTGTGGGAATTATTGCTACAGCCTTGACCTCAGCAGTAGCCGGGGCAGCACTGCGTCCAACCATACGAACAGCCGCACTTGAACAGCAGGGCGCCAAGATGCAAGTCCTGCCTGGGAAGCCAGACCCGCACAGACGGAGCAATTAATGAAAGATGGGTTGGTTTAGAAAATGCAGCTCTCCTACTAGAGGACAAAGTACAACATTTACAATTACAAATTCACCTTAAGTGTGACTGGAGTTTCTCTTCACTTCGTGTCACACCTCATAAGTATAATCAAAGTGCATATACTTGGGATCAATTATCCAAACATTTGAGAGGATGCGTTCATAATAATCGACCCTTAGATAGTTCCCAATTATAGGCTACCGTTTCTAATATGCAGAAGTCTCACTTACAATAACTCCAAGAAACTGATTTATTTGAAGAAATTGAGGAAAGCTTACATACAGTTAACTCCATGTTGTGGATTAAAACTTTAGGAAGAGGATTGCTTGGTACCATAATATCAGGATGTATATTTTTAACTGTCTAGTCCTCAGATACATTAAAAAAAACTGAGAATTGATGAAGAAGTTGCTCGACAGCGTATCTACTGTGAAAACAAAAAGGGGGAGATGTAGTGGGGACTCCTGACAATGCACCGTCACAGCCTTGAGAAACCCCACAGAAATGGCACCTGGGAAGCAGCACACAGCAAGAGATCGCGCTAATGATCATCTTTCATGCTTTTCTTAAGAATAATCTCCCTGTTGCAGACCCCAAGGCCAGGCACAGAAGGGAGTGTGGCTGGGGTCAGGAAGCATGGACCTTGCAGCACCCTTGGCCGCCAGGCGTGAGCGCTGCCTGCACGCCCGCTGATTGCTCCCCAGGTCAGCCCAGAAGGGACCGCCTGGACGAACACAAGAGATCGGGACCCATCGCCCCAGACTTCCTGTTCTGTCTTCATTCTCATCGCTCACTCCCGGACCACTAGGGAAACATGTGTATAGTCAGATTCTTTTAAGGAGTGAAGTGTACAGGCGCAAAAAAAAAAATACCGAAAGAAATAATGGAAATTTCCAAATTTAACAAAAAGCATAAACCTACAGTTTCAAAAAGTTCAATAAGGTACAAAAACCACAAAACTACTCTAAAACTCACCATAATCAAACTGCTTAAAAACAGAAAATTTTAAAAACTGCCAAAGGAGTTGTGAAGGTCTTCAGAATGTCCTTTTGGAACTTCCTCTTTCTTAGCACTTCGGTTTTCTCTCTTCAACTACTTCCCCTGTGCTACTTACACATTCTTTCATTTTAAAACCATGATACCGTCTATTAAGCAGAAATAAATTTAGCATTGGAGAGTCTTAATTGCTGACTTCTGCCTATTGACTTCTGTTTAAACAGTTTAAGAGTTGGAAGAACATTTGTGCGCATTTTATGCCATTATTAAAGACAAGGATTCCCATAAATGAAGTCAACTGTTATTGATAGCTTTATGACTTTTTCCTCTCGTGATTTTATTAAATCTTTCCTAAATTCTGTTAGCTAGCCGCTATTCCCATCTTACAGATGCAAGAAAAGGCTTAGTAGGTAAAACACCAAATGGAGCAAAACCAGTAAGTGCAGTTTCTAGCAGGTTCCAAAATGTGTGTCTTCCATTACTTGAGACTGCAGCTCGAGATAAATATCTTCTACCAAATGGAAATTATGCCCCTAACCTAATAGATGTTGCAATTGTCTTCTCAACATGTATTACACCACTTCTCAGTTCAGTTCAGTTCAGTTCAGTTGCTCAGTCGTGTCCGACTCCTCGCAACCCCATGAATCGCAGCACGCCAGGCCTCCCTGTTCATCACCAGCTCCCGGAGTTCACTCAGACTCACGTCCATCGAGTTGGTGATGCCATCCAGCCATCTCATCCTCGGTCGTCCCCTTCTCCTCCTGCCCCCAATCCCTCCGAGCAACAGAGTGTTTTCCAATGAGTCAACTCTTCGCATGAGGTGGCCAAAGTACTGGAGTTTCAGCTTTAACATCATTCCTTCTAAAGAAATCCAGGGCTGATCTCCTTCAGAATGGACTGGTTGGATCCCCTTGCAGTCCAAGGGACTCTCAAGAGTCTTCTCCAACACCACAGTTCAAAAGCATCAATTCTTCGGCGCTCAGCCTTCTTCACAGTCCAACTCTCACATTCATACATGACTATTGGAAAAACCATAGCCTTGACTAGGCGGACCTTAGTCGGCAAAGTGATGTCTCTGCTTTTGAATATACTATCTAGGTTGGTCATAACTTTTCTTCCAAGGAGTAAGTGTCTTTTAATTTCACGGCTGCAGTCACCATCTGCAGTCATTTTGGAGCCCCCCAAAATAAAGTCTGACACTGTTTCCACTGTTTCCCCATCTATTTCCCATGAAGTGATGGGACCGGACGCCGTGATCTTCGTTTTCTGAATGTTGAGCTTTAAGCCAACTTTTCAATCTCCTCTTTCACTTTCATCAAGAGGCTTTTTAGCTCCTCTTCACTTTCTGCCATAAGGGTGGTGTCATCTGCATATCTGAGGTGATTGATATTTCTCCCGGCAATCTTGATTCCAGCTTGTGTTTCTTCCAGTCCAGCGTTTCTCATGATGTACTCTGCGTATAAGTTAAATAAGCAGGGTGACAATATACAGCCTTGACGTACTCCTTTTCCTATTTGGAACCAGTCTGTTGTTCCATGTCCAGTTCCCATCCAACAGGAAGTTTAGGGATTGATCCCAGCTTTGGAGGTGAATCTCAATTAATCCAAGCCAGTAGGCGGCCCCCAATATCCTTGTTGAGTTTTAAGCCAACTTTTTCAGTCTTCTCTTTCACTTTCATCAAGAGGCTCTTTAATTTTTCTTCACTTTCTACCATAAGGGTGGTGTCACCTGCATATCTAAGGTTATTGATATTTCTCCCAGCAATCTTGATTCTAGTTTGTGCTTCATCCAGCCCAGCATTTTCCATGATATACTCTGCATATAAGTTAAATAAGCACAGTGACAATATACAGCCTTGACGTACTCCTTTCCTGATTTAGAACCAGTCTGTTGTTCCATGTCCAGTTCTGACTGTTGCTTCTTGACCTGCATATAGATTTTTCAGGAAGCAGGTCAGGTGGTCTGTTATTCCCATCTCTTTAAGAATTGTCCACAGTTTGTTGTGATCCACACAGTCAAAGGCTTTGGCACAGTCAGTAAAGCAGAAGTAGATGTTTTTCTAGAACTCTCTTGCTTTTTTGACAACCCAGATGTTGGCAATTTGATCTCTGTGTACAACTTTGCTGTCAGCATCTTAGTATCTTGGCAATTACAGCTAAGATGCTCCTTTCTAAGCATGTGCTCATGGACGCACGGTTTCTATGACCTTGCTCCCTCCCCTTCCTCTCTCACTCCCTCTAATATGCTTCTGCGCCGGAGCCGGTGGGGTGGGAGGAACTGCAAAGTGTATTTGCATCAAGGGTGAGTTTAGACTGTGTTTGAAGCAGATGTCTTCAGTATGAAAATTGACAGGATAGCTTGAGGTAAATAGATCACATGGATGTGGAGTTTGAGGAAGACCTGGTGCAATCTTACAAATACAGCTCACGTTTTATCCTGGTACAATGTCTAACACATGGTGCATTCTCAGTAAGTGTGCTGAGTAAATGAATTAAAAGGGAAATTAAAAGTTAAATCCATGTTTCTTTTAACACCATCATGAGTCAGAAATTGGCAGCAGCAACTATCAGATAAGCTATCTGATGTCTGCCGCCTGCTTTCTCTCCTGCATTCCATCTGTATGTAGCAAGAAAACAATTATCACTCCCCAGATTAATCAGTGTTGTTGCAGTCTGCTATTAGTCACCATGGGCTTCTCTCTTAACAACACTCCTCTATCCACTCTGCCCCTCAAATGCAAAATAAAAATTAAACTTGCATCAATTCAAGCATCAAACACCCATTGAGCCTTTATTCTATGTCATCTCTGGGTACACAGCTGAAAACACGAATAATTTGAAAATCTTAAAATCATACCAGAGGATATTTATCATTTGTGAACCTTGTCTTGTTCACTTTCTGCAATGCAGCTTCGATACTTCCATAAAGAAAAGATAATATACTTTAAAAAACTTTAATTTTATATGCTAACATTCATACATTTCTCCAGAGTTCATATAGCTCTCACAGTAAAATTGAAACTGAAATAAACCTAGTAAATAAGCTGATAGTATAAGAAGAAGCTGTTCTCTTTTTGAATTTGAATAAATATTTAAAGATAATTAGCATCTTGGTCACCATCAAGGCAAACCTCAAACATGAGTAGAACTGGGCACTGCTGTTGAGAAATCCTGGGTAAAAATGAAAGTTCAAGTAAGTACAACATGTTTGAGAACCAAATAACAGCTATCAATGTGTTAGCATCTGCTGTTTAATTACCCAAATATCCCAAGTGTTTTGTGCCAAGTACTATAAATCAAGACTTTCTTGTTCAAGGATGTTTGAGTCAGATGTTCAAATTAGCTGACAAATTATTCATCTTCATAATAAAACAGTAATATTCTAGAACTGAAAGAAACCTAAGAGCTTACCTACTCAGAGTCATGTTAATTGGTCGTAATTGGTAAGACCTCTTTGCCACTGTTAAGCACAAATACGGTTATGTGCGTTCTTACTTGTTATATTAGTCTCTTGATCCAAATCTTATTACAGCATCAACACCTTTTTTTCATAAATGAAATGCATATGGAAATAAAACCATAAGAACAGGAGGTTCTGTGTGTGCTGTACTCTGATCTTGGGACCCTGCTTTGGTTCATCTCCACATGCTCAGCGCTTGTTCCCCAAACCTGTGTCTTGTGAGGGCAGCTGACTCCTGCCAGGAGGAGCCTCTGCGGCTCTCCCTGCCATAACCGCCGCCTCCAGCCTTCCCAGGCTCTTCTCGCCTCTCATCGTTTGCCCAACTCCCTTTCCCATCGTGATGAGATCCTCTTTAGAGCTCTTAGTGTCTGCTTTTGACAGTGACCTCAGAGAGGACCTCAGAGAGGACCTCAGGGCTTCCCTCATAGCTCAGCAAGAATCTGCCTGCAATGCGGGAGACCCCACTTTGATCCCCGGGTCGGGAAGATGCGTAGAGAAGAAATAGGCCACCCACTCCAGTATTCTTGGGCTTCCCTGGTGGCTCAGATGATAAAGAATCCAGCCGCAATGCGGGAGACCTGGGTTTGATTCCTGGGTTGGGAAGACCCCCTGGAGAAGGGAAAGGCTACCCACTCCAGTCTTCTGGCCTGGAGAATCCCATGAAGTGTAGAGTCCATGGCGTGTCAAAGAGTAGGACACGACTGTCACTTCCACTTTCGGAGAGTACCGTTTCAGCCTAAGGGGCCTAATAGCATTTAACTTGGATTTTTTTTCTAAAGAAACTATTTGCACCCACTGCCGCTACCCAAGTGTGATGACAAGTTTGCTCTCCCAGGTCATCAGTTCCGCTCATCAGGAATCCGAGAGGCCTCCCCTTTCCGGAGTCTGAAATACCCCTTTGCAGTTTCCCTCCAGGGCAATCAAACAGAGTGGCCTCCCCACTATGCTGCTCAACCAGTCCATTCAAGGTTATTTTTTATTATAATGATGAAAACCTGTTTCAAGGATATGCACTGTCCCCTTCAATAGAAAGCAAAGCCACGAGCACCAGTTAAAGAGGAAACCCAGGCGTACAGAATTTAAGGGATGTGGGTTAAACGGCAGATAGCCGGCAACGCTCAGTTTAGTCTCCTTCCAGCGGTGCCCTGCCCTGCGGGTCTCCTGTGACTCAGAGGTCCACCTTCTTTTCTTTTCCATTATGCTTTATCACAGCTTATTGAATACAGTTCTTGCATCTACACAGGAGGACTGTAGTGCTTATCCGTCCTGTCCAACTGTGTGCGCCCATGTCTGTGTGTCTGAGGCTCTCCCGTGCAGTCTGGGACAAGACAAAGCAGGGCTCCGCTTGGCCGCCCGTGAAGAGTCACCACCGCAGCAAGACCGCCGGCCCAGGCAGGCCGCGCTGACGCTGGTGCGCCGCCGGCTGAACGGCCCGCTGCCCAGCGTTTCCCTTCGATCTGTGGCCGCCAGGGTGTCTGCAGCGAAGATTACGCCTCTACCTGGCTCTCTGCCCTCCAGAAGTCTAGGTTCTAATATGAGGATACTGACTCAGCACAGGATATTCCCTGCATATGCCCTACATGCATTAGACGGTTTGTGAGAATCACATGATATGTCGGCCTGCGTTACGGTTAATGGGAGCATCCCCCACGCAAACAGATTATTTGCACCTCTCGCATGCTCTCTTTCCTGGTGACTAGGACTGAAGCATCTGGGACTCCTTCAGATTTTCTTCTATTTCCTATGTCCACACACTAATCCACCTTAGAGAACTAGAGTCGTCAGTTATATAATGTAGACCAAAGGTGAAAGATATTTAAATTACCATGATCCTGCAACATCTATTTTCCTAATGCAGAAGCAGATTTTAACAAAAAGCAAGAATGTCTATGTGGTAAAAGAGGAAAGCTATGATAATTTTGCATCTTCAATGTATGCATTTCATAGAACAAAAACAATTCACTTTTACACAGAAACACATTTCTGGAGATGGAAAGGGAAAGGTGAGACACGGAGACTGATAGGAGAAATTATTATTAAAAAAGGAAAAAATTATTTTTAAAGGAGAAACGGATAGAATGGAGTTGATGCTGGATGTTTAAATATATTTAACATATTCCTAAGAAGTGTCTGAAAAATATATTGTTGACATTTCTTCCAGACAAGTGTTTTGAACTAGCCAAGCATTCTATAATACGGAGGGATGTTGTTGGGACATTGTTTTTGGTGATATTCTCTTCTACTATTCCTGAGACACCCTATTTAGGACCAGGAAATTGATTTCCACACAGGATCAAACATGTAAACTCCATACTCAAGTTTACATCTTGTAAATAATAGCCAACTTAGATAACATAAGCCAGCTTAGATAAATAAGTCATAAGAACCAAAGCCATCTCTCAAAATTTAGGATTCAGTTGTTCCCACCCCCTCCTTGTTTTGGTAAAAATCACCAATGAAATTTCCTTACCAGCCCCACTGCCCTCTACTAGTCAAGGAGTACTGCAGGGCGCCACCCATGATTCCTGCCCATGTGATTAAGTGATCTGTTTGCAAGACTAGCAACACAGATGGTGGAATGATCAAGTTCTTTTCAATGTTCAAGAGATCCAGGCAACTGTCTAATTAGATGTGGAAAGAAGAAAAATAATAGCAATGAATATACCTCAATACTCATTACAGGACAAGACTGAAATTAAAATAATCCTTCCTCCAAAGGATTTTACTCTCAATTATGAAATCTATGTAAGTTTTTTTATTTGTTTGTTTTTGTTTTTGCTACAATTTCCTGAAAACTTTGGAAATGTATTATGATTTTTCTTATCACTTCCGTTTAATTAATTTTTGTAAATGTTCAAAGGCATTTAGCAAATATGTATTCTGTGTATAATATATGATAACTATCTTAAACTCAATATTTTTGTTAAAATTCTCCAAGTTTTTGCTTCTCTTCTTTAGAATTCAAAATCAACGCTAAAAATTTTTGTGATAATTGCATTCATCAGTTTCCTCATTAACGTGTATCCCCTTTTTATCTATTTTAATGCTATTTTTATGTTTTATACTGAACACAGAAAAGCTTATGGAGATTAAATCTTCACTCTAAACTGTAGCTTTGGTGAATATTAAATCCCTCTTTTTATTTGGTTTGATAGTTTCTACCTTGAATTGTAATACTTGTGATAGTTAAATATAAATAGTTAGGGTTTGGCTTTTGACCCAAATTACGTTTATCATTACTGCCTTTTAACTACACAGTCAAGCATATTCATGACAACTGTCATAAAAGTATGTCTGGTCTGCTAATATCTCCCTATATGCTTATCTGCTCATGCTTCATCCTTTCCTACTCCTAGAGAAGAAATAATATATCTCATTTTCTTAATCTTTGGCTGAGAAATTCTCCTAAAATATCTCTGGACTGAGAACCAAGGTGTTTTGTAGAAACTACTTAGAAAGTCAAAGGATAGGACAGGTGTGTCATTTTACTCAAAATAATAAGCGCCAAACTTGACTGGACAGTCATCATTTGACACATGTCTTTCCTCAGTTCCTTGCAAGGCACAACATGTGTTTACAGTTTTTCAAGTAAATTAAAAAAGAAAAGAGAAGAAAATGCTGTCATCATAAAGGCAGCAATGTAAATCTGCACTAATCTAATCAATTGTACAATGTATTGCAAGCTCCAAAAAATTTAAATGCAGAAAAATTAGCAACTTAGAATTGAGAAATTATGGTACTACAAACTTAAATGTAGTTACTTTAAGTGATTATTGTAATTATTAAGACTAAAGCCTATCCCCAATTTTTCTATTATGTTGTTATTCAACTTTTTTCCTAGACTGGCAGAAAGGAAAACACCCAGAAAGTTGTTTAAGTTGCCTTGGTATGAAGAGTTTTTAAAAATGCAAAGTTCTTGTTCCTATAAAGAAACTTTTATTTAAGATACAGAGCTGATCATGCTTATCATTTTTCTTATAGTTATCTCAAGCCTGCAGTTTAAACTGATTATTAGTGCTAGTGAATGAAGACTAACATTGTCAATGAAATTTAGGGTTACAAATAATTTTGTTTTAATAGGTAATGATGCTTTCTTGGGACTATGAGTCAGAACTGAACCCCAAATCTGCAAAATAAAATAATGTCTTGTTCTTTATTGAATTTTTGGTGTGAAAAAGAAGGCCAACTGGAAAGTATTTTTCACTTTTCCACAGGTAGAATTAATATAACAATTTTGTTTTTACTAGAAAGAGGAAAAGGGGAAAGATAAATCATATCAAATTCTCCATTTCTGCAAGTGAAATTAAGTTGGATAAAATATCTTTCTGCTGCTAATGCTGACCAATGAGATTTCAGTTGTCAGCTGTTTAGTAACTAAATCATGTCTGACTCTTTACCAGTCCATGGACTTCAGCTCACCCACCCGCTGCAGCTCACCAGGCCCCTCTGTCCAGGGGATTTCCCAGGCAAGAACACTGGAGTGGGTTGCCATTCCCATCTCCAGGGGGATTCCAACCCAAGGATCAAACCAGCGTCTTTTGCGTCTGCTTCATAGCAGGCAGATTCTTTACCAATGAGCCCTTGGAAAACCCGTGAAATCTCAGAGTCTAGCCTTAAAATGTTGGAGAAGGAAATGGCAACCCACTCCAGTGTTCTTGCCTGGAGAATCCTGTGGACAGAGGAGCCTGGTGGGCTGCTGTCTATGGAGTCGCAGAGTCAGACAAAACTGAAGTGACTTAGCAGCAGCAGCAACCTTAAAATGCAATTTTTATATTATCAAAAGGAGTTTTGGAAAAACAGCAAGGAGCTCTTTCACTCCTGCACCCATAGAGGAAGAGCGATCACTCTTGGTCATAAGCTATTCCAAAGAATGTGATTTGATAAAACATCACATTGCAAATTTTCACAAATACAATCTGGTTTTCCTAGGAAATTTTTGAACTTAAATAATCACAGATTTTATCAATTCCTTTTTTTTGTTTCTTATTATAAATTCTGATTTTGGAACTGTTTTTTGGTCTGAGGGTTCTTGTAAGGTTTTAGATACTGTTGCTAATTCTATGATTATAATTTCTGCAAGTAACCTGTAATTCTGACTGGTGCCATTCTGATGAAAGAGGAGTGGCAGATACCAGGAAGGAAAATCAATTAACATTCATTAAGGTTTTGATAGAACAAGACATGGAAAAATTTAGGGGGATTTTAAATTAATTATTGTTGAAGTATTGTAATTTGGCATTTTAGTTTTAATTTCCTGAGAGGAGAAAGTAGGAAAAGACACAACAGAAAACTTCTTCCCCTAAGATCTCATCCTGTAAAAGACACACAGCTCGACTTCCATGTTTACCTATTATGAATGGCAGCTCTAAGGTGGAAATATTTAGGCTCTTTAGACTCGAATTTGCCAGAATACAGGAAAACAATCTTATTTATGCCTCAAGGCTGCTGCTGTAGCTGGTGGCAGAGACTGCCTCCCTTGACAGATGTTGAAAAATGCCAAATAGTTGTTTTCCCAGCCTCCCCTGACACTAAAGCTTGAGTGTAAAATGTAGTTATAGTCAATAGCACCCGAGGCGAGTCTGCTGCGGGGCTTCTGGAAGAGCTTTCCTTCTTTACTCTCTATTCTTAGGGCTTCCCTGGTGCCTCAGACGGTGAAGAATCCCCCCACAATGAGGGAGACCCGGCTTCGACCCCTGGGCTGGGAAGATCCCCTGAAGGGAAAGGCGCCCCACTCCAGTGTTCCGGCCTGGCGAGTTCCATGGACAGAGGAGCCTGGCGGGCTGCAGTCCCGGGGTCACAGAGGTGGACACGACTGAGTGGCGGACGCTTCCTGTGTTTGCCACGACTGCGTCCGCTTGTAACCGTGAGGGGACAATGCCACCGACTTACTGACCGTGGCGAAGGAGGAAGCTCAAAAGCATCTTGGTCAGTGATGAAATCGCTGTTAGTGAACCGACTTTGGAGTCATAGGACCTGTACATTTCTTGAAACATGAGATTATAAATAGCTTTATTGTTTAAGCCACATTTAACTGAGTGTTCTAACACTTTCAGGAGAAAACAGAATCCACCTCGGTAAGAGTTTCTGTTTGGCCGGCTTAAATAACGAGAAAACATGTTCTACCTCATATAATGGTGTGAGGGAAAAGGTGGTTTCAGGGTTGGGTGGCTTGGTAGTCTAAACATATCTTCAAAGATTCAGATTCTCTTTGTCTTCTGCTCTGCTTTTTCATCATGTCTTTCCCTCAGGATTTTCTCTCCACGGTTGTAAGGCGATTGCGGGAGTTTTAGGTGTTATACGCAGTTGCAATAACGTTAAGCAGGAGAAAGCCATTTTCAATTATGTCTGCTCCCTGCATTTTTTTTTTTTTTAAACAGACAGGCCTTTCCCTGAAACCTCCCAAAAGACTTCTCTTCAAATTTCATTGGCTAGAATTAGGACTGAAGCCATTGCCTGCCCTAATCTCTGGTAAGAAAAGTATTAATTACCATAATTATATTAGACAAATTAATATTCACCTACAGGAGGGGATTAACCCCTCCTAAACCATGAGACCCTCTGCTGTATGAACATACGGGAATTCTGTTAATTAAGACTGAAAAGAGAGAGTATGCACCACAGAAACGTCAGTAAGTGAAGTAGCACTCAGGAATTCAGAGAAGGGAGAGCACCTTGTGGACTGGAAAAGTCAGGCAAGGGTTTGCCGAGGAGATAGACCTTGAACTGGCTTCCCTGGCGGCTCAAAGGTAAAGAATCTGCCTGCCAGTGAAGGAGCCGGGGGTTCGATCCCTGGGTCAGGAAGATCCCCTGGCGGAGGAAACGGCAACCCACTCCAGTGTTCTTGCCTGGAGGATCCATGGACAGACGAGCCTGGAGGGGGCGATCCGTGGGGCGGCGAGTTGCATATGACTTAGCGACTGAACAGCGGCAGCAGCAGGACTTGAACTGGGCCGGGGTGAAAGGAAGAAAGCTTGTTAGCCAGAAGGGAGCTTTGAGGACACAGTGCAGAGAAAAGAGTTTTAGTAATGGCCTAACAATTATAGGAAGGTATTTGATTGTTGAAGTTGCTGTGCAATAAACCGCTGAAAACGGAAGTCACCTAAAGCAAACACTGCACTGTGCTATGAGTTCTCTTGGTCTAGAATACAGGCAGGGCCCGGCTGGGATAGAGTGTCAGTGGTCAGAACTGAAGTCTGGAGTGCCTCAGTCGCTGTGGGCCGAACATTCTAGAGGCATTTTCACTCTCATGCCTGGTGGTTCATGCCAGCTATCAATTGAGGCCACAGCTGAGTGACAGGTTGGAATACTCCATGTGGTCTCCCCACATGAACTATTCTGACTTTCTCTCTGAACGCAGGCTGACTCCAAAGTTAGCTTTCCCAGAAAGCAAGGTGGCAATGCCAGTAATTTTCATGATCCTGTCTTGAGAATCACATAGCACCGTGCTCACCCTGCTCCCCTTTCTGAAGCAGTCAAAGGTCCTGCCAGGTTCAAGAGGAGGAGAGAGTGATCTCAAGACTCAGCGGTAGCAAGGTCAAGGTCACCTGATGCCCAGAACATGTGGGATGGGCAATATTGTCATGACTAGTTTTTGAAAACAGTCTACTACAGAAGGAAAATTTGTCTAAAGTTGCAACGCTGAGAACAGTAAATGATAAACAACTCTCCTCTCCTCATGCACCTTCTTAAGACAACTTGCAAGACATTCTTTTAGGACTTGCTTAAGATATTGCCAGCCAGACTGAATGACTATAACTGGATCACAACCAAAGTAAGAGAAAGCCAGATAGTAATTAGAAGATTCTTTAAACAGAATTTGTAGATGTAGAGAGAGCTATGATTTTCCCACCAAACTCACCAAGAAGGCAGGTAGTGAGTTCCCCAACACTTCCAATTCCCAAGCTAAGTTTGTGGCTCCCCCCATAAAAACCAGTTATGGAGACTAAAGTACAAGCATGGCTGACCATTCACTGTCAGTTTGCTGAACTGTGTGGTCTTGTAGACTCAACTCCATGCTCGCCTGCATGAAATGCAAGCCAGTTCTTGGAAGATCCTCCTAAGAGTCTTAGCAGATGAGGCAGAGTATATTGAAAATAATGCCCATGTCTCCCCAGGAGAAATCTAAGGTAGGGAGATCAGAATAACCTGTAATTACCAGGATCTTGGGAGGGATCGAGGGTTGTCCAAGCTGCATGAGACAGAGGCCACTGGACAGTTTAAGAAGTACGACCAGAGTGCAGTCTGAATAGCACGCTTTCTTCATGTCTGCTTCCTTCGCTGACCCGAAAGGAGCAGACGTGAGATGGCAGGGGCAAGGAGGGCAAAAATACACAAATGAAAATTAAAAATAGGAACTGGTCTGGCTACTGTCCTAGTTGAAGCACGATTCTCTAACCTTCCCTTTAGCTCTAGAAGCTCCCATTCTTTCCCTCCCAAAACCAGGCAGATCATTTTGTCTTCCCGTTTGCTTCTTTCTTTGTGCATCCAACACAGATGTGTCTAATGAACACAGAAATGAAGTGTATCGGGGGATGAAGGAGGAGGGGGAGGGCAAAACAAGAGCTTTTTTTAAGAAAGTCAGTTTCTTATTTTTGAAATCTGATAAAAGCTTTATCTTGAAAGATAATCTCTCCTAGAGTGTTCTGCCTTTTTTTTTTTTTTTTTAACCTTAGCTTCTCCATCCAAGCTTTTTGGAATAGAGCTGACCTCTCTTTTATTATCATTATAATTTCCCTTCAAAAAGGAATTTTTAAGAATCTCTCATTTTCAGTCCCTTTGAGCATAGGGAGTGGAATGGTTATCACATTCTCCTCTCATCTGAATCAGATTTTTCAGGTAGTTTGAGGACTTACCACAGGATAACTTTTGCTCTCTTTCTTAAGGACCAGATATCATGTAACTTCACAACCAACATTTTCTTGAGGTTAAGGAGATGACTTACTTGAGAATATAACCTGCTTACTGGGCTTCCCTGGTGGCTCAGACAGTAAAGACTCTACCTTAAATGCAGGAGACCCTGGGTCAGGAAGGTCCCCTGGAGAAGAGAATGCAACCCACTCCAGTATTCTTGCCTGGAGGATTTCATGGACAGAGGAGCCCGGCGGGCTACAGTCCGTGGGGTCGCAAAGAGTTGAACTCCCTTGAATGATTAACACACACTAACATATTTACTCACAGTCATACACTCATTCACTTATTACTCTCCTCGGGTAATTTCTTGATATGTAATGGGCAAGTTCTTAGGAAAACTGGAGAGTAATAGTCACCCAGAGAAACAGTAGCTTAACTAGAATTACAGCCCAGGGATCCAATTCATAACAGTAAAACATTAGTTGTTGTATAATTGTTGTTGTTTAGCCACTAAGTCACGTCTGAATCTTTTGCGACCTCATGGACTGTAGCCCACTAGGCAACTCTGTCCGTGGAATTTCCCAGGCAGGAGTACTGGAGTGGGTTGTCATTTCCTTCTCCAGGGGATCTCCCTGACCCAAAGATCAAACTCGCATCTCCTGCTTGGCAGGTGGATTCCTTACCACTGAGCCACCTGGAAAGCCTGTTGTATAATAAGACCTGATTAAATAAATTATGGTATATGAATAAATTAAAAAACAGAAGATGCTTATCACAAAAATTAGGAACAATTATTTATGAATAAGAAGCACTGGGTATGTAATATTGGAAAGTTACTTGGGAAACCTCTAAGTTAGTATCACCGTCTGATTTCTTTTTGGGTTAACTAATTAATCAGGTCTTAGCTGCGGCACTCGAGGCCTTTGCTGAGCCAGGCAGGGCCTTTCATTGCAGCACAAAGACAACTGAGTCTTTGCAGCGCAGGCTCGCCAGCCGCGGTGCCCAGGTTCAGCAGTTGCAGCGCTTGGGCCCACTTGCTCCACGGACTGTGGGATCTTAGTTCCCCCGCTGGGGATCAAATACACGTCCCTGGCATTGCAGTGTGGATTCTTAACCACTAGACCACCAGGGAAGTCCAGTGTTTAATTTCTTTATGTGAATGGTGATTACATGGAGGTTTTATTAACATTATTTGAAATCCATATATGTTATATGAAGTATTAAATAATATTGTCATATTTAGTTATGAGTTTAATATATTGTTGTGTCCTATATATTTATAATGTATGTAGGACACAGAAAATATATTCTGTGATTCTGATGACCATTGGTTCAGGGATTACCATTTCTATGAGAATTTACCTGGCAAACTCTATTTAAAATTATAACTAACACTCTTTATTCCTCTCTGTACTTCCCCCCACAACATTTATCAACACACTTAAAAGTTACTATTTATTTCTTTTCTTATTGTCTCTCTTTTATAGAAGATAGACTTCATGAAAACAAGCTTCTGCATGTTTTGATTACATGTATGTCTGAAACAAGTTTTGCATATCTGTTTGATTACAGTGATATCAGAAGCATCTAGAAGTGCCTGGCACTTATTGCCTGTTAAATAAATACTTCCTGAATAGAATGTGGCAGGCATTTTTGGCACGAGATCACCAAATAGAAGCATCTGTCAAGTCTTTCCTTTGGAACTGTTCAGTTTCCCTGAGTTTTCCTGCAGTCTTCTGTGCGGGGACATGCATGGGTCTGAAAGTTGACTTTCGGGGAGCTGGGTATGGAAGACGTTGGGAGGCCCCTTGGCCAGCCTGTGATGGTCAGCTTCACCTGCCAGTCTCAGCTGCAGTGTGCCTCTGTGCCTGCTGTCCAAATCAGGGTTACTAAGGGTTCATTTCTCTAGAAGATAAACGCTAGTCTCTAGAAGAGCAGAATAACAGCCTCATTGTTCTTGAAGGGCTGCAGGTAACTCTTAAGTGAGACTCAGCTATTCCTCTCCCTGGGGCTTCCTTGGAGACTTCAGGGTGAAGGTAACCAGTTTCAAGATCACATATGACTAAACTTTCCATCATGCAAGATCATGCAATTTCAGTAAAGCCCTTTCTTAACTGGTGCCAGAGAGTTTGAAGGCTTGATAACAAGAATTAGAAGCACACACTCCATGATCTCATCCATTTGTAATATCCAACAGCATCACTTTTTTCTTAGTACTTTCTACCAATCATTTCCTCAATGATCAATAGATTTCCAAGGGGACAGTGGACTGGTATCAGAATCACCTGGGAAGCCTATTAAATACAGATTCCTATAGTCTAGCCCACTCCTTCTAATCTGAATATTGGGTGGTAGGGCCTCAGTGATACTTTAATATACTGCCCACCACCAGCAACAATGATTTAGTCAGACATTCAGCCGCATACTGTTATTTAGAAATCTAAACTGACCTGTAAATACAGTTTTATATGGGCCTACTGAGATTTATAGCAGGATACAATTTTAAAATCAAGGAAGAGAGCCATAAGAATGCAAAATTCCTAGCTTTGGAGAGGTCTTTGATTGGCAGGGTATTGCTTCTGGCGAGATCATTTTTGTACCCATGGATGCTGATTCTGTAACAATAAGGTAAGCATAGGAAATTATGCCCTGACAATTCTCCTGAACAATTCTCTTGGTTGGTGAACACCTCATTTTGTGTTTATTCAGCTCAGTTCAGTTCAGTTCAGTTCAGTTACTCAGTCATGTCCAACTCTTTGTGACCCCATGGACTACAGCATGCCAGGCCTCCCTGTCCATCACCAACTCCCTGAGTTCACTCAAACTCATGTCCATTGAGTCAGTGATGCCATCCAACCATCGCATCCTCTGTCATCCCCTTCTCCTCCCGCCTTCAATCTTTCCCAGCATCAGGGTCTTTTTAAATGAGCCAGCTCTTCCCATCAGGTGGCCAAAGTATTGGAGTTTCAGCTTCAACATCAGTCCTTCCAATGAACACCCAGGACTTATCTCCTTTAGGATGGACTGGTTGGATCTCCTTGCAGTTCAAGGGACTCTCAAGAGTCTTCTCCAACACCACAGTTCAAAAGCATCAATTCTTCTGCGCTCAGCTTTCTTTATAGTCCAACTCTCACATCCATACATGACTCCTGGAAAAACCATAGCCTTGACTAGATGGACCTTTGTTGGCAAAGTAATGTCTCTGCTTTTTAACTGGTCAGAAATTTTTAGGTTGGTCATAACTTTTCAGGTTGGTCATAACTTTTCTTCCAAGGAGTAACGTCTTTTAATTTCATGGCTGCAGTCACCCTCTGCAGTGATTTTGGAGCCCCCCAGAATAAAGTCTGACACTGTTTCCCCATCTATTTGCCATGAAGTGATGGGACCAGATGCCATGATCTTAGTTTTCTGAATGTTGAGCTTTAAGCCAACTTTTTCACTCTCCACTTTCACTTTCATCAAGAGGCTTTTCAGTTTTTCTTCACTTTCTGCCATAAGGGTGGTGTCATCTGAATATCTGAGGTTATTGATATGTGTTTATTATGTACCTAAAATTACCTCAAATTATAGTAGATAGCAAAGCATGCTCACAGTGCCCTCTGGATAAGATAATTATATTATGAAGAACTAGTGCAAGCTAAGAACCTCTATGGTGATTGATGGTTAATTCCTCCTATTCATTCTTTCAGGGTTTTTTTTTTTTTTTCTCCCTAATTCTCTTAGTACCTCATGGTCAGGAAGGTCTGGTGATGGATGGAGAAGAAAAGTCTCTATTACTATCAGTATAGCACAGGATGTTTTTAAAAATGAAGCTAAAAGAAAGACAGTGACCTTACTGTGAGTGAGCCTGCATGGGTCTAGCCTCATACCAGATATTCTATTCAGGGGAAAGACTGCCTTTTTTTTTTTTTTAAGTATCAGGAATACTTAGGAAAAGCTGTTGTGTGACAGGCGATGTCATTTGGGAAGGTGATCCTCTACTAGTCATTGTGGAGCCTGAATTCCTGGCACTCAGGTTAGAAATGCCTCGAGAGAATAGCAGAACATTGAATGGTGTTTCTACAGAATTGTCATCTGATTCTGACAGCCAATGTATCCTATTATCCTAACTTATCACTGTGGGGAACTTCAGCTTCAAGTTTCCGCTATGACTGAAAAACGAAATGGAAGAATATTTAAAATAAAGAGAACCGCTCCAGCCTAACTATGGAAGAGGAGAATGTTATGTGAGCGTATATAGTGATGCCAAATCCTAAACACACCCCCTTCAGAGAGCTGACTCTTCTTGCAGGCTCAGTGCCAGCACACTACAACAAAGAACTGTTTCATTTGTTGTTGTCTAATTAAGCAAAAGCTTGTTCCAAGTTTGGGAAAGGGAGCCACCATCCATTTCCATAGTATGCTTTCATAAATGCGGCAACATCGAGGACTCTCAGGACTGGCTCTGCGGCTGAAAAGTGAAAGTGTTAGTTGCTCAGTCACGTCCGACCGTTGGCAATCCCAGGGACTGTAGCCCCCCAGGCTCCCCGTCCACGGGATTTTCCAGGCAAGAACCCTGGAGTGGGGTGCCATTGCCTTCTCCAGGGGGTCTTTCTGACCCAGGGACTGAGCCTGGTTCTCCTGCATTGCGGTTCTGTGGCTAGTGCAGTGTCATCCAAGATGGTTAGAGAAGCAGCCAGGTCTGGCCACAGGCGCACCTGAAATTCTTTATTACCTCGAGAGCAGAGCAGTATTTGATACCAAAAAAAAAAAAAAAAAGATTTACATGAAAAGAGTAGACATAAATGGTTTGTTGCTAAAGAGGTTTCTCTATGCTTCAACTTTGACATTTCTCAAGGAGGCTGACTGAACATTTCCTATCATCTCCAAACTCCAGATCAGGATTGCCATTACAAGATTTGAGTGGAAGGTACATGCTAACCTGAGGAAAAGATTGACCTGACATATTCAGCCAATCTCTTATTGACTATGCCAAAGCCTTTGACTGTGTGGATCACAATAAACTGTGGACAATTCTGAGAGAGATGGGAATACCAGACCACATAACCTGCCTCTTGAGAAATCTGTATGCAGGTCAGGAAGCAACAGTTAGAACTGGACATAGAACAACAGACTGCTTCCAAATGGGAAAAGGAGTACATCAAGGCTGTATATTGTCACCCTGCTTATTTAACTTATATACAGAGTACATCATGAGAAACACTGGACTGGAAGAAACACAAGCTGGAATCAAGATTGCGGGGAGAAATATCAATAACCTCAGATATGCAGATGACACCACCCTTATAGCAGAAAGTGAAGAGGAGCTAAAAGCCTCCTGATGAAAGTGAAAGTGGAGAGTGAAAAAGTTGGCTTAAAGCTCAACATTCAGAAAAGGAAGATCATGGCATCCGGTCCCATCACTTCATGGGAAATAGATGGGGAAACAGTGGAAACAGTGTCAGACTTTATTTTGGGGGGCTCCAAAATGACTGCAGATGGTGACTGCAGCCGTGAAATTAAAAGACACTTACTCCTTGGAAGAAAAGTTATGGGCAACCTAGATAGTATATTCAAAAGCAGAGACATTACTTTGTCGACTAAAGTCCATCTAGTCAAGGCTATGGTTTTTCCTGTGGTCATGTATGGATGTGAGAGTTGGACTTTGAAGAAGGCTGAGTGCCGAAGAATTGATGCTTTTGAACTGTGGTGTTGGAGAAGACTCTTGAGAGTCCCTTGGACTGCAAGGAGATCCAACCAGTCCATTCTGAAGGAGATCAACCCTGGGATTTCTTTGGAAGGAATGATGCTAAAGCTGAAGCTCCAGTACTTTGGCCACCTCATGCGAAGAGTTGACTCGTTGGAAAAGACTCTGATGCTGGGAGAGATTGGGGGCAGGAGGAGAAGGGGACGACCGAGGATGAGATGGCTGGATGGCATCAGGGACTCGATGGACGTGAGTCTGAGTGAACTCCAGGAGATGGTGATGGACAGGGAGGCCTGGCATGCTGTGATCCATGGGGTCGCAAAGAGTCGGACACGACTGAGCGACTGAACTGAGCTGAACAGTATCTCAGTGCAACACGTGTTTTAGTGGTTCTATTCAACCAGCAACAGACATGTTCTTGCACATTTTCCAGCAGCAGAGGAAAAACTGGGGCAGCCAGAATGAACAGCTCCCCAAAGTAGAAAGTCTCAGCTTGAGAATAAAGAGTGTTGATATATGGTGCTTGCCCTTTTCACCACCTAATTCCACAG
The DNA here is from genome assembly GCF_016772045.2 of Ovis aries. Taxonomy (NCBI): domain Eukaryota; kingdom Metazoa; phylum Chordata; class Mammalia; order Artiodactyla; family Bovidae; genus Ovis; species Ovis aries. Next base: position 107,664,382 of record NC_056058.1, read on the forward strand.
TTGTAGTGCTTAGTAGTTCACTCGTCTGTGAAGTAAGGGAGTGGACAAGCACTGTCTTGAAACCTCCTTGGGTTTCTGACATGGTTCTGCCAATACAGTGAAACGAACCATACCCATTTCTAAGTGTGATTAGTGGAGTGAGTATAAGTGTGCTGCTTATGCATTAGTGTGTAGCAGATTACCCCCAAACTAAGTGGCCTAAAACAGCAGTTAACACTTATTAGGTTAAACAGCTGACACTTAGGAATCCAGGGGTGGCTTGAGAGTGATTCTGGCTGAAGGTCTTGGATGAGGTTGTAGTCAAGATGTCTGCATGGCCGCAGTCATCTGAAGGCTTTACTAGGTCTGGAGAATGTGCTTTCAGGATGCTTTACTCACATGTCTGGGCTTCCCTGATAGCTCAGTTGGTAAAGAATCCACCTGCAATGCAGGAGGCCCCGGTCAATTCCTGGGTTGGGGAGATCTGCTTGAGAAGGGATAGGCTACCCACTCCAATATTCTTGGGCTTCCCTTGTGCCTGCGCTGGTAAAGAATCCACCTGCAATGCGGGAGACCTGAGTTCAACCTGGGTTGGGAAGATCCCCTGGAGGAGGGCATGGCAACCCACTCCACTATTCTAGCCTGGAGAATTCCATGGACTCTACAGTCCACTGGGCCACACAGAGTCAGACACAACTAAGCAACTTTCACTTTCCCTTTCCTTGTCACGTGAAACACCCCGTAGGACTGCTTGAGTATCTTTCCAATGTGGCTGTTGACTTTCTGCAGGGCAAACGACCCAAGAAGGAGCAAGTCAAAATCTTCAGTTTTTTAAATTATCTAGCCTTGTTACAGGTCAACCCTAATCAGTGTGAGAGGGGACTACACTAGGGCACAAACACCATTGAGGGCATCTTGGAGGCTGGTAATCACAATACATGAAGCTGGTAACAAAAAAGAAATGGTCTTTATTATATAAACTACTCAGAAAAAGTCATATTTAACACTTTTTTAAAAAGTTAGAGATGACAATTTGACATAGCTACATTTATTTTTAATTTACCAAAATTCTCTGAAGCACCAATGTATTGAATCAAATTGAATTATCATATGTCAATGATCAACTACATCCACTTTTTCTCCCTATTGTGGCCACACCTCATGGTTTGCAGGATTATAGTTCCTCTACCAGGGACCAAACTCAGGTTCCCTGAAGTGGAAGCCCACAGTACTAAACACTGGACTGTCAGGGAATTGCCCATCTTCTCCTTTATCCTAACTTGGGACTAATATCCTTAGGGGTATCTCAAAGTAAAAAGAGCAATAACTAGCTCCTTTTTCTCCGACACATATTTGAACACCTTGCTGACAGCTGAATAGAAAGAAACTCAGGGAGGCAGCTGATGGGAAGAAATGTATTCTGAGAATGTTAAAACTAGGCAACTCATAATAAGCCCATAACACAGTGCCTTTACAAGATCACAGGAAAACAGCTAAAATGCATGCCTCATTGATACCATAAGACTAAACCTTCCACGAGAGTTCTAAGCTTTAAATTTTTGTCTCATTGCCAAGATGTAGGTTAAAACATAAATCTAATTGTCAGATGCACTTAAATTCAAATTGCTACACTACCATTAATGGTCCCTAGATAAGTTAGGTAAAAAAAGATCTTCACAACCCAGATAATCACGATGGTGTGATCACTCAGCCAGAGCCAGACATCCTGGACTGTGAAGTCAAGTGGGCCTGAGGAAGCATCACTACAAAAGCTAGTGGAGGTGAGGGAATTCCAGTGGAGCTATTTCAAATTCTGAAAGATGATGCTGCGAAAGTGCTGCACTCAATATGCCAGCAAATTGGGAAAACTCAGCAGTGGCCACAGGACTGGAAAAGTCAGTTTTCATTCCAATCCCAAAGAAAGGCAATGCCAAAGAATGCTCAAACTACCATACAATTGCACTCATCTCACATGCTAGTAAAGTAATGCTCAAAATTTTCTCCAAGCCAGGCTTCAACAATACATGAACCGTGAACTTGCAGATGTTCAAGCTGGTTTTAGAAAAGGCAGAGGAACCAGAGATCAAATTTCCAACACTTGCTGGATCATTGAAAAAGCAAGAGTTCCAGAAAAACATCTATTTCTGCTTTATTGACTATGCCAAAGCCTTTAACTGTGTGGATCACAATAAACTGTGGAAAATTCTGAAAGAGATGGGGATACCAGACCCCCTGACCTGCCTCTTGAGAAATCTGTATGCAGGTCAGGAAGCAACAGTTAGAACTGGACAGGGAACAAGACTGGTTCTAAATAGGAAAAGGAGTATATCAAGGCTGTATGTTGCCACCCTGCTTATTTAACTTATATGCAGAGTACATTATGAAAAACACTGGGCTGGATGAAGCACAAGATGGAATCAAGATTGCTGGGAGAAATAGCAATAACCTCAGATATGCAGATGACACCACCCTTATGGCAGAAAGTGAAAAACTAAAGAGCCTCTTGAAGAAAGTGAAAGAGGTAACTGAAAAAGTTAGCTTAAACCTCAAATTTCAGAAAACTAAGGTCAGGGCAACCGGTCCCATCACTCCATGGCAAATAGATGGGGAAACAGTGGAAACAGTGGCTGACTTTATTTTGGGGGGCTCCAAAATAACTGCAGGTGGTGACTGCAGCCATGAAATTAAAAGATGTTTATTCCTTTGAAGAAAAGTTATGACCAACCTAGACAGCATATTAAAAAGCACAGACATTACTTTACCAACAAGGTCTGTCTAGTCAAGGCTATGGTTTTTCCAGTGGTCATATATGAATGTGAGAGTTCGACTATAAAGAAAGCTGAGCACAGAAGAATTGAAAGCTGAGTGCCGAAGAAGTGCTTTTAAACTGTGGAGTTGAAAAAGACTCTTGAGAATCCCTTGGACTGCAAGGAGATACAACCAGTCCATCCTAAAGGAGATCAGTCCTGGGTGTTCATTGGAAGGACTGATGTTGAAGCTGAAACTCCAATACTTTGGCCACCTGCTGTGAAGAGCTGACTCATTTGAAAAGACCCTGATGCTGGGAGGGATTGAGGGCAGGAGGAGAAGGGGACGACAGAGGATGAGATGGTTTGATGGCATCACCGACTCAATGGACATGGATTTGGCTGGACATTGGGAGTTCGTGATGGACAGGGAGGCCTGGCATGCTGCGGTTCATGGGATTGCAAAGAGTCAGACATGACTGAGCAACTGAACCGGCCATTACATTTACGACTGTGGGCAGGAATCCCTTAGAAGAAATGGAGTAGCCATCATAGTCAACAAGAGAGTCCAAAATGCAGTGCTTGGATGCAATCTCAAAAATGACAGAATGATCTCTGTTCATCTCCAAGGCAAACCATTCAATATCACAGTTATCCAAGTCTATTCCCTGGCCAGTAATGCTGAAGAAATTGAACGATTCTATGAAGACCTACAAGACCTTTTAGAACTAACACCCTAAAAAGATGTCCTTTTCATTATAGGGGACTGGAATGCAAAAGTAGGAACTCAAGAAACACCTGGAGTAACAGGCATATTTGGCCTGGGAATGTGGAATGAAGCAGGGCAAAGACTAATAGAGTTTTGCCAAGAAAATGCACTGGTCGTAGCAAACACCCTCTTCCAACAACACAAGAGAAGACTCTACACATGGACATCACCAGATGGCCAACACCAAAATCAGATTGATTATATTCTTTGCAGCCAAAGATGGAGAAGCTCTGTACAGTGAGCAAAAACAAGACTGGGACCTGCCTGTGGCTTAGATCATCAACTTATTGGCAAATTCAGACTTAAATTGAAGAAAGTAGGGAAGACCACTAGACCATTCAGATATGACCTAAATCAAATCCCTTATGATTATACAGTGGAAGTGAGAAATAGATTTAAGGGCCTAGATCTGATAGACAGCGTGCTGATGAACTTTGGACAGAGGTTTGTGACATTGCACAGGAGACAGGGAGCAAGACCATCCCCATGGAAAAGAAATGCAAAAGAGCAAAATGGCTGTCTGGGGAGGCCTTACAAATAGCTGTGAAAACAAGAGGAGCGAAAAGCAAAGGAGAAAAGGAAAGATATACCCATTTGAATGCAGAGTTCCAAGAAGAGCAAGGAGAGATAAGAAAGCCTTCGCCAGTCATCAGTGCAAAGAAATAGAGGAAAACAACAGAATGGGAAAGACTAGAGATCTCTTCAAGAAAATTTGAGATACCAAGGGAACATATCATGCAACGATGGGCACAAGAAAGGACAGAAATGGTATGGACCTAACAGAAGCAGAAGATATTAAGAAGAGGTGGCAAGAATACACAGAAAAACTGTACAAAAATGATCTTCATGACCCAGATAATCACGATGGTGTGATCACTCATCTAGAGCCAGACATCCTGGAATGTGAAGTCAAGTGGGCCTTAGGAAGCATCACCACGAACAAAGCTAGTGGAGGTGATGGAATTCCAGTTGAGCTATTTCAAATCATAAAAGATGATGCTGTGAAAGTGCTGCACTCAATATGCCAGCAAATTGGGAATACTCAGCAGTGGCCACAGGACTGGAAAAGGTCAGTTTTCATTCCAATCCCAAAGAAAGGCAATGCCAAGGATCTTTCCTTAACCTTTGCTAAGCCTTGTTCTAGCCTGGAAAGGGAAAGTGAAATCTCTCGGTCGTGTCCGACTCTTGTTGGCCGCATGCACCAGGCTCCTCCATCCATGGGATTCTCCAGGCAAAAGTACCAGAGTGGGTTGCCATCTCCTTCTCCAGGGGATCTTCCCGACCCACGGATCGAACCTAGGTCTCCCACCTTGCAGGCAGATGCTTTACCCTCTGAGCCACGAGGGAAGCTTATTCTAGCTTATTCAAGCTTGCTCTAGCCTGGATTTGGCACTAAATAAACTGGGAACTAGAGAATTCATTCATCCCCAATGAGTTGATTTCGTCATTTGTAAAAGAATAATTTTTGCCCTAAATATTTCACTGTCTTTATTTGAGGATTATATTAAGCTAATTGTTGTTCAGTGGCTCAGTCATGTCCGACTCTTTGTGACCTCATGGCCTGCAGCACGCCACGCTTCCCTGTCCATCACCATCACCCAGAGATTGCTCAAACTCATGTCCATCCAGTCAGTGATGCCATCCAACCATCTCATCCTCTGTTGTCCCCGCTCCTCCTGCCTTCACACTTTCCCAGCATCAGGGTCTTTTCCAATGAGTCGGCTCTTCACTTCAGGAGTATTGAAGCTTTAGCATCAGTCCTTCCAATGAATATTCAGGACTGATTTCTTTTAGAATGGACTGGTTGGATCTCCTTGCAGTCCAAGGGATTCTCAAGAGTCTTCTCCAACACCACAGTTCAGAAGCATCAATTCTGCATTCAAATCATCAGCCATGGATATTATCAAAGGCTTTGTGAACTGTAAAGTCCTGACTAGGAAACTTTTTCAATTTTCCCCCCAAATTGCCATTATGGACAGAAGACTTTTTTTTTTGCAATGATAAACACAGCATTTGCATTGTACACAATTTAGAACATTCTTATTGCTTACCTGATAATTAAAACCATTTGTACATATTTATATGGCTCATAGGTAAAAAATAATCCATTAATACTCCAATTTATAATTCACCTTAAACAAACTCTGTAGAACATAAACAACACTTTTACTATGGCAAAGTTAAATTTCATATGGAAGCGTAAGAGCAGTGTTATGCTCTCTCACACAGCCATTCCCCCAGATTCAACAATTAACAGTCTTTAATATAAAAAGCCTCTTGATGAAAGTGAAAGAGGAGAGTGAAAAAGCTGGCTTAAAGCTCAACATTCATAAAACGAAGATCATGGCATCTGGTCCCATCACTTCATGGCAAATAGATGGGGAGACAGTGGACACGGTGGCTGACTTTATTTTGGGGGGCTCCAAAATCACTGCAGATGGTGATTGCAGCCATGAAATTAAAAGGCACTTACTCATTGGAAGGAAAGTTATGACCAACCTAGATAGCATATTCAAAAGCAGAGACATTACTTTGCCGACTAAGGTCCGTCTAGTCAAGGCTGTGGTTTTTCCTGTGGTCATGTATGGGTGTGAGAGTTGGACTGTGAAGAAGGCTGAGAGCCGAAGAATTGATGCTCTTGAACTGTGGTGTTGGAGAAGACTCTTGAGAGTCCCTTGGACTGCAAGGAGATCCAACCAGTCCATTCTGAAGGAGATCAGCCCTGGGATTTCTTTGGAAGGAACGATGCGAAAGCTGAAACTCCAGTACTTTGACCACCTCATGCAAAGAGTTGACTCATTGGAAAAGACTCTGATGCTGGGAGGGATTGGGGGCAGGAGGAGAAGGGGACGACCGAGGATGAGATGGCTGGATGGCATCACTGACTCGATGGACGTGAGTCTGAGTGAACTCCGGGAGCTGGTGATGGACAGGGAGGCCTGGCGTGCTGCAATTCATGGGGTCATAAAGAGTCGGACACGACTGAGCGACTGAACAGAACTGATACTTTTATAGTATTAAAAAAGATGCAGGTCATACAAACCCTGGACCTCATGTCCAATTATTTTGAAAGCAAATTCCCAGATACATAATTTCATCCATAAACACATATCTCCACAAGATAAGGGCGTTTAAAAAAGTGAGCGTCGCTCAGTCGTGTCCGCCTCTTTGAGACCTCCCTGGAATTCTCCAGAACACTGGAGGGGGCAGCCGGTCCCTCCGCCAGCGCATCCTCCAGACTCAGGGATCGATCCCCGGTCTCCTACGCTGCAGGCGGACTCTCCACCAGCCGAGCCACCGAGAGGCACTGGGCCTTTAGAAACGCCCCCCAGCCCCAGTCGGATTAGACGCGTCCGTCCGGAAAGCCCGGGCTAAGACTTCCGCGTCCCCTCACTCCCCCGGCCGCCGGGCTTCCCCACTCGGCGCCGCCCCTCGAGGCCCGCGGGAAAGCGACCTCAGTGTCTGCCAGTCGGGGACGGCGGGAACGCGGAACCCAAGTGTTGGTTCCCCTTCGCGTCCCGCGGGGAGCTACTTTTCAGCTGCACCGAAGACAGCCGCCGCTCGCTCGATTGGCAGCGAGCACCGGAAGCGGCAGGGCGCCGGAAGCGGCGGCCGAGGGTTGTGCTGAGGCAGACGCGCCGACGGGCACGGGCGCGCGGTCTCCCAGGGACTGTAGGCGCGAGGCAGCCGTCGACGGTCGTGATGGAGCGGGGCCCGGGCGAACGCACCGCCAGCGCCCTTTTCGCCGGGTTCCGGGCCTTGGGGCTCTTCAGCAGCGACATTCCCCACGCGGTGCGCTTCAGTGCGCTGAAGCGCAGGTTCTACGTGACCACGTGCGTGGGCAAGAGCTTCCACACCTACGATGTGAGTGCCCCGGGGTCGCGCCGCCCTCCGCCCAGGCCGTCCGTGTGTGGACCGCACATGCTCCGGCGGCGGTCGGGCTGGGGGAGGTCCCGGAGAAGGTCGCAGTTCTGCGGCAGAGGTTGGAAATAAATGTGGTGAAGGAAACTGCTCGCCCGCCCCCTTTTAATTAGAGTTGTAAGCCAGCTCATTGTGCAGTTCCTGCGGAGAACCGCGTTAGAGATGCGGGCTAAAATCCACTGGGATAACGGGAGGGTGAGATTAGTGACGGTTTTCGCGGCTCTCCACATTTGATAGCAGACTAATTTCCCTAGACTTCCCCTGAGCATCTGTTTTCTGCCACCGTGACGGAGTTCAGCGGTGCCACCTCCTCAAAACCTTGCAGCGTTTCTTTCCAAGAAGAATGTTCGTTATTTTGTAGCACCCTTACATGGACTAGGAAACTAGATCTCAGAAAAAACTGGTACTTGCCCAAGGCCTTCCTGCTTGTTACTGATGGTTTTTCCTCTAAAATATATCATCAGTCTTTGAAATAGCCTTTTGTTGCTGTTTCTTCTTTCGTCTTCTCTGGATGAAGGTATGCTTTGTGAAAGGTGGGGCCTTACTTGAGGAGGTTAAAACTAGTCAGTGTTAATTAAGCACTTTTCCTGGAAACTGATGTAAAGTTGTACTCCTAGAAAATATAAGCTTTCCTTGAAGCATTGTGAAAATCAGGTGGCTTGTTAGCAAGAGGAACTGGTTGTTGATAGCAGGTAGAATTAGTGGAAGAGCAAGTGAGGAACGGAAAGGGAAGGCCATCACAGCGATGGAGGCGAGTCACATAGCTGGATCAGTAACCATAGGTTGGGGCCCACAAACTACAGCCTGCAAGCCAGTTCTGCCAACATTTTGTTTTTGTATGACCTATCACATTTTTTTTTATGTGTGTGTGTGTCTACTCTCAATTAAGAAACATAGATTATTTAATTCATCTTCAAGGGCACTTTTAGTCTTACACCCTTCTGTGCTCTATGCTTCTGAGCTAGATGGTTTTGCCGTTTTTAAATGGCCGGGAAATATCAAAAGAAAAATAATATTTCACAGCATATGACAGTTTAAGAAATTATTATTATATATCCATAAATCAAATTTATTGAAATACAGTCATGCGTATATATATTTTTTTACCATATGTGGCTGCTTCTGTGATGTATTATCAGTTGAGTGATTGCAACAAAGACCACACAGATTGCAAAGCCTTAAAATATTTCTATTACATGACCCATATACAAAACTATACATGATGCCTACCCTCCATCACTGATGAAATAGTAGAAAATATAAACTTCCCTAATAATGAGAATGGGCTTCCCTGGTGGCTCAGATTGTAAAAGAATCTGCCTGCAACGCAGGAGACCTGAGTTCGAGCCCTGGGTCAGGAAGATCCCCTGGAGAAAGGCATGGCTACCCACTCCAGTATTCTTGCCTGGAGAACTCAATGGACAGAGGAGCCTGGTGGGCTACAGTCTGTGGAGCCTCAAAGAGTTGGACAGGACTGAGCGACTGAACTGAACTGAGTGACTAATCTGCTAATAATGAAAATTAGTATCATCAGTAAGTGTCTTTTTAATGAAGGACCGCATAGCAAATTTATGTATGAGGTTAGAGCTTAATCTTTAAGTGCTAAATTATTATAATATTTTTGTTAGTAAAAATTTAATCATTTGTTCTCTTTTTTAAAAACAGGTTCAGAAACTTAGTCTGGTTGCAGTAAGTAAGTATAGACTTGATCCTGAATTTGTGCATGTTCAGTATCTTTTAACATTCTTTTAAAATTCTGAGTTAAATCTAAGACTTGTGAAACGTAAAGACTTAGGCGTGTATTTATGGTAAACGTACATAGCTAACAAAAACATCCAGGACAGGATTGTTTGTTACTTTCAGTTGTCATTTCTCTTTGGTCTTCTTTAAACTAATTCATCTCTTTCTTTGTGGTTTACAACATTGATACTTTTAGAGTAGTGTAGGCTAGTCTTTTCTAAAGAATATTTTTCAATTTGACTTTTTCTGATACTTCATCATTCTTAGATTCAGGTTCTGCGGTGTTGCAAGAGTAGCAAAGAAATGATGCTGAATTCTCAGCGAACCATATCAGGAGGCACATGCTATTGCTTTTTCCTGGCAGTGAAAACTTTGATCATTTGGTTAAGGTGACATTTATCAAGCAGCTCCTTTTGAAGACTTGCCCTTGTAGCTAATAAATGTAATAAGTGCATGTGGTAAGATACATTGAGAGTGAAAGTGAAGTCGCTCAGTCCTGTCCAACTCTTTGCGACCCCATGGACTGTAGCCTACCACGTTCCTCCATCCATGGGATTTCCCAAGCAAGAGTACTGGAGTGGATTGCCATTTCCTTCTCCAGGGGATCTTTGTGACCCAGGGATTGAACCCGAGTCTTCCTCATTGTAGGTAGATGCTTTACGTCTCAGACGGTAAAGCATCTGCCTACCATGCTTACACATTGGAAGGAAAGTTAAGACCAACCTAGACAGCATTTTTAAAAGCAGAGACATTACTTTGCCAGCAAAGGTCCATCTAGTCAAGGCTGTGGTTTTTCCAGTGGTCGTGTATGGATGTGAGAGTTGGACTATAAAGAAAGCTAAGCGCCAAAGAATTGATGCTTTTGAACTGTGGTGTTGGAGAAGACTCTTGAGAGTTCCTTGGACTGCAACGAGATCCAACCAGTCCATCCTAAAGGAGATCAATTCTAGGTGTTCATTGGAGGGTCTGATGTTGAAGCTGAAACTCCAATACTTTGGCCATCTGATGCAAAGAGCTGACTCATTGGAAAAGACCCTGATGCTGGGAAAGAGTGAGGGCAGGAGGAGAAGGGGATGACAGAGGATGAGATGGTTGGATGGCATCACCGACTCGATGGACATGGGTTTGGGTGAACTCTGGGAGTTGGTGATGGACAGGGAGGCCTGGTGTGCTGCGATTCATGGGGTCGCAAAGAGTCGGACACGACTGAGCAACTGAACTGAACTGAACAATGAGGAAGACCTGGGTTCGATCCCTGGGTCATAAAGATCCCCTGGAGAAGGAAATGGCAATCCACTCCAGTACTCTTGCTTGGGAAATCCCATGGACAGAGGAGCGTGGTACGTTGCAGTCCATGGGGTTGCAAAGAGTCAGACAGGACTGAGCGACTTCACTTTCACTATAAATAGTCTTTACTATTCAAAGTTTCATGTACTGCTGACTATCATTTAGTCGTGATTCTCACCTGAGTTATTAGTAGGATGATTATCAAATAGTGGTTTTCTGATTCTATCATTGCATTGTAAGAAAGAGTTTTCCTTTTTCCCACATTTTGATATTTTCTTGCAATGGAAGAATTTTTTTTTAACTCTTTTATCGAATGAAGAGCTTGCCAGGACTGAGAGATTCTAGTTTCACCATCAATTGTGATCTTTGTAAGAAAAACAGAGCTATATGAATTTAGAGTGTATGTCTGATAAATTTTATTTTTTAAAAAGATTATAGAAGGCTGTAGAAGGGCAATACTAAAATGGTAAACCTATAAAAATAGTATTTGGACATGTAATAACAGCGTGAATGATACTTCATTCTCTCCTGTTTTAACGGTCCTGCCCCCAAAATGGGAAATAAACAGTGCAAGCCCGCGTGGCCACGGCAGTGAGGGAGGGGCCAAGGAGCCTGACGAGGAGCGGCGGGAGGGGCAGGCGCGGACCTGGGAGAAGGCTAGGTGGAGACCATGCTGTTCACTTGAGAGGGTCAGAGTGTAGAATAGCATGGAATTGTTTTTAAGTTACTCCAAATGGTGGGGTTAAGAGTTCTCAGTTTTGACCTACTTTTAAAATATTCTGAAGTTGTTAGGAGTTTGATGTTGCTGAAGGCATTCACGTGGAGATTAGATGACCACCTGCCAGGGTTTTGTGTATTTGAATGAGGATTTTTTTCCCCAAATAACCTCAATTCTTCTCAATTCTTTAGAATTATGTTCTTGTGTCCACAGATACTGGACATTTATTCTCTTAGGGAAAGTCAAGGTGATGTCATATTTTCAATGTGATGGTTGTTATTAGATGTCTAAAATAACACTGAAGTCTAAATTCTATGCTCTGATTGTCATACATACGTATTTTTAAGTTATAGGAAATTAAAGATGTTATATGTATAATTGAAGTTTGTATTTGTTCCACAATCTTAAATATCTTTATTTCTTAAAAAATTGGTTTACTTCTTTCATTTTATATTTCTTTTTTTCCAGGTAACTCTCTCCCACAGGACATCTGCTGTATGGCAGCTGATGGGAGGTTAGTCTTTGCTGCTTATGGGAATGTTTTCTCTGCATTCGCCCGTAATAAAGAGGTTTGTATCACTGAACTGTGTTGTATTTTGCAGTCAGCGATTGATTGTCATGGTGTGGGAGGGAACTTTAATGTTGCTCTTCATCTGAGACACTCTCGACGTTTTTTTTTTGTTTTTTTGTTTGTTTGTTTGTTTGTTTTTGTTTTTGTTTTTTTTTTGTTTTTGTTTTTTTTAGTTTTTAGTTTTTTATTTTTTAAATTTTAAAATCTTTAATTCTTACATGCATTCCCAAACATGAACCCCCTCCCACCTCCCTCCCCATAACATCTTTCTGGGTCATCCCCATGCACCAGCCCCAAGCATGCTGCATCCTGCGTCAGACATAGACTGGCGATTCAATTCACATGATAGTATACATGTTAGAATGTCATTCTCCCAAATCATCCCACCCTCTCCCTCTCCCTCTGAGTCCAAAAGTCCGTTATACACATCTGTGTCTCTTTCCCTGTCTTGCATACAGGGTCGTCATTGCCATCTTCCTAAATTCCATATATATGTGTTAGTATACTGTATTGGTGTTTTTCTTTCTGGCTTACTTCACTCTGTATAATCGGCTCCAGTTTCATCCATCTCATCAGAACTGATTCAAATGAATTCTTTTTAACGGCTGAGTAATACTCCATTGTGTATATGTACCACAGCTTTCTTATCCATTCATCTGCTGATGGACATCTAGGTTGTTTCCATGTCCTGGCTATTATAAACAGTGCTGCGATGAACATTGGGGTACATGTGTCTCTTTCAATTCTGGTTTCCTCGGTGTGTATGCCCAGCAGTGGGATTGCTGGGTCATAAGGTAGTTCTATTTGCAATTTTTAAAGGAATCTCCACACTGTTCTCCATAGTGGCTGTACTAGTTTGCATTCCCACCAACAGTGTAGGAGGGTTCCCTTTTCTCCACACCCTCTCCAGCATTTATTGCTTGCAGATTTTTGGATCGCAGCCATTCTGACTGGTGTGAAGTGGTACCTCGTTTTTTAATGTATATTCACTTTGCTGGAGGAAGAGGAAGTTGATTTCATCAAATTTTCATTATCAGTTAAAAGTGATGCTTTGGTTCAGTTTTCTTTGCCTGGGACCAACCTTAGAATCATCTGGGCAGCTAGCTGCTACAGCTTGTTTGTTTCCAACCAGGTCCCATCTCTGGAGTTTTCTACTTTGTTTATTTGGTTGGGGTAGGATTCAGTCAGTAGTATTTTCAAAATATTTTCCTAAGAGATTCACATCTGTACCACTACCTTATGTGAATTGATTTTTTTGTTACGAGCGTCATAGCCCATGACTCATTTTCTAAGACCCAGGTGCTTGTTGCCTACATAGAAGAAGCTAGGTCCTCTGCTCTCTCTCCTAAGGGACGATCTTTTCTTGTCTTAATCTGCTCGCTGGTTTCTCAGTTTGCCCTGGGATGACTAATTTGAGAGATGACCTGGCGCTGGTGGTCCAGAATGAAAGGGAATGTGGCCATGGGGATGGCTAGATAGCCAGGTGATGGAGTTACCGTACTTCTCAGAGTCTGACTCAGGCTAATGATGTTTGTTCCCAGCGTTTTCCATCATCTCTACCCGTGGCAGAGGAAGGCAACTTAAAGTTCTTTAATGGGAGTTTTTGTTTTGAGAGTCAGTAAAAGTTTTTTTTTTCTTCATAGAAAGAGTCCTTTTTCTGTTCAAAATATTGCAATTTGTAGTTTTTCCTGAGAAGATTAGGAGTAGAAAGGTATCAGAGTCTATAAACTGTAGGAAACTGTTAACCATCCGTAGGGCCAGAAGGAGAAGAAACAGCGTTCCTGGAGCCTGCTGAGAACTGAAACCGTGGGGGAAGGGACTGTAATTGGTGCGGGTGCAGGGACTGCTGTCAGGGAAAGAATGTCTGTGTCCAGACAGAGCTGTAGGGAAGACATGTCCTATATCGCCCTCCCTTGTTTCTGTGGAAGCCAGCTGGTGGGGGCTGTAGAGGTTAGCCTTCTAGAACATCCCACTTTTCTAGAATGCATGGAATTGTGTTGGCTGGCTTGGCTAAGGGACCCAGCTCTTTGCGTGCCTTCTCCCTAAGCTTGGTTGAAAAGCTGAGCCTCAAAGATCTCATTTCTGTGTTCTTAGCCCATGTTTCCTAATTGGACTCTAGGGGAGCAGGTGAAAATGTGTGATTCCTTGCTGTTTGTTGATCTAACCTTGGGTAGTCAAAAGTTGGGCATTTCTTAATGTGAGCATCTATCTCCAGGATTTGTGTGGGGTTTCTGTTGTTGTTGTTGTTGATATGAATAATATTACGTGATGAATGAATAGTATGAAGTTCTTCTGAATTTTGACATTGCAGGTAGTGCATACCTTTAAGGGTCATAAGGCAGAAATCCATCTTTTGCAACCCTTTGGGGACCACGTTATCTCTGTTGATACCGACAGTGTTCTTATTATTTGGCACATATATTCAGAAGGTAAGAAAACCCATTTATTACTTTATCTTGGAATAGTATGTGTGTAACTAAAATATTTCTTTAAGGATGACTTCTGTACCAGAGGTTTCACATTAATGTGTTTAAGGGAAAGGGGTTCTAAGTACAAAATTGCTAAGCAGTTTTAATTAGCTATTTTAGCTGTTCATAATGCTTTGCATTATAGCTCTCCAAGTTTAATGACATGTGATATTTTCTCTGTGGGGAGAATTTTGGTGTATACTTACACCTGAGTAATACTTGGTTTGTATTTTCAACTTGTAATAGTAAACTTGAAGACCCAGTCATCTGAAGGAAAATAAACATCTTTTTTCTAAGCATATGAGTCAGTGTCCTTTAATTGTGATTTTCTTTAACACTGTCACTGTGCTATGTTTGTAGGCCCGTGTTATCACCAAAGGTCAGGAATTTATCACCAGAATAACCCCAGCTCTCGTAGGTAAAAGATTGTGGGGCCTGACATGAGTTACAGCTTTTACGCTTTTGGTCTGTGTGCATTTTTAGCGTTTGCTACCTCTTGATTGACTCATCTTTTGAGGGAGCATGTTTGTTTTTGGTAGGAGTCTTAGGGATTGCCCTCCTGGCAGTCATTTCAGGTTCTTGTTCAGATTAGCCACGCTTGTTTTCCCTTTGCTTGAGTGGAGGGAACAGAATTTCAAACATAGTCCCTATGCAGATGGATATTAAAAGGCCTTTTATGAAGTTAGAGAATCTGACTTAGAGTTCAGCCAGCTTTCTGTTGACACTGGTACTCAGCTTTATGTTCCTCTTGGAGCAGCATGGTGTCTTCAGGGAGCAGTTTGTAGTGATCTTAAGTAAGACTGCTAGTTACATATAGAGGCAAGAATCTTTTAAAATATTTAAGTAAAAGATTCTGTAATTCTTCTCTGTTATCTATGCTCCTTAAACTGGGGTACACATACTCCTGGAGTATGCAGCAGCCAGATAGAATGAAACTAAAGTTTAAGAGAAGTGTTTGTTCTCTGATACTCAAGTTCATTAGGAAATTAAGTGAGAAAGTGTTTTCATTATGGATGAACTGAAGTGGAAAACAAAATTCACATGTAGGAATTTAAAGCATGTGATGTTGCAAAAAATGTTTTGATCTTGCAGCAGAAGATAGCAGGTTGTGCCATTTCCCACTCAGCACGGCTGCAGGTTCTTCCCTCCCCTCTGTTTGAGGGTCTCCTGTGTAACTGTGAGAAGCCCTGTGTTTAGTTTCATTTAAGTTTGCCTCTGACTTACATGTTTGAGGAGCAGAAGAAACTCTAGATATTTGCTCCTTCCCTCCCATGCACTTGATTCGGAACATTAGCTGTCTCTTGATCAAATTATAAAACTACTAAGTCTGATCCCTTAGTGTCTTTTTTTTTTTTTTTTGACCTCTTATTTTCATCCCATAAACCAGTTTGACAGTGAGTAAAATTTTAGGTAGGATTGATATTAGAACTTTTAGAAAATTCTTGATAATCTAACTAAATTTGCAAGTTGCCCCTTATCACATTTGTTTAATTTCTCAGGGAATGTTTATAAGTTAGTATTGTCTTTGGTTTATATTAGTACATACATCTTTGATATGGTAGATTTTAAGTGCTAAATATATGGGTGTATGAAAAATATTTTAAACTGTTTTATTTCATGTATTATTTATAACCTTTACTTTTGTAGAAGAATACCTGCAATTGTCTTTCGATAAATCCGCATTTAAAATTTCTGCAATTTTGCACCCAAGTACCTACTTGAATAAGATACTTCTTGGCAGTGAACAAGGGAGCCTCCAGTTATGGAATGTAAAATCCAAGTAAGCTCTGTGTTTACAACATAGGTGATTCCTGCCTTACCCTCGTGTATTACTCCCTAAAGCATTCTTGAAGTCTCTCAGTTCTCCTTTATATCTTTTTTGGAGAGTTTTCAGTAAATATACCTGTTCCTGGGGTGGTTACTCATGGAATCACATATGTGAAAACTGGGATATGGTCCTGGAACATGGTAGGCAGCTTCATAAATGCTCATTAAATACTATATACTAGTATCCTGAGTCACTATAAAGAATTCATAAAACTAATGAAGGCTTTAGTACACAAGATCAGAAAAATAATTGAGATTGTCACTGAAGAGCTTTTAGTTCTCAATAAACTGAAACGTTAGATGGCGACGCAAATCAATGTTTATTTAGTGCTAGCATTTAGGTATGGTTTTCACGGTAGAAGCACATTTATCTTCAAGCATAAACATGATGAATGTCTGTAATATTGTTAATATAGCTAGGGGGCTGGATAAATGATGGTGAACACCTCTGCCTGTTACTTGTACATTTATCCAGAGAAAAGAGTGGCAGCTAAGTTTTCTTTATAATCATTAAAAGAGCAATCAGAAATATTTGATCATCCAGAGTTTCCTTTCCAATGCCCTTACAAATTCGAAAGGGAAAATAAGATTTTCAGAGGTTTAATGTTTATCCTATTAATTATTAATTTTAAGTCAGTGTTTCTGTTCAACTTAACAAATATCATTGACTACCTATTCTGTAATAGGCTAGGAAATAATGATGGAAATATTCTGTGCCCCAAAGTTACCTCTTTAGGTTTTTTGTGAGAGTGACCTAATCTGTGCCTGAAGAATTTAATGTGTGAATAAATACTCTGTTGTCATTATAACAATCTCAGGTGTCTCTGCTCTGTGAACTGTCATTCATGGCTTGGTTCTGGAGTTCAGAGCAGCATCACTGTTGCCATGTGACGGTCCTGTGACATACAGGTGGTCTTGTCAGTTCAGTTCAGTCGCCCAGTCGTGTCCGCTCTCGCGACCGCGTGACTGCAGCGTGCCAGGCCTCCCTGTCCGTCACCAAGTAGTAGTCCTTTTTTGTGTTAGGTTTCCGATATCACATTGCGGTAAAAAGTGAGATCTGCCTGTATTCTAAGGTTTTATTTTAAATTGTATGTGCCACATAAAATTGTTTTTACTGATGTATTTTTTTTTTCTTTCTCTTTTTAATTTCTCCAAGAGGCTGCAAAGTATCGTAGTTCTTAGCAGCTTAGGATCTGAGTCTCTCTGGGCTCTGTCAGTATTAGCCTTGTAATCGTAGCTTAATTTTTTCATGTAATTAAGTTTCTTAATCTGAAAAATGGTGCTGTTTCTGTCATAGCATTATTTTGAGTATTAAATAGATTAATATGCTTACTTAGAACAATGTGGGGCAGAGGAAGAACTTAATAAATAGTTACTATATCATTTTTTAATATGCAGTTAATCCCCCCCCCCCCGCAAACTAGCTTCCAACTGCTTTTTCTTTTGTAGTACACTTCTCTACACATTTGCGGGATGGAAAGTCGGAGTGACAGCGCTTCAGCAGGTCAGTGTTTTTCTGTTAAGTTAGATAAGAAATGAAGGCAAAAAAAAAAAAAAAGAAATGAAGGCAATGGTAGGATCTTTCAGTTTCAGGGGCCAACCATATGTGTGGACCTAAAGACAAAATAATGTATAGTCTAGTTTTTTTTAGAAATATTACCCTAAAAAACAGTGTTTTGGAAATAGAATTGAAAACAGTGCCTTTGTCTATAAATATTTGTGGAAACCTTTTTGCCTAGAATTAGTTTCTTAATTCTGTGATTGGTGTGAATCCACATTTACCAATCGTTTTGTAAGCATAGAGAGTCCAGTGCCTTGGTCAGAGTGGAGATGAGGTTTTTCTTCAGTGAAGCAAGTGAGTTTGTAGGTCATACAGAGAACCTCGTCAGTGTGCTGAGATTTGTAGCTTGAGCTAATGGGTCTGTTCAGTTCAGTTGCTCAGTCATGTCTGACTCTCTGTGACCCCATGGCCCACAGCACGCCAGGCCTCCCTGTCCATCATCAACTCCTGGAGTTTACTCAAACGTATCTCCATTGAGTCAGTGATGTCATCCAGCCATCTCATCCTCTGTCATCCCTTTCTCCTCCTACCTTCAATTGGTGCCCAGTATTAACTATTTATTAGATGCTAGACTCTTCCAGATATAATTGCTTTTTGTCTTTATGAGTTTGTAGAACTGTATGTCTGAATGGCTGTATTGCTGCAGAGAACCTTACACGTTGGACACATATACAGGCCGTGTACCTTGTCTTTTCAAATATCCATTGCTTATACCTGCTCGATTTATACGCATTCCTCATTGTCTCACTTCCATCACCTTGCTTTGCTTTTACCTACCCAGAAGATCCCAGAGGTGATGATTAGGGTCTTTGAGGGCCAGCCGTCATATTTGTTTTAGTATCCTCAGCTTCTACACAGGATCTCATGCATAGTAGTTACTTGATGGCAAATTAATTAGATGTTTTAGCCTGATTTCATTTTGTGATGGTATTGGACATTGATCTTGTGTTCTTAAATAGAGAAACGTAGTATAGAGTCTGTATGTAATACTATTGTATAAAATGAAGATTAAAATCATAGACTCTTAGAGCTGGAACAGACTAATTGTATAACCTGTTTGCCTTTTAGCATGGGTTATAGGTTTTTCTTGTATTCTTTGGATAGACCATTCTTCACTTCCTTTGTAGTTGGCCTTTTCTGTTGCCATGCATGTGGCGGGCCTTGATATGTTTTCTAAGAGTTGTCTTCTTTTTATTTCCATTCAGGCAATAATGACCTGTATTGATTTCACGTATCAGCTCCTTTTGTATTATGGCTGCTTTCTTAGCAAGTTAACTATGTTTGTGGATGGGGGAGTGATGATGACTACCAGACTGAAGCTGGAAAGTAATTTGGAAAAATCATTCCTAAATACTTCCATGCCAGATATCAATTAAAGTATGCCAGAGTGACAGTATTCATTGTTTTTGTCATCTCCAGAAATATATTCCATTATTAATACTTACTTTGGTAACACATAAATAATGATGTCATCATCAGTATTATTAAAAGTATTTGATTAAGAAAATAAGAAGTTGAGTCATTTAATTTTCAGGCACCAGCTGTGGATGTTGTGGCTGTTGGTCTCATGTCGGGTCAGATTATCATTCACAACATTAAATTTGATGAAACATTAATGAAGTTTCGTCAAGACTGGGGACCTATTACTTCGATTTCATTTCGCACAGGTAACTCTCAGCTTGTTTATGGATGAAAATTAAGAACACTTCAGATGTATTACTTTGAGGTTCATAGAAATTTTCTTAATATTTGTTTATAATTTAATAGAAATAAATACTAGAATATAAAGAGCCAAAGGAATATTGGTAGGTTATTGGTAGATAGTCTTTTTAAATTTATATTTATGGATTAAAAGAATGGAGAGAAGTATTGTTAAGTTTAGTTGTTTGGTGGTGCATGTTTTTCTTAGTGTGTTCTATCTTAACAACAGATGGTCACCCAGTAATGGCAGCTGGAAGCCCATGTGGCCATATTGGACTCTGGGATCTAGAAGACAGAAAGTTAATCAATCAAATGAGAAACGCACATTCTACAGCGATTGCCGGACTGACATTTCTCCACAGAGAGCCGCTTCTGGTCACAAACGGTGCTGACAACGCTCTCAGGGTACTGTGGTTATTACCACCTCCCTTTGGGTTATTACAAGCCTGCTTTAATGTATCAGCCTGAAACCTAGCAGGTGGAGGGAATATGGGATAAGACATTGATAGAGATGAAATAAAAGGTGTAGCAGATTGCCTGATTTTCAGGAAGTGAGAGAGTTGTGCTGTGCTCAGTTGTGTCCGACTCTTTGTGACCCCGTGAACTGCCACTCGCCAGGCTCTGTCCATGGGATTTTCCAGGCAAGATCATTGGAGTTGGGGAAAGTTAGGCCGCTCATCTTTTCCCCAGCCTGTGCTCCAGGGTCAGCGGTCTGCAGGCATTACCCAGTGCCAGTAGATTTATACAGAAGGCGGTTTGGCTGCTTGCCGGTCACTTGTGGGAAAGCTTTACTTTTCTTCATTTCTTGGCAGATATGGATATTTGATGGTCCCGCAGGTGAAGGCCGGCTTCTGAGATTCAGAATGGGACATAGTGCTCCTCTTACCAAAATAAGATATTATGGACAAAATGGACAACAAATTCTTAGTGCAAGTGAGTTTCTGCTTTGTGCCATTAGTTTAATTCAGCAAGTAATGAGAACAAAGTGTTTGATATTTATTAGGTTTGGTATTTATACATTTTTAGATTCAGATGTCCCTTTGAGTGACTTGAAAATCTGGGTAAAATGAGGTGATTGTTTTTGAATACTTCAGGAAACACTGGCTGATATTACTTTTATTTGGAACATCACTCTATTTAGTCATCGTTGGAGTCAGAATGGACAAATTCCAGAAATGTGGCCCTTGCCTATTCAGATAATCTGCTGACATTTATTAGCACCTCATTTTATCCTTTGTTTTTACTAAATGGCTTTTCATGGGCAGTTGAATATTATAAATGAGGTAGTTACAATCAGCTTCCTTTTAAAGTGCTGCCAACTAACTTCAAGCTTTTTATAGAATCTAATTTTATAAGTGTCATGATTCAAATGGTCCATTGTTTCGATGAAGCTTGATTAGACATTTTCTGTGTATATCAACAGGTCAAGATGGAACACTTCAGTCATTTTCCACGGTACACGAAAAATTTAACAAGAGCTTGGGACATGGTAGGTTGTTGCAAAATGGAAAAAAACTACTGGTCATAAAAAAATTCATCTCAAAGAGTCTGGGAGATAACCAGAGGAGGTTTCGTTACTAAATTTCCTCTTTCTTAGGATAAAATAAAATTCCCTTATATGAAAGAGCAGTAATAAGATTTGTAACTCAGCATTGCTGTAGAAGTGGTTCAGGTGCTACTGCAAGATTGAAGAGTTAGGGATCTCAGGTGGTAAAGACGTAGTGCTGCCACCCGAAAGACGTTGGTGATGCAACTGGAGCCATCTGCTCAGTTCAGGTCAGTCGCTCAGTCATGTCAGACTCTGCGACCCCACAGATGGCAGCGCGCCAGGCCTCCCTGTCCATCACCAACTCCCAGAGTTCACCCAAACCCCTGTCCATTGAGTTGGTGATGCCATCCAACCATCTCATCCTCTGTCGTCCCCTTCTCCCACCTTCAGTCTTTCCCAGCATTAGGGTCTTTTCCAATGAGTCAGCTCTTCACATCAGAAGGACAAAGTATTGGAGTTTCAGCTTCAGCATCAGTCCTTCCAATGAACACTCAGGACTGATTTCCTTTAGGATGGACTGGTTGGATCTCCTTGCAGTCCAGGGGACTCTCAGGAGTCTTCTCCAACACCATAGTTCAAAAGCATCAGTTCTTCGGCTCTCAGCTTTCTTTATAGTCCAGCTCTCACATCCATACATGACCACAGGAAAAACCATAGCCTTGACTAGACCGACCTTTGTTGGCAAAATAATGTCTCTTGCTTTTTAATATGCTATCTAGGTTGGTCATAACTTTCCTTCTAAGGAGTAAGTGTCTTTTAATTTCATGGCTGCAGTCACCATCTGCAGTGATTTTGGAGGCCCCCCCCCCCAAAATAAAATCAGCCACTGTTTCCGCTGTTTCCCATCTATTTGCCATGAAGTGATGGGACCAGATGCCATGATCTTAGTTTTCTGAATGTTGAGCTTTAAGCCAAGTTTTCACTGTCCTCTTTGACTTTCATCAAGAGGCTCTTTAGTTCTTCTTCACTCTCTGCCATAAGGGTGGTGTCTTCTGTGGAATGCAGAATTTAAAGATGGAAAGCAGCTTACAGGAAGCATCAAAGTAAGAAGAGTCCCATCTTTCTGCCTGAAGGGATTTTTTAATTCTCTATTCATGCCCTTGGTTTTATCATATGAAAGATTTTGTTTGTTAAACAAAAACATTCAGGCTTATTTATAATTAAACTTTTTTGGAAGTTAATATCTTGGCTATTCATATATTTATATACTTCCAGATGAATTTCAGAACCAATTTTAAATCAACATCCACAATTATAATTCTTAGAATCAAATTGGAGAGATTTGATATATTTAAGAATTTTGTCATCTAGAAATATGATATATCCTCATTCAAGGGGATGTCTTTAATGTTCCTCAGTGAAGGTTTTTAGTTTTTCTCTTATTGGTCCTGCACTTTTTAGATTACTCAGTGGTATTTTATATATTTTAATATAATTTGCTAATTTTTTTTGCTGATATTGTAAATGCAGTCTCTTCATTTTTATTCTAATGCAATTTCCAATGCCACTAAGATAGTGGTAATAACATACTCTTTATTTTAAAGATTTTTAAATGGGAATATTTTGAACTTTACATATAGAGTTCAACGAATTTACATATAAAGTGCAACGAATTAGCTTTTCTCTTATATACATTTTTCATTAAGAAGAATTCGTAGCTATATTCCCCTCTCTCCTAACCCCAGGGTTAATAAACAAAAAGAGAGTCAAACGTAAAGGACTTCAGAATACCATGTCAGTGAGACTTCCACCCGTCACGGAGTTTGCAGCTGGTAAGAAGCTTCGTGTTGTGTTTCGAATTCTGCCCTGTCATTTATTTCCTTCTGTGTGTTTCTTTCTTTTCTCCATTTTAGTAAATGTTTTTACAAATACTAATAAGCATCTAGAGGGTCACTCGAATATATTTCTTTATTTCTTCCGTTTTAATAACTGTTTTAGCAAACAGTAGTAAGAATCCAGGATGCGTCCCAAATGCATGCAAGTCTTGTGTGAAGACCGAAAATGACTGAGTTATAATTGGAACTTGTTATGTATGAATTCTAGGCTTTGTTCTCTCTAAACTATAATAAACAATGTTTACTAACCTGCTTTGTAACTCTCCTAATTTATTCTCTCATAAGCCTGGTATAAGTCCCTAATGTAGAAGGTGAGAGCTGATAGTACAGCGCTTTGGCTAACTTAATTAAGATCTGAACACACTGCGGTCTCAGTGAACTGTGTCCTTGGAGCAGTGCATCATTCCAAGAAACAGTTTTAAGAAAAATGTAGGTAGATGATAAGACTGTTGAGTGAAAACTTTCATAGAAATAATTGTTTATCACCATTTCCATTTATAGCAACCTGAACAATAATTTTTTTTTTTTTTTTTACTCAAAGTACCCTTCTGTCATATGCTCAAAAATCTTTCAGTGACCCCTTAATTACCTTTTTCGATGGAGTCTTCTCTCCTTAACATGGCTTTTAAGACTGTTGGTAACGTGGACCAGTGGCTTTGCCCTTCTCCCACCCCTCAGGAAAATACTGCATTTTCTTGTGCTTAATTTTGCTCAAGTTACGCTTGGGCCCGTCTGTGTGTGTCTCAGTGCCTCTCTTCTCCACACCCCCGATCCATTAATTTCTGCCTGTCTGTCTTCTTTCAAGGAGCCGTTTACTCCTCTCCGCAGATCTCTCGGTAAACGCCTGAGTACTCTTGAAGACCCTTGATCTACTGCACTGTCTTCTAATCAGAATTTCTTGTTCGATTGGAAACTCATTGTTAGCAGGAATTTCCTGTTTACCATACTGTATCTTAGTGCTGAATTAGAACATAGAGTATTAAATGCTGATTGAGTAGGTGAATGAATGAGCGATTTTAATTATGTTTTAGAGGAAGCTCGTGAAAGTGACTGGGATGGCATCGTTGCTTGCCATCAGGGTAAGCTCTCCTGCTCCACCTGGAACTACCAGAGGTCTACCATAGGCGCTTACTTTCTCAGGCCAGAAGGGCTGAAGACAGACAGCACAACTGCAACAGTGAGTGGCGTGTTTGCGGGGGCGCTTCCTCCTGTGAAACTGTCCTGTGGTTGTCTTATTAAACTCAGTTTTATTACTGGCAATATTCGCTGAAAGAACAAAGAACATAGTTTAACGTGTTGAAATTATTCCCTAATAGGGTTAAAGTTTTCCAGCTTGGAGAGAAGCTGGAAATTATATATGTAGATTATATGTATATTTACTATAGATTTTAAGATTTAAAATTATTACAATTTCAATAAAATCTTATTATAATTTTATTAAAATCTTTAAGGTTTTAACATATTTTATTTATTTTAAAATAAATATATTTTTAAAACATTTTAAAATGTTAAAATCTTTAAGATTTTGACTTATTATAGATTTAAGTTAAGCTTTGCTAGACTAGATATAGTATATTGGTTATTTAAATTTTCTGTTTAATATAGGATCACTGAGCATACCCTTTGAGGGGGATTTTAGCATTTATCAATATACTTTCTTACCTGAATTATGTTGAGTATATAGTATTATATTCAATGAATGTGAATCTTAAGGTTTCTTCCTTCCGTTTCTCTTTCAATGTAGGAGTAAGATTCAGGTAAATCTTCAGTGAGTTAAAGATGTAGAAGTTATTTATTTGATTGAGTACTGTCTAAGCCTTTTTTAAATATAGTTTTCTAAATGCCACTGTTAACTTACAACTTCTTACTCTATTGATAATAATGTAAGTCTTCTATTGAATTCAGATTTTAAGCTATACAGAAATGATGTCAAATTTGGTTTGCAGAATTGTTGCCTCTGCTTTTTCAAAATAAGTTTTACTGATACAAAATTTACTTACCATGAAATTCACTCATTTAAAATGTATACTTTAGTGGGTTTTAGTGTATTCATAGAATTTTGCTCTTATCACCAAAATCTAATCAGTCTAATTTTAAAACATTCTCATCACTAAAAAAGAAACCCTCTACCTACTAACAATAATCCTCATTTTCTCACTTCTCCACCCATCTCCCCATCCCAGGCAACCTCAATGCCTGTTGTGTGGGTAGTTTACACGGATAGAATCATAATACATGGCCTCCGTGACTGTCTTCTTTCACTTAGCATGTTTTAAGGTTCATCCATGTGGTAGGATGTATCAGTACTTCATTCCTTTTTGAATACTGTTCTATTTTGTAGATAAAACCACGTTTTGTTTAGCCATTGACAGCTGATAGATAGATAGTTGTTTCTAGTTTTGGGGTGTTATAGATAATGCTCCTGCACAAGCTTTTGTGTGGACATGTGTTTTGTTGTCTCTGTGTTAGTACCTTGTTAGATCACCTAACATAATGTAACTCTGTTTAATGTTTTTGTGGAACTGACAACCTGTTTTCCAAAGTGGCTGCACAATTCTATATTCCCACCAGCAGTGTATGAGTTCCAGTTTCTATGTGTCCTAGGCAACACTTGTGCTTCTCTGTTCCTTTTGATTATTGCTGTCCTTGTTGTTCAGTCACTTAAGTTGTGTCCCCCTTTGCAACCCCATGGACTGCAGCACACCAGGCTTCCCCTGTTCATCCCCATTTCCTGGAGTTTACTCAAACTCATGTCCATCAAGTCAGTGATGCCATCCAACCATCTCATCCTCTGTCGTCCCCCTCTCCTCCTGCCTTCCATCTTTCCCGGCATCAGGGTCTTTTCCAATGAGTCGGTTCTTCACATCCGGTGGCAAAAGTTATTGGAGCTTCAGTTTTGGCATCAGTCCTTCCAATGAATATTCAGGACTGATTTCCTTTAGGATGGACTGGTTGGATATCTTTGCAGTTCAAGGAACTCTCAAGAGTCTTCAACAATGTAGTTCAAAAGCATCAATTCTTCAGTGCTGTTTTCTTTATGGTCCAATTCTCACATCCATACATGACTACTGGAAAACCATAGTCTTGACTAGAGGGACCTTTGTTGGCAAAGTGATGTCTCTGCTTTTTAATATGCTGTCTAGGTTGTTCATAGCTTTTCTTCCAAGGAGCAAGCGTTTTAATTTCATGGCTGCAGTCACCATCTGCAGTGCTTTTGGTGTTGTCCTAGTAGGTATAAAGTAGTTTATCACTGGCTTCTGTTTCATATTTTCCCAATGATTTAACAGTGTTGAGCATCTCTTCATATGCATTGAGTCGGTGATGCCATCCATCTATCTCATCCTCTATCACCCCTTTCTCCTCCTGTCCTCAGTCTTTCCCAGCATCAGGGTCTTTTCTCTCACAGTGGCTTACTAGCCACTTCTGTGTCTTCAGAGAAATGTCTTTTCATATTACTTGCCCATTGTCTAATGGAGTTATTTATTTTTTTGCTCTTGAATTCTAATAGCTCCTTATACATTTGGGATACAGGTCCCTTATGGGATATATGATTTGCAAATAGTTTTTCCTGTTCTGTGGGCTGATGCTCAGTGGGTAGGGAATCCACCTGCAGTGCAGCGGATGGAGGAGATGTGGGTTCAAACCCTGGGTTGGAAAGATCCCCTGGAGAAGGAAATGGCAACCCGCTCCAGCTCTCACCTGGAAAACCCCATGGACAGAGAAGCCTGGCAGACTACAGTCCAAAGGGTCACAAGAAGAGTCGGACACGACCGAGCGACTAAGCACACACGTCTGTGGGCTCTCGTTTTCTTTTCTTGTTGGTATCGTTTCAGCATAAAAGGGTTTTAATTTTGAACTCTAGCCATTTTTGTGGTTTTTTGAAAAACATTGCCTTACCCAAGGTCATGAAGATTTACTCTTGTAATTTCTTCTGAGAGTTTCATAATTTAGATCTGTAACCCTTCTAAGGTTAATTTTTGTGTATGATATCATATAGGGGTCCAAGTTCATTCTTTTGCCTTTGAATGTCTAGTTAGGTCAGTGTTATTTGCCCAAAACACACTTCTTTTCCCATTGAATGGTCTTGGTACCTTTGCCAAAAATTGTCTGACATGAATGAGGGCTTTTTTCTGACTCACAGTTCTCTTTGGTTGTTCCGTTGAGTGACTCTTGTCTTTCTCATGTTGGTATGACACTGTCTTGAGTATGGTCACTCTGTAGGAAAGTTTTTTAAAATCAGGATAATTGAGTCTTCCAAGTTTTTTGTTGCCTCAAGGTGGTTTTGGCTATTCTGGTCTATTGCATTTCAGTATGATCAGCTTGTCAGTTTTTGCAAAGAAGGCAGCTGGGATTTTGATAGAGATCTTTTTGATTACACACCTCAATTTGAGGAGTATTACCATCTTAATATTACTTCTGATCCATAAACATGAGATGACTTTGCATTTAATTAGATTTTTAATTTCTATTGCCAGTGTTTTATAGTTGTAAGTATACAAGTCTTATACTTTTTTGGTTAAATTTTTCCTAGTATTTTATTCTTTTCAATGCTATTGTAAATAGATTTCTTAATTTCATTTTGGATTGTTTTTTGCTAGCGTATGGAAATATAATTGATTTGATCCTATTTTGTACAGGTTTTTTTTTTTGTCAGTGTGTATGCTCTGTTCTCCATAGTACAAACTCCACTCTTAAACTTTTATTTCTGAGCCATAGAAATTCTATCTTAAACTTCTCAAGTTTACCTGAACAGTTGAGTAGCTATTATAATAATAGTAGTGTAAATAAAGATTACAGCTAACATTTTTTGTGTGCTTACTTTGTTCCAGACTCTCTGCCTGGCACACGCTATTTTATATTATTCTCACAACAGTCCTATGATATGGAATATTGTTAGCCTCTTTTTACAGACAGTAAAATGGAGGCTGAGGCTTAATATAATGAGTAATATGCCCAAGGTTAGTAAAACTAGTACTGAGTGGAAAACTGGGATTTGAACCTCAGACCACTCCTTCTAGAACCTATATTTTTAACTCTTAGCCTATAGTGATCACCCACAGAATGTTGTGTGTGTGTGTGTGTGTGTGTGTGTGTACACACAATATATATACACAGAGACAAGCACAATGATACTTAGCTGGTGCTGCGTCTCTTGTCTGGCAGAGTTAGCTCTCTGGAGCAAAGGCGGTAACCAGTATGCAATAAACCAGTGTTCATTAGAAATCCAGTGCACAGAGTACAGTTTTTCACTCACAGGTAACCCTCTCACCTTATTCATTTTTCCTTTGTTGTGCTGTCTTAAAAAAAATAGGTCAGAAGCCATCCTGTTAACAACAATAAAGCCTATTAAAATAAACTCAGGTTCTAAAAAGTATAGCAGTCCCCCCATCCGTGGTTTCAGTTATTCAGCTTCAGTCTGAAAATACTGAATAGAAAATTCCAGAAGGACACAATTTATAAATTTTAAATTGTATGCCATCTGAGTAGCACTGTCCCACTCTGTCTAATATCATCTTTTAATCTAACATATCCATGCTGTATACACTGCTTGCCCAATAGTATAGGGAAAAGCACATACATATAGGACTTGGTACTGTCTGCCATTAAAGGCATCCACTGAGGGTCTTGTAACGTATTCTCTGGGGATGTGGGGGACTAATGTGTAGCAGTGCCTTCAGGACCGTCATTACTTACAGGCTGTGACTGAATGGTAGAGAATCTGCCTGCCTAATGCAAGAGACGTGAATTCAGTCCCTGGGTTAAAAAGATCCCCTGGAGGAGGAAACGGCAACCCATCCCAGTGTTCTTGCCTGGAGAATCCCATGGACCGAGGAGCCTGGTGGGCTACTGTCTGTGGGGTTGCAAAGAGACACGACGTAGCGACTAAACAACCACAATATAGCCTAGTATCTTCATTGGTTCCTAAGAGCATGACTGTACAACGTAGTGTACATTTCTGAGTTATTCAAAATGGGTAAAATTATGTTAGTTTTCTGTTTAGGAAGACAGAATACTTTTTTAAGCTTAGTCCATAATTTCTTATATAAAAACGTTTTCTAAGAAATATGCTATAATTATCTAGAAAAATTCTAGGAATCAGTGAACTAAAATGGACTGGAATGGGTGAATTTAACTCAGATGACCATTATATCTACTATTGCGGGCAAGAATCCCTCAGAAGAAATGGAGTAACCATCATGGTCAACAAGAGTCCAAAATGTAGTACTTGGATGCAGTCTCAAAAATGACAGAAGGATCTCTGTTCGTCTCCAAGGCAAACCATTCAATATCACAGTTATTCAAGTCTTATGCCCCAACCAGTAATGCTGAAGAAGCTGAAGTTGAACAGTTTTATGAAGACCTACAAGACCTGTTAGAACTAACATCCAAAAAAGATGTCCTTTTCATTATAGGGGACTGGAATGCAAAAGTAGGAACTCAAGAAACACCTGGAGTAACAGGCAAATTTGGCCTGGGAATGTGGAATGAAGCAGGGCAAAGACTAATAGAGTTTTGCCAAGAAAATGCACTGGTCATAGCAAACACCCTCTTCCAACAACACAAGAGAAGACTCTACACATGGACATCACCAGATGGTCAACACCGAAATCATATTGATTATATTCTTTGAAGCCAAAGATGAGAAGGTCTATACAGTCAACAAAAACAAGACCAGCAGCTGACTGTGGCTCAGATCATGAACTCCTTATTGCCAAATTCAGACTCAAATTGAAGAAAGTAGGGAAAACTGCTAGACCATTCAGGTATGACCTCAATCGAATCCCTTATGATTATACAGTGGAAGTGAGAAATAGATTTAAGGGCCTAGATCTGATAGATAGAGTGCCTGATGAACTATGGACAGAGGTTCGTGACATTGTACAGCAGACAGGGATCAAGACCATCCCCATGGAAAAGAAATGCAAAAAAGCAAAATGGCTGTCTGAGGAGGCCTTACAAATAGCTGTGAAAAGAAGAGAGGCAAAAAGCCAAGGAGAAAAGGAAAGATATAAGCATCTGAATGCAGAGTTCCAAAGAATAGCAAGAAGAGATAAGAAAGCCTTCCTCGGCGATCAATGCAAAGAAATAGAGGAAAAGAACAGAATGGGAAAGACTAGAGATCTCTTCAAGAAAATGAGAGATACCAAGGGAACATTTCATGCAAAGATGGGCTCAATAAAGGACAGAAATGGTCTGGACCTAACAGAAACAGAAGATATTAAGAAGAGGTGGCAAGAATACACAGAAGAACTCTACAAAAGAGATGTACATGACCCAGATAATCATGATGATGTGATCACTAATCTAGAGCCAGACATCCTGGAATGTGAAGTTAAGTGGGCCTTAGAAAGCATCACTACGAACAAAGCTAGTGGAGGTGATGGAATTCCAGTTGAGCTGTTTCAAATCCTGAAAGATGATGCTGTGAAAATGCTGTACTCAGTATGCCAGCAAATTGGGAAAACTCAGCAGTGGCCACAGGACTGGAAAAGGTCAGTTTTCATTCCAGTTCCAAAGAAAGGCAACGCCAAAGAATGCTCAAACTACCACACAATTGCACTCATCTCACACGCTAGTAAAGTAATGCTCAAAATTCTGCAAGTCAGGCTTCAGCAATACGTAAACTGTGAACTCCCTGATGTTCAAGCTGGTTTTAGAAAACGCAGAAGAACCAGAGATCAAATTGCCAACATCTGCTGGATCATGGAAAAAGCAAGCGAGTTCCAGAAAAGCATCTATTTCTACTTTACTGACTATGCCAAAGCCTGTGACTGTGTGGATCACAATAAACTGTGGAAAATTCTGAAAGAGATGGGAATAACCAGACCACCCAACCTGCCTCTTGAGAAATCTGTATGCAGGCCAGGAAGCAACAGTTAGAACTGGACATGGAACAACAGACTGGTTCCAAATAGGAAAAGGAGTACGTCAAGGCTGTATATTGTCACCCTGCTTGTTTAACTTCTGTGCAGAGTACATCATGAGAAACGCTGGACTGGAAGAAACACAAGCTGGAATCAGGATTGCCCAGAAAAGTATCAATAACCTCAGATACGCAGATGACACCACCCTTATGGCAGAAAGTGAAGAGGAGCTAAAAAGCCTCTTGATGAAAGTGAAAGTGGAGATGAAAAAGTTGGCTTAAAGCTCAACATTCAGAAAACCAAGATCATGGCATCCAGTCCCATCACTTCATGGGAAATAGTTGGGGAAACAGTGGAAACAGTGTCAGACTTTATTTTTTGGGGCTCCAAAATCACTGCAGATGGTGACTGCAGCTGTGAAATTAAAAGACGCTTACTCCTTGGAAGAAAAGTTATGGGCAACCTAGATAGCATATTCAAAAGCAGAGACATTACTTTGCTGACTAAGGTCCATCTAGTCAAGGCTGTGGTTTTCCTGTGGTCATGTATGGATGTGAGAGTTGGACTGTGAAGAAGGCTAAGTGCCGAAGAATTGATGCTTTTGAACTGTGGTGTTGGAGAAGACTCTTGAGAGTCCCTTGGACTGCAAGGAGAGCCAAGCAGTCCATTCTGAAGGAGATCAGCCGTGGGATTTTTTTGGAAGGACTGATGCTAAAGCTGAAACCCCAGTACTTTGGCCACCTCATGTGAAGAGTTGACTCATTGGAAAAGACTCTGATGCTGGGAGGGATTGGGGGCAGGAGGAGAAGGGGACGACAGAGGATGAGATGGCTGGATGGCATCACTGTCTGGATGAACGTGAGTCTGAGTGAACTCCGGGAGTTGGTGATGAACAGGGAGGCCTGGCGTGCTGCGATTCATGGGGTCACAAAGAGTCTGACACGACTGAGCAACTGTACTGAACTGATCTAGAAAAATATATATAAGTTGAACACAGTTAAATGTGGATGCTATGTAAAGATATCTTGACTCAGTGGTATATCAGTCTTACTGTTTGGAACAGATATCCTATAGTAGGTGTTTTCTTTTAGGTCTTAGAAGTCATCTCTTTCCCGTGCCCGGTGGCAGGGCAGGGTCTCTCCGGCCATGCCTAGTGGCGGGGCAGCATCTCTCCGGCCGTGACCAGTGGCAGGGCAGGGTCTCTCTGGCCGTGCCTGGCATGTAGTTAATCTCATGTTTCTAACAGAAAGAGAAGACATCTGTTAAGTATCATATCGCTTCTCTACGTGGTGAAATAGGAGTCTGTTTTACAGAAACTTTGTGAACTGGATGTTTTCCATGCTGTCTTGTGTGTGCTGTGTGCTTAGCTGTGTCCAACTCCTTGCGACCCCATGGCCTGAAGCCCCCCAGGCTCCCCATCCGTGGTATGTTCAGGCAAGAAGACTGGAGTGGATTGCCATTTCCTTCTCCAGTTACCTTGTATATTTCCTCCCTTAAAAAATAAAAAGTTGTAATTAAAATGGCTTGGGACTTTTCCCTTGAACTGAGACTGATACGGTTTCGCTTTTGCATCTGCTGTGAAGCAATCACAAAAGGAAAGCAAGGCACCAAGAAGTCAGGCAGTGGAGTGCTTCGACTGCAGCACTGTTGTGAATAGAAATCAAAGACCAGTTGATAGGCCATTTAAATTTCAATCAAGTTAATTTTGGTTATATTTTTGCCGTCTTGGAAGTATGGATTTCTCCATACTTAAAGAAGGGAGGCAGAATCAAGGAGATATTTTTAATATACCCCAAAATAATTATGTTTAAGAAAATGTTTAAGTAATGCATTTATTATCTTTTTTAAAAAATGAGACAGTTGATAAATACTTTGGAAACTATAAAGTATAATAAAAATATTAGTTACTTTCTGTGTCTTTAGTGTTTTTTTTTTTTTTTTTTTTCCTAAGGCAGTAGATATAACTTCCTGTGGAAACTTTGCTGTGATTGGTCTCTCATCGGGAGCTGTTGATGTGTATAACATGCAGTCTGGTATACACCGGGGAAGTTTCGGCAGGGATCAAGGTATCAGCCTTTTTTTTCCTTTTTCTTATTTTTTTAAAAAAGTATTATAGATAGATAAAAGGCTAGTAACTGTCACTGGTATTTATTAAATTCTTGAGTTCCAGGCATTTTGCTAAAGTTGCATATGGGGCATCGCCAACCCTATGCGGCAGAACACCGTATTGAAGGACTCGAAGAGAATGGAGTCATAGTTGTATGAAGGGAAAGTGGCTATTGTAGAGATTAAGTGTTTGGTTCCTTCTCCTTGCATTAAACAGAATATCTTAACTATTTTTTGAAACCTTCCATGGCATCAGCCTGATGGTGGATTTTGTTATTACTCACGTAGTAGAATAATTTTCCCTCTGTTCCCTAAGATCCACATTGAAGACTTTAGGGAAGTTGGATAGTGGGAGCTTAGATACTCAGATAAAGTGGCCATTCTTTGTGTAGTGTTTGAAGAGGCCATTGCAATTCTTTTTTCTTTCTTCTTTTAACATATGCTTTAAAGCCCATAAAGGATCTGTCAGAGGTGTTGCAGTGGATGGATTAAACCAGTTGGCAATTACAGCTGGTAGTGAAGGAGTACTCAAGTTCTGGAACTTTAAAAACAAAGTTTTAATTCATTCTATGAGCCTTGATTCATCTCCAAATTTGATGCTGCTACATAGAGACAGGTAAAGTTTTTCTTTTAATGATGATGGATTTTCTTCTTGATGTTTTTAGAAAAAGTTCTTAATTTAAGTAAAGTACAGTAGTTTCTTGAACATCACAAGTTTGGACTGTGCGGGTCCACTTATGCACAACTTTTTTTCACTGAATAATTCAGGATAGCACTACATAATCCATTGTTGGTTGAATCCACAGATACAGAACTGTGGACGGGGAGGGCCAACTGTAAAAATTATATGCAGACTTTTGACTGTAGAGGGTTAGTGCCCTAACCCTCTTGTAAAGTGGTCACCTGTATGTAATTTAACAAAAACTAAATTTTTCATATGAAAGAACATTTTTTTTTTAACCTCCCCCACAGGTATACTTGATTAACGAAACTTAAATAACTGTGAGATTTTAGTTTCAAGAGGTTGTATTTGTTCATTTATTAAAACTAATGTATTTGTCTTGCTAGTGGCATTCTGGGACTTGCCTTGGACGACTTCTCCATTAGTGTTTTGGACATAGAAACTAGGAAGATTGTCAGAGAGTTTTCTGGACACCAAAGCCAAATAAATGACATGGTAAAACAGACTTTAGATGTTAAAATAAAATTTGATTCATTTCTATTTCTGTTTAGGTTAAAAATGTCCTAATAATAGAAACTGCTATATTTTAATAGCATTAAACTCATCATATGAGATGTTCAAAGTGAATAATTTTCAAAGCAGGTTTTTTTAAGGAAAATTTAGAATGAAAAGAAGTTTTAATATTTCTCAAGAGGATAATGCCATTAGATTAAAATATACATCCAAGAGTTCATTTTTTCTCTAAACAAAGCCAGAATGATTTGTTGAAACATAAGTATCATTTTTGACTTAGTATTAAGCTAAGCTGAGAGAACTCATTTCTGTTTCCTGCATGCATAATGAATTAATAGTAGGAGACCTGGCATATCTGATACTTGGTTTATTCTAGTTTAGTGTTATTTATAGTGTTTATCTTAATTTCAAAAGAGTTTAGTGAATATGTATTTTATCTTACTGTTATGTTCTTACGGTGGCAAATATGGTAAGAAGTACTCAGTTTAAACAGTGTATGTTGAAGACTTTACATCAGTTGCAGATATCTTGATTTACTTGAAACAAATAAATTCCTAGCTATTTAGTGGCACCCCCACAAGCTGCATTTACTTACCAATTCTCACACCAAAAATCTGAATTTACAGTGTGTACCCATTTCCTTAAAAATAGGGGTGAGATGGCCAGGAAATTATGTTGTTCTGCAGATAAGAAATTGGCATAACTACTCATCAACAGAATTTGTTGTGACAGCATCTATAGCGATGAGGGCGGGAGTGAAGTAATTTTGATGAAGTTTCATTTTTGAAAACATCTGTCAGGGCCAACTTGTTCTTCCTATTTCTTTCCTTTCGAGTTGTGTGTGTGGAGTTTCTCCAAGTCAAGAATAAATTACTCCTGTTCAGTTAAATCTGTGAGCCTTTGTGACATGACGTCAGCTGTCAGAGTTACTTTCCCATTCCTCATTATCTGCACTGTCCTTCTGTAAATTGAGTTCTCTGTACTATAAGGTTTAAGTTTCCATAGTGTCATTGCAGCCCAATGACCAAGTTGGAGCTCACTTATTCCAACTATCATTTGCTAATATGAGTGGTCATAATCCTTAAACCAGTGGTCATAATCCCTGTGGTGTGTTTAGTCTCTTGGATGAACAATCTACCTCAATATAAACTTCAAAAGTTTTTCCTTTTAGGTCTTCCTTCACATTTGACCTGGTTTAAACCTCATGTTATTTTTCCATTTTTATCTATAGAGAAGATACAACTTCTTTACGGTGTCATAAGTTTATTGTTTAAATTTATTTTGAAAATATTATTGTGGTTTTAAATTATGTTTAAAACATCATTAAGGAAGAAAAGATTTTTAGCTGAATCTGCAAGTGAGAACGACTTCCTCAGTAACTTCTCTACATTAAGAGAATCTGCATTCTTTAAAATCATTTTGGAGTAGACTCTTCTTGGAAATGTAGCTTTGTTCAAAGCTTCATAGATACTCTATGAATGAAATTAGGCTAATAAAATATTTCTAATTGAATGTTGTCAGCACAGATTTATGTTAAAAACAGTAGTCAAACATTTGTTAATTGTCTATAAATAGATTATGGAGTAAAAATTAAAAACTATGTACTATTCATTTTTAAAAGCTTTATAATTCATGTAAAAACCTAGTGCTTAGCAGTATTGTCAGGGGCACATAAGAGATGGCGTTTTCTTATGAGGTGGCCTACCTTTCATGCATCATGCCTTTTTAATGAAGTGTGCATTATCTTCTCATTTCTTACATTCTCTGACTGTTGAATATACAGATACAAATATACATAGATACATACATACATGTATACACACCTGTATTATTTATGTTTTTCTTTCATTTAAAGACTTTCAGCCCTGATGGTCGTTGGTTAATAAGTGCTTCAATGGATTGCTCTATTAGAACTTGGGACCTTCCATCTGGGTGGTGAGTTTTTAAATCCCTAACCTTATCAGAAGTCTTCTCAGTCATTGTCCTCACATGTGACTTTTACTGTTGTCAATAGATTAGGTACTTTTTGACTGTGACTGCGTTTGGAGATTTTTCTAACCTGACGTATATTTTATCCTTGAAGTGTGTTTGATCTCAAACACAGAGATTAGTGCTGAAAGAGATAACAGTGAGGAAGTTCCAATCTCTTAGGTTCTCTATTCCTGCAAAATTGAGAAGTAGAAGTGAGTTGCATGAACTCACTTAACAAAGCTCATTCGGCCTCTGTGATACTCTGTGATACTCCAGACTAGGGATCATACTTTAGGGCTGCAGACTTATTTGAGCATTGTTTTGTATTTTGTTGTTGTTGATATTGAATTAAGAGGTCAGAACCCTTAACTTTGTGTATATTATATATTTTCTGTCTCTAACATAATTCTTGAAAGAAGACATTTAGATACCTTAACATAATGGAAATGTGTGTCTTAAGATTTGGATAAAACCCAACAGTGTTAAGAAACCTGTCATAGGTTGAAACATGCTACTAAATCAGCACTTGAAGAGAAAACATTAATTCTGTTAAATAATTTGATCAGTGGAAACCTACAGAGAGTAATTTGTTGCTAAAAATTATGTAGGAATACGCAGAATTTGCAGTCATATCACTCACCAAAGAACTGCTTAGGTTGAGTGTGAAAGGAGCGATGGGGATGGAACGTACCTGTGAGGAAAGAGAGGTGAAGGAGAAAGACGACTGGGAAGGCAGTTCAGTCTTCAGGAATATTGCTAAGTTAAGATCTGTCCAGTTCTGCTCCTCTTGCTTCTCAGGAATTAGATAAGCTCATACCTGAAAGCAGTTTGACCTTTAGAAAGGAAAAACCCTTGTGTCTGTACTTCCCTTCAAGTTTGATTCAGGAATGAGACACAGCTGGCTATACAGCTTATGTACAGGATTTGGACTATAAACAGCAAAAGTGCCGCTGATGGTCCAGCTCTAATAACCAGGCAGCTTTGTCTACAGGTGTATCTCTTTTTTACTTAGAGTCGAGTCAAGTAAAATAATTAGTAGACTATCCTCCAGCTTCAAAAAGTTCAGTCAAGTTAGTACTTCCTTAATTAAAACAAAAAAAAATTTTTTTAAGGTACCATTAGAAATGTTGACTAGTCTTTTACTTCTTGGACTTCTGTTTTCTAAAAGTAAACATAATTTGAATTGCTTTGTGGTAGGAAAGTTGTGTAGGAAATAGAGTTGACACTTTGCCCTTTTCATTTTCCTTTTTAGTAGTTTTAGTTCACATGAGATGAGAGAGGGAGGTTAATGTTCAATAGTACTAAATAGAATGTTTTTTTTAAAGTGGTCAGTTTTTTTGGGATTGGAAAAATTAGGATCCGAAAGTAGCATTCAGAGCCACCGATCTTTGACTCAGCATAAGGCTTTTTGCTGAATTTCTTATTTTAGTAAAAAGATGAACACATTTAAATCTGACATTCAACTCTGGTATCTTATTTTTCAGTGAACACAGACAGTTTTAAGTGAATACAGAGAAACTAAGCTGGGGGAACGCAAGAGCGAGAGATGAGTCCCATAGGGATTGTTAAAAGATGATAATATCTACACTGGTTGTACCAAAGTATGCTTTTAATAAAGACACAAATAACGACCTCTTTGGGTAAGATTTGAAGTGGAGCAAACAAGAAGGCTGAAGAGCAGTCTCCCACAGCTGCTGCCGCCCTGCCGCAGCCGACTTTTTCCATGGACTTCTGGCACTTCAAGAGCTTTAGTTTTCATCTTGTCTCATATTCTGTTAGGGAGGTACCGGTTTTAGTCCCGTTTCACAAATGAGGAAATGGAGGCTCAGAAGTGAGTGATTTGCCCAAGGCAGCATAGTTGGTCGGTGGTATTTTGCTGTGGTCAGCGTCGGAGAAAGTGAGACTTCCCAGCAGATGTGGCACCAGCCTTGCTTGGGTTTGTTCTAAGGATAGTTTGGTTTTCTTGATGTAGAAGATACAGTAAGGACCATACAGCTGTAGGTAATCATTGGCTTTTTTTATTTCACTGTTTTCTTAAACATAATTAGTACGACAAGCTTTGGGGATTCCTAGTTTTTTCTTCAGTAAGCAGTTTCATCATTTACATAACCTGTTAAATATGTGAAGAGTGACTACGCTCATTACAGAGGCTGCACGTGAAGCCGTGTGAGTAGACCTCTGGTGTGGTAGCATGCAGATGCAGCCCTTGGGGACTGACTGTGTCTGTCCAAAACAAAGGCATAGGTGCCGAACTGTTTCCTGTAAAGGGGTTTCTTTAAGTGTGGAAAATTTTCTTCTGTTTGTAGCATTCTCAGAGAAGTGAGGTTGAAATGTTTGTCCCTGAAATTATCTGTCATCTGCTACCACCTTTTATTTATGGTTACTTTTAATCTCTTAAGAGTTTAGATTGAACACTTTCCAGGGTGAGAAAAATATAAAATTAAACGGCTTTAATAGAATTTTGCGTTTTGTTGGGTCTTGTCCACCCAGCCCCTGCTCTCTGAGGGGCATTGCGTGAGCATAGCTGGAATAGAGTGTGCTTTGCATTTCCCGCTGAGGCAAAACTTTCCATTTGTTCCATTCATTGAGGGTTCCGTCACTTTGGAGACTGAGCATCTAGACATTGTCTGCACTGGTTTAGAATAGAATCAGAAGTGAGTGAATGTTACCTGTATGCGTGGGACTTCGTGCTTAAAAATTTGACCCCTTACAATGAAGATTTTTTTTAACATTTTTTCAAAATGTTAAAATGGTAACAATATGGTAGTTAGGTCTGGGATTAAACCTGTACGCTTAGGCTTCATGAGCAACTGTGGCCATGTAAAACATGCTGTGTATGTGGAAACCACTTCCTCGACTTGATGCTTTTACATAATGGAAGGCCAGTCTACCCACACTCAACAGCTGTGGAGACCACGTTTCACAGTGAATTTGCCAAAATAATTACAGTATCAAGTAAAATAAATTTGCTCAAGCAGTAGATTCCTCTTTAACAGATAGATTCTGAACACGTCAGGGAGTTTCACCCGTCACACACACTTCAGTGAGGAAGTGTTGAGACAGAAGAGATGATGAGGTCTAAAATTCCTGAGTTTAGGCTTAGTCATCAGTGTACATTGAGATAGTCGTTGTTCTCTGGGTTGTTTGTATTAAATGAATTAAATAATTTGACAGTCTCTGGTATATAAAAAGTGTTTAGCAAATGTCCTTTTCCCCAATTTGTTTGATCCCCCAAGCAGGTGTTCCTGTGAGTTTCCAGGAATGGTTGAACAGAAATCAGATTATTAATCACATTTTTTTCCCATAGTGAGAATTTAAACATCGGTCATTGTCCTGAGCCCACTTTAGTTTGTTTGTAGTGCTGCTAATTTTGGTCCTGTCCTACTGTTTTGTATTCATTAGTTAAGGTTTATGACTGTTAATCACTCTGAACAAATCGAGAAAGATTTTGTCATGGACAGGTCCTTTAGTCACTGCCTCCGTGTCGCGTTTGAGCTGCTCAGAGTGTTTCCGTGAGTCACGCTGTAGTCACCTGGGCGTGTGTGCTGTCTGCTGGACCTTTAGTGTCAGCAGCGGTGTTGCTGAGCTCTTTTGATTACGTGTGCAGACTGCTTGGTGACAGGTATGTCTCTGTCACCTTCTACCTTGAGCAAGTATGACTGGGCCTCATTTTTTTAACGGGTATAGTAAGGATGGATCTGCCTCATGGGGCTGTGAGGATTGAATTAATAGTCACAAGTGCTCAGAATACTCCTAGCATGGAACACTGAAAAAAGTGTTAACTCCTGTTGTTTTCTTTATTGAAATAATGTAATTACTGAAGATTCTGAACTTCAGTCATTTTGCCATGGCTTCTCATGGATAATGTAATGGCTTCAGTGAATAAAGTAGTTTTTGAAACAGCTCTTACTAAAACTAGCACACCCCTCTTAAGGTGCATAGAGTACTCACACTCTCAGCCCGCCTAGGAAGCCTCGTCTGCAGTGTGCCCGCGAGTTGGGCCTTTCTGTTTGCTCCTTAAATTCGCCTCGCTTCGCTTCCCGCTGCCACTATCCTAGTTCAGATCTTCCCTGCTTGTTAGATGACTGCTGCCATAGTCGCAGTGTTCTTCCTGTTCAGATATATTCCACATTCTACTGCCAGATTTTCTTATGAAAGTAGAAATACCGCTATCTGCTCAAAAGCCTGTAGTGGCTTTCCATTGATTCAAAGATAAAACAAACTCAGATATTTGGTATTCAAGACCAAACTGCATTCCTCACTGGACACGGCTCCCCTTGCCTCGCCTTCCACATTCCTCCTCCCTTAGAAGGCGCTTTCTTGACCGTCCGCATCTGCAGACGTCCTGCCCGTCTGTGAGGTGCGCGATCGTTGCGCACGCTTCTCCCTGAGGAGCCTGCTGTGCGTCGTCTTCTGGGGAGCTGTTGCTCCCTTTTCCTCCCCGGCTTTCACAGCCCCTGCTCACGGCTGTCTGGAGTGTCCGTGGGGCTAGAACCGTGAACCGCTTTATGCTGGTGCTACATGGACTCAATTTCCTGTTTGCTGTGTAGCGCGCGGTTACCTGTTTGAAAAACAGAATTGCTCGAACTTTTTTCCCCCACTACCATTCTCCCGTGGCCATTTTATTCCTTTCTTTTGTTGCCTACCCCTTTTGTTATTTTCACTGGCATAACAAATGCAGGAGAGTGCTGATAATTTATTTTAAATGTGTGACATCTTCAGAATTGTTTCCGAACCTACCAAAATGGCATTCCAAAAAAACAGCATTGCCTCCTGTATTCTCCCTGTTATTGAAACTCTCTCTAAAAATTAATTGATCTCTTTAGTGTTCTGGGTCTTTCTCATTGAGGAGATTATTTTCCCATCGTAGCTTAGTTGACAGAGCTCTTTGTTAGTGATGACTTTTTGGTGTTGGTGATTGAAAAATAAAAGCAAACATTTTCTGCATCTCTTACCCTTTGTTCTTTTAGCAAAATGATATTTTGTGAATTGTGTGCTTTTTAGTAGAGTTGAAGGACTAACGTCTTGGTTCTTTCTATAGTCTTATAGACAGCTTCTTGTTGGACTCGGCTCCTCTTAATGTCACTATGTCCCCGACTGGAGACTTTCTGGCCACCTCCCATGTTGACCACCTTGGAGTTTATCTGTGGTAAGTTCTCTCATAAATAGTTCTTTCTGGGGTAAGAAGAAAAGGAAGGTGATGTCAGACAGTCATAGTTGCTAACATTGCCCTTCAGTTTGGGGGGATTTTTTGACTTATAAAATGGAAGTGTCACAAAGTTCACCTAAGTCTACAGTCGAGTCAGCTTCTGCTTGATAATTTAGGTAGCGCACCCACTCCAGCACTCTTGCCTGGAAAATCCCATGGACGGAGGAGCCTGGGGGGCTGCAGTCCATGGGGTCGCTAAGAGTCGGACACAACTGAGCGACTTCACTTTCCCTTTTCACTTTCATGCATTGGAGAAGGAAATGGCAACCCGCTCCAGTGTTCTTGCCTGGAGAATCCCAGGGACGGGGGAGCCTGGTGGGCTGCCATCTATGGGGTCGCACAGAGTTGGACGTGACTGAAGCGACTTAGCAGCAGCAGCAGCTCAAGTGTATATTCTAAGCTACATGTGTTTGATTTTTATCTGTTAGCCACAGATTTTAATCTGTGACTTTTATTTGCAGAGAGGATAGTAATAGGGCTTCCCTTGTGGCTGAGCTGGTAAAGAATCTGCCTGCAGTGCAGGAGACCTGTGTTTGATCCCTGTGTTGGGAAGATCCCCTGGAAAAGGGAAAGGCTACCCACTCCAGTATTCTGGCCTGGAGAATTCCATGGACTGTATAGTTCATGGGGTTGCAAAGAGTTGAACATGTTTGATTTTTGTTACCCTATTTGACTTCTATTTGCAGAAAGGATAAGTGAGTTTAAAATTAAACTCTTATTATTGAGGAAGAGAAAAAAATGAATTCCTTTTCTACTTACAAGATTTTCAATTGACTTTTTAGGATGTGAAAATAAATTTAATATATAATAGAAATAGACTCTGGTCACCTTAATAAGCCGAATGGAGTATCTCCTGGAATCTTTGAGGCTTGAACAGTCAGGATAAGAGAAGAGTGGTGGTGTGGTGCCTCAGCAGCAGAGCAGATAGTGCAGCTGTTAACATAACTCAGAGCTTGGTCTTTCCAGGTTTTATTTCCCATTCCCGATTCATTATGTACAGGAAACAATATGATCAGCCCACTTTGGGACAGATACTCACATCTTGCTTAGTCAGATGTGGACCGGATTAGTCAGGTCCAGAGCCATGGCACAGGGTCAGGGAGCACTTAAAGGACCGTTCTAGAGACGGGGACCTGTGACTGCTCAGCACCCCAAAGATCTGGCCTAAAGGACCATTCTAGAGACGGGGACCCGTGACTGCTCAGCACCCCCGAGATCTGGCCGCGTAATCGCCCTCTGGCTCAGAGCTCTGAGCCCCTCTCTCCTTCTGCTGCAGTTCCCTCAGGGGAAGGGTGCCATTTGTCAAAGCCGCGTAAATGAGTGGATGTTATGTTACATTATAAAAATAGTATCCACTACCGATCTGCCAAGTACTTTTTTGTGCTACATTAAAAATAAAGTCTCTGTTCATAATACTTATAAACAGCTTTCTTGTGATGACATCTGGGATACGAGTCAAAGCATTTTGAAATTAATACTATCTATTTTTGAGTTTTTTTTTTTTTAACAAGTGATTGTGATTTGTAGCCAAGTTCAAGATCATGGAGCTTGTCACCAGTAATCGAAGCTTCTCTGAAAACATTTTTAATAAATTTTGTAATATTGCTTATGTTCTTTATGTCTCAGGTCCAATATTTCCCTGTATTCAGTTGTTTCATTACGGCCACTT
The DNA here is from genome assembly GCF_016772045.2 of Ovis aries. Lineage (NCBI taxonomy): Eukaryota > Metazoa > Chordata > Mammalia > Artiodactyla > Bovidae > Ovis > Ovis aries. The sequence goes on from NC_056058.1 coordinate 107,707,070, forward strand.
CCCGCAGATTATGTTCCTTCAGTAGTGATGCTTCCTGGTACTTGTCAAACCCAAGGTAATGAAAATCTAGTAATTTTTGAAGCATAATATAATAAACCTAACCTGTAGGATATCGCCACTGAAGGCAAAGGTTAATGCATTCAATCACAATATTTTTTTATCTTAATGAAGTATTTTGAATGACTTCATGAATCTTTATATAAACAAAGACATAATTGATGGAGTATTCATGTGAAACAGTGGAGAAATATTTTGAGTCTGGCGATGGAATTTGTACTTAATATAAGAAAATAAGAAAATGAATAGAGTTTACAAGTTATATTGAGTGAACAGGTTATGAAATACTAATGGATTTGAAGGTAATTGAGTTGCTTTTATATGATAAAAATTTCAGCATTAATTTGAAAATGTTTTGTTTTAAGATGTAGAATTATCGGAAGAAACTGTAGAACCAAGTGATGAAATGATAGAGTATGACTCCCCAGAACAGCTGGATGAGCAGTTGGTGACTCTGTCACTCCTCCCTGAATCCCGGTGGAGAAACCTTCTTAATCTTGATGTTATTAAGGTAACACTATAGTGCACTTAATATTGGCCCCTGAAGACATATTCCAAAAGTATTTTCTTTAATAAAGATAACTTCCCTTTCTTGGAGGTCTTTAGGTGGAGTAGTTAATGCCTAAGATAGTAAAGCAAATACCATTTAGCTGAATGCTGTTTAATTTAGTATTATTACAAGACTTTCTCCATGTATATATGTCTACTTTGAGAGCACTTAAGAACCTTCAAATATAGCAGTAGTATAGCCTGCAACCACAGAGCTGTTAGAAATCAGGTGTTTTAAGCCTTGCCTGACCTCACTTAACTTACGAAATGAGGGGGAAAGTCATCATAATGTGTGATGTTTCTGTTTCTGGACATTTGGGGACTGGAATACTTTGACTGGTCTTTTTAAAATTAAACTTCAGTCGCTCTTTATCATACCACACCCTGCTCTGTCTGCTACAGGAAGGTTTGCTTTTGGGTTCAGGCACATAAATTAATATGAACTAGGTAGTAGATAGCATCCTGAGATAATAGCAGTGGAAAATAATTTAGCCCTTTGTCCTTGAGTACAGTTTTACATGAGAAATGGACAGTTATGGTATGAATTAATGTGTTTCAAAGCATGTTTCATGACCACTATTTGTGAGTATCAAAAGCAACTGAAACATACAGACTAGAAAATTTCAGAGATTATCTTCTGAGAATTAGGGTGTTTTGTATTATGAAACTCAACTTGGTTAGATATATACATACAGTCAGGCATCCTTGGTAGCTCAGCTGGTAAAGCAGCTCCCTGCAATCTGGTTCGATTCCTGGGTTGGGAAGGTCCCCTGGATGAGAGATAGGAAGTGAAGTCACTCAGTCGTATCCGACTCTTTGCAAACGCCCCGGACTGTAGCCCACCATGCTTCTCCATCTTTGGGATTCTCCAGGCAAGAATACTGGAGTGGGTTGCCATTTCCTTCTCTAGAGGATCTTCCCAACCCAGGAATCGAACCCAGGTCTCCCGCATTGCAGGCAGACGCTTTAACCTGGTCTTCCCAGATGGTTCAGATGGTAAAGAATCCACCTGCAATGCGGGAGACCTGGGTTCAGCCCCTAGATTGGGAAGATGCCCTGGGGGAGGGCATGGCAACCCACTTGGGTATTCTTGGTTGGAGAATCTCATGGACAGAGGAGCCTGGCAGGCTACAGTCCACAGGGTCGCAGAGTTGGACATGACTGAGTGACTAAGCACAGCACTGAGCAGACATACAGTCACTAGAGTTTATGTGTGTACTAAGTCACATTATGGGCTGGCATAAAAAAGTGTAAGGAACACTGGCAGATAACTATGACATGCCGTCCTAACTATTTTTGTAGCTAGTAAATTGGCACCAGAAAAGGCTATACATGTCTCGGGTAAGAAAAGAGAGAAGTTTTCACATGGTCATTTGACTCAAAATTTGAAAGTGCTCCTTTTTAATGCTCACCTTTTGAAAGATTGGGCTTCAGTATAAAGGTATATTGTTTAGGACTTCCCTGATAGCTCAGTTGGTAAAGAATCTGCCTGCAATGCAGGGGACACCGGTTCGATTCCTGGGTAGGGAAAATCCGCTGGAGAAGGAGTAGGCTACCCACTCCAGTATTCTGGCCTGAAGAATCCCATGAACTGTACAGTCTGTGGGGTTGCAAAGAGTTGGACACGACTGAGCAACTTTCACTTTCACTTTATGTTGTTTAGGTACATAGTTACATTGTCTAGTCTATCAGCTGTAAAGGAAGTAGTTTATGGAATGGCTGTAAGAGCAATACATAAAGTACAAGTAGGTGAGTGTGAGCGGACCAGTTAGAATAATGCCCAGTTAATTGAGCTAAATTTGGTGGGTACTCTTCTTGCTAGGATACAGTTTGTTCTGCATAAAAATACAGAGAAATGTGAATGAATGCTCTTTATAACACCTCCGGTATTTTAATTTCCTTCTGAATGAAAGAAATTAGAATTTTTATTTTTGTCCTCTGGTCTTACGGTTTCCTTTATGAAATTAGGTAATTCCAGAGCCCTATGGAACTGCTCCAGAGCCTTTTGTTTTTATTTACAACTCAGTGACTGCCTTCTAACTCAAGAACAGTGGGTTAGGAAGGGTAACTGACTTACTACGTTACTACAGTTTCCCCATCACAAAGAAGGCTGTGCTTGCATTGCTGTGGGCTCCAAGAGGCCACAGATAGCCCTGACTTTATTTCAAAAAGCAAATCTCCCCCCAGTTCCTAAAGAATGGAAGATGAGTAGTGTAAGGTGAAATTGTGAGACTTCTTAAGAGTCCATCACATTCTCTTGAGATAGTGATATGTTACAATGTAGTCACCAAAACTGAATTCTGTCCGTGGGGATTCCAGTGGAATTTTTGTGATAGAATTTTGCTGACACTTGAAATACTTTATGAAGGAACGGTAGTATTCTCTTGCTTTTTAAAAACACAAAGTACTAAGGAAAAATAAAAATTCCAATAAAATAGAAGAATTACGGGAATGCTTCATACCTACACACAAAATTTACTAAATTACTTTTAATGGAAGAGACTACCTCTGGCTCCAGATTTCTTTTGGAGAAGAGAAATTTGAAAAACTGTTGAGCATTTATGTAAATTTTGCTTTCTAGCCCATCTTGTATTTCAGTGTAAAAGAAGTTCAAAATTGCTTGTTACTTCTTCACCTATATATTCATGTTTCAGGAAAATGAGCTGTTTTTGCCTCAGAGCTTCTCCTGAACTCTGTCATTTTCCCTTTGCCTTATCAGCAAGAGTACTAGAGGTTTGCATTGGGAAGCCCGATTTAAGGATATCTGTGGTATATTGGTTGTTTGGGATTTCATTTCAGTATCCTAATCTGAATTTAATTCTTATTTTTTTTTACTTTTGGGGCTTTTTAAAAATTAAGTGGGAATTAAATGTTAGAAACTATTGGCAAGATAATTACTAGTCTTTTTTTCCTTTTCTCAATTTTCTTAATTAGAAAAAGAATAAACCAAAGGAACCACCCAAAGTACCCAAATCAGCACCATTTTTCATTCCGACTGTTCCTGGTCTTGTACCCAGATTTGCTGCACCTGAACAAAACAGTGGTCCTCAGCAGGTGAGAGCCAGGTTAGAGGGAGCGTTCGGGGAACACAGGGTGCATTGTCTGCTGCACATTTGCAGTTTTAACCAAGACCCAGTGTTACAGATACAGAGTAAATTAGTGCTAGCTTTTAATTATAAACTGTAAACTTTTTGTTACATTTGTGGCTTTTGAATAATGTGTATTTGTTTTTGTTTAAGTCTAAAGTGGTAAATCTTGGAATTTTGGCTCAAAAATCAGATTTCTGCTTGAAACTTGAGGAAGGACTGGTAAATAATAAATGTAAGTTAAATTATAAAATATTTTACCAAGTATTTCAGCTTATTATGTTACTTCATATGAAGATAATTGAGTGAAATATTAGCAGATTTCTCAGTAGTTGAAAGTAAAAGCCAAAAGGATTGAAATCTTGGTTTTAACCTGAAGTGATTTTGCTTTGTTTACAGTAGGTGAGCGACACGACACTCAGATGTTAAGATGATGATAGTCTTTTGAGACCCTCTCTTTCCGTCTGTATGGAAAATTGAAATCTTTCTTTTTTGCTCTTCTTTCTATTTACAAGTGCGATTTGCAGTGCAGTTTGCAGTAGACGGTTGTTTCAGGAAATTTCAGATAATACCAAATTATCACACCAAAAGGCTTTTTTAAAAAATTGAGTGTTGTAAATTTTGAAAGCTACAATCTGTAGCTAATAATGATCATGAGCGCTGTGAGCAGTTAACAGAATCATTCTCCCGTTTGACTGCCCTCTTGTCTTCTGACCCAGTTGCTTTGTGTTTTCATGCCAGTATCACTTGAGGGCACATTGGCAGAAGCAGAGAATGGCGCCTGTGCTGACAGCTAAGGAGTAGCAGGGCTATAAAAGGAGCGACTTGGCATATTTATGGGGGACAAAGAAGAGAAGCACTGTTATTTAATATCTACTGAGAAACAAAAAGTAAAATGTATCAGACTCTTGTCGATGGTATTGTCCTTTTGCAGAAACGTAAAAGCATAGACATTGCCATTGTAATATCAAATGCCTTATAGAAGTGTATAGACTATGTTTTCATGGGATGTATATGAAATAAGAGTGCTTACTTCTAGGGAAAAGTAGATTTGTGGTGAGTAAGGTGGAGTCTTTCCCCCACGTATATTTCTGTAGTATTAATGTTGATGATCAAGTGATACTTTTATAATTTTTATAAACAATACAAAAATAAATTCCCTCACCTCATCTTATTCTCACTAGCAAATACTATTAATAACTTGGTGTATACTTCTATAGCCTTCTTATATTGGATTTGTTCTGACTGACTTATAAGCATGTTAAAATGTCTGGTGCTAAGTGTTAATTAGATTTTAACAGCCTTAATAGAAAGAACTTGCTAAAAATGCAAATTTAAATATATGTTGGGTTTGAAATGAAAGCTAGTTTCTTAAATGAAATGATTGTCGATACTAACTGGATTCTTATTAAAACAATGTAGATGAAGCTGCTGTTAACCTTCTGAAAGAATTAGGCCCGTCAGGAATTGAAACAGAGCTTCGAAGTTTGTCTCCTGATTGTGGTGGTTCAGTAGACATTATGAAGAGCTTCTTGAAGATGATTGGGATGATGTTGGACAGAAAGCGTGATTTTGAGTTGGCCCAGGCATACCTCGCCCTGTTTCTGAAGGTAAGTCTAAGATGTGAGACAGCACTTCACAGCTTGCCCTCCTCCAGAGAAGTGTTGTCTGATAGAGATGTCTGCAGAGATGGAAACATTCTGTATCCACACTTCACTGTGTGTGGCTACTGAGCACTTGAATCGTGGCTGATGTGACTGAGAACCTGAGTTTTTCATTTTATAGAAATTTAATTAATTTCAACAGCTTTCTGGGCCTCGTGACTACCATACTGGATAGCTGGATGGGGCAGCAGCTTGTCAGCGCTCTTTGTTGACTTCTGTTTTTCAGCTCAGCACAATTTTGACTCAACCCCCTGACTATTCTATGTCATTCGTTCAATCAGTATATTAACCTATTAGCTTTTTTATTTAATAACATTTTGGCAGGGTTTTTTTTTTAATGATCATGAAAAAAGTAAGGTTTACTTCTGTCCTGGTTGAAGGAGTTTCAAATGATTTGACAGTAACAGTTGTTTTTATGACAAATACAGTGGAGGACTTTAACATATTGAAGGAGGTAGATGATGCTGATTTTCAGTGATAGCAGATAGATTGTTTATCTCATAAATATCTAAAAAAGTTTTCACTTGACTTAATTATTTGAAATTATTTAAAAAGTAAATTTGTAGATGGTAGTATGTAGATTAAAAAATTAGAAATACTGCAAACTGTTCCTGTATTTTTCCCCAAATTTACCACAGTTGTAATTTAGGACTAGGACTTTGTTTCTTGATGTGTATCAGGACTCTCCTTAAATAGAGGAGAGTCATCACTTCAGTTTTACTGAGAGAGTGACAGAACCATGAAGACTCATAACAGAGGAGAGGGAGATGCAAGAGTGTAATAAACCAGCCTTTAAGGAAAAAATCAAGAATAGTGTCTTCTGAGGTTCCTTGTAAAACAGTTAAATCCAGAATGAACAAAATTTTACTTTTCTTACGTTGAATGTTCAGCTATCATTTTTCTTTTCAGTTGCACCTGAAAATGCTTCCTTCAGAGCCAGTACTTCTGGAAGAAATGACAAAGTTGGCGTCACAGTTGGAAGAAAACTGGATCCATTTACAGTCACTTTTTAATCAAAGCATGTGTGTTTTAAATTATATTAAAAGTGCTTTGTTATAAAAAAAAAAGTTAGGTAGCTAAGTCAAAGACTTTTACATTAAAGAGGTTGAATCTAACTCATACCCTTGCTTTCCAAGTTTCAGTGTGAAAGGAAAGTAAATGCCACCACTACTGACTAGTCAGCCACTGTGACTCCACTTCAAATGCTGAATGCGTTCTTGAAATAAAGTTACACCTGTCTTTTGTTTTAAAGATGTAAAGAGTCTTCTCCAATGAAGACTGAGTTTCATTTTCTGAGTTTCTTCATCAGTTACTTGGATATGACTTCTTTTCAATTGTCGTCACCAAGCTTGTGTTTTTTGAATGTTTGTAACATACTGAGGCATGCTGGTATATCTCATGTAAAGTATTACCAAGTTAAACTGAAGTTAAAAGTGATATATAGTTTAAAAAGTGCCTTCATGTTATGAGGTAAAAAGACATGTGTCTTTCCTTAGTGGCCTTTGATGAAAACCTAGTTAGAACACTGGCCCAGTCCTCTCTCCATTGTGCCCTTTCTAAAGGAACTTAAATTTTTTAATATGAGAGGTGCTTTCACAAGGCAACTTGCTATAGCAGGCAGTTGAACAGATACCTGGAATGGGTAAGGGAAATTCCAAATTCCATTGAAGATAGTCTTCAAAGATCTTTCTTCCCCACTCATGACCTTTTTATTTCGAAAGAAACTGCTGACTGCATTTTTCTATCATAACTATTGTGAAACCAGACAGCTCTGGCACTTTTCCCTTTTTTCATCATTGTTGTTTGTGTGGTTCAAGACTTCAGCAATATGTGAATTAATAATAAGCAATTCTTAAAAGCTTATTTTAAGAATAAAATAAGAATATAAAAAGTTCAAACTTTTGATACTTAAAAGTAGTGTCATTCATAAAATTCAGCTGGTTGTACCTGAATGCCAGTACCATTCTAATTAGGATATAGTTTTACAGAATAACCTCCGAAGGAATAGTCTTCACAAGAAGCGGATCAATGATAACTTTAATTATCAAAGTTTTTTGTTTAGCGGTGCAGTGTTCTTGTTAGAGGTAGAACTATTGACAGTAAACTGCTAAAGAAACAAGCCAGCATTGTTTTGTACTTGGTTCTTTTAGAAATGTGTATAAACTTAGTAAAGCCATTGCCTAAATGTTAATAATGACTTAAGTTCTAACTCTAATAACTGTATTTCCCCTTGCCCCAAATACTATATTCTAAAGATAAGGCAAAATTTCAGTGCACAGTTATGTAGAATGTGAAGATTGTATAGGTCTCCTGCATTGCAGGTGGATTCTTTATTGTCTGAGCTACCAGGGAAGCCCAAGAAAACTGGAGTGGGTAGCTTATCCCTCCTCCAGGGGATCTTCCTAACCCAGGGATTGAACTGGGGTCTCCTGCATTGCAGGCAGATTCTTTACCAGCTGATCTACCAGGGAAGCCCTAATTATCACTTAAGTTCTAATTTTAAAAACTGTTTCCCCTTGCCCAAAATACTATATTCTAAAGATATGGCAAGATTTCAGTATACAGTTATGTACAGTGTGAAGATTGTAAACATCTAAAACAATAAGAGTTCTAAACTGAAATTGTATTACTGTGACAAATCTTGAACTTTCTTTTTCAAGTGAAAATACAGGAGTTCAGTATATTGTTTTTATTGGAGATAGCTTTAGATAGTATTAAAGCATCATTTTGGCAGGTAACCTTTCAGAATTTTTCCTGTATGTTTGCCATCAAAGGAAAATCTTGGGGAAGATATGTTTTTTGTGAAATGTATCAGTTTGTACATGCTGCTTTTTCTTTACCTTTTAAATTGCAAATGTAGCATATGACTGCATTTTACTTGTAAAAACATCAGTCTATTTTTGATTAACACTCAATCCCAGTACCTTCCCTAGAAGTAACAATTGTTAACTTTCCATTTAGTCACTGCCATGTTTTCTGTGAATGTATATATATGTAATTGCTACAGGAAATGTATAGCTTCAGTTTTTACATAGATATATGCATATCATTCTGCAGCTTTTCTACGTGGTCTCTTTGAATATAATTTCACCTAATCTTACCTGTTGATTTTTGTATAGTGTTCCACAACCTACTTAGCCTATAATGGACACTAGGGTAGTTTACTGCCTTTTTTTTTTTTTTTTTTTTCTATTTTCAAACAATACTAAAAGAGTATCATCCTGTATGATTATATGGGCATGTAAGGATTTATTGTATGCTTAAGCTTTGACTTGCTGAGCCAGAGTTAGGCAGTTTTAAAGAGATACTTCAGTGATTAAATTTTTTTAATTTATAGGTGAAAATTTGTCATTTTTATTGTTTATGTTTAGGAAAAACCTTTACTAGTAGGTAAAGGTAAAGATGGACATTTTTTCATATATTTGCTTTAGACATGTGAATTGCCTTTTGCCAACACTGCTCATTTTTCTGTGAGTGATTTGTCTTTTTATCTCATGGCTTAGTTAGGAGTTTTTCATGTAGGTTGGATATAGATACTAGTATTTTTACATCTGTTTCAGTGTTTTCTCCCAGTCGGTCACTTGTCTTTAGTTTTACTTTTGGTATCTTTTTTAAACAGATGTTTTATATTTATATATAGTTAAATTGATAAATATTTTTATGACTTTTATTACAAAGTATAGATAGAGCATGTTCTGTGTTTTCTTCTAAGTTAATTATGTATACATCTAGATCTCCATTTGGAATTAATTTCTGTGAAGAGTGCAAAATACAAAGCTTCTATTCAAAAGTCCAAAAACTATTTGTTGAAATCCATTCTTCCTGATTTGGGGTGCTGTTTTATTATGTGTTAAATTCTCTAATTAAGGCATTTAATTTTCCTAATAAATAATGCATTGTTTAAATTACAGTTTTCTGGTGTGTTTTCAGAAATGGTGGGAGTGATGCATTCCTAATGTTTTTCAGAAATTTCTTGGCTGTTGGTGAGCATCTTTTTGAGGTTTTGATTTTAGTCGCAGTACATTCATAGTACTGATTTGAAGAGAATTACAGTTGACTCTTAAGCAAGAGGTTACGGGTGCCACCTTTCATGCAGTCAAAGCTGAGTATAATTTATAGTTGGCTCTCCTTACTTGTGGTTCCTCCCTGTCCATGGTTCTGCGTCTGTACTGTATGATCTGAATTCAGCTAACTGCAGACTGTACATACTTGAAAAATATATATATAAGTGGACCACACAGTTCAGACCTGTGTTGTGTTATTTAAGGGTCAACCCTGCAATAGTATTTCCCTACTATTCTCTACTGTTGCAGGGTTGGCCCTTAAAAAACACAGGTTTGAACTGTGTGGTCCACTTATTCTTGGGCTTCTGTTGTGGCTCAACTGGTAAAGAATCTGCCTGCAATGTGGGAGATCTGGGTTTGGAAGATCCCGTGGAGAAAGGAAATGCTACCTACTCCAGTATTCTGACCTGGAGAATTAAATGGACTGTATAGTCCATGGGGTCACAAAGAGTCAGAAATGACTGAGCGACTTTCACCTTTCACTTGAAAACAATCTGCATTTTCATTAAACCAGGAGTGGTATTCTCTTAATTTAATAAGATTTCTTTATATAATTATACATTTTTTGACATTTAATTCTGGGGATTTTATTTTCATTGCTATAGTGAAATTTGTCTTTTTTCTAATGTATTTCATAATTGATTATTGCTGTCCTAGTAAAAGCAATTTGCTTTTTATACAGTGATCTTTTATGACACTGCAGAACTCTTAAAAGTTTGTCAGTATAGATTTAGGAAATCCAAGAGAATCCCATCTTTTGCAATTGATGAGCCTTTGTTTTTTTATCCAGTATTCATATTTCAGGGTTTGCCAGGTGGTAAAGTGATGAAGAACTTGGTTGCCAATGCAGGAGATGCAAAAACACATGGATTCCGTCCCTGGGTCAGGAAGATCCCCTGGTGTAGCGAATGGTAACCTGCTCCAGTATTCTTGCCTGGAAAATTCCACAGGTAGAGGAGCCTGGTGGGCTACAGTCCATGGGATCACAAAGAGTGCGACATGACTGAGCACACACACACATTCATGTTTCACTGTTGAGGTCCTTTAATGGACGGGAACCTGGGGGTCCGGAGTCGACCGGTAAGAAAGCAGAGGAGAGAGAGAGAGGCTGATATTCCTTGGTTTATGCAGAAAGCCAATGAAGCCCCTGCATCGGGCTTGCTCTGTTCACAAAGGCCTCAGGCGCCCTCTTGATGGGGTGAAGGTGCAGAGTGCCTTCTCAAGAGGGTCTTAGAAGCCCGGGCAGGAAAGTGAAATCAGAGAGCCTGTGCACTCCAGGGAATCAGCCTGAAAGAGAGAGAAAGAGAGAGACACGGGAACCAGAGCTCTGATGGAGCAAAGGTGTTTTAATCAACCTGGTGTGGGCATATATACTGTCTTACAAGGTAGTACTCAGCAAAGATAAAGATTAAAATTCCAGACTTACAAAACAGGTGATGCATATTAAAGGGAGAAAGTTGTAAACAATCACTTTTACCATTTGGTTCACAAGAAGGAAGAGGGTACTTATCACGGTATAAAAAAAACTAATGAAGGAAATGCCTGGATTCCTCAGCGTCCTGGAGAGGCTTGCCTCTCCTCTTAATTCCTGAGTGAGTATTCAGGAATTAATAAGGAACAGAATTCCTGATAGACCCAGAAGAGCACACAGGAAGCCTCCTGTTAAACGCTTCCTGACATTCCACGTAGTTGTTTTTAGTTAGAACTGCTTTAGCAATCCAGCACAGAATGTTGGATACTAGCAGTGCTTAGAGATGTTTGTGTTTCTGTAGTTATTGACAAGTGGAAATGCTTTTACTGTTCCACCATTAAGGATAATGTATCCTCTGAATTTCTGGTAGATAGCCTTGGTTAAGTTCTGCTACTTAAAAATATTTAGACTAGAGGTAAATATATGATTATACAGTAGAAATGACAGATAGATTCAAGGGATTATATACAATAGAGTGCCTGAAGAACTATGGATGTAGGTTCGTGACATTCTACCCAAGGCAGTGATCAAGACCATTCCCAAGCAAAAGAAATGCAAAAAGGCAAAATGGCTGTCTGAGGAAGACATACAAATAGCTGAGCAAAGAAGAGAAGCTAAAGGCAAAGGAAAAAAGGAAAGATAACACCCACAAGGAGAGAGAAGACAGCCTTCAGTGATCACTACAAAGATATAGAGGAAAATAATAGAATGGAAAAGACTAGATATCTCTTTAAGGAAATTAGAGACATAAAAGGAACATTTCATGCAAAGATAGGCTCAACAAAGGACAGAAATGGTAGGGACCTAACAGAAGCAGAAGATACTAAGAAGAGGTGACAAGAATACACAGAAGAACTGTACAAAAAAGATCTTCACACCAAGATAATCCTGATGATGTGTTCGCTCACCCAGAGCCAGACATCCTGGAATGTGAAGTCGAGTGGGCCTGAGGAAGCATCACTACAAAAGCTAGTGGAGGTGATGGAATTCCAGTGGAGCTATTTCAAATCCTAAAAGATGAAGCTGTGAAAGTGCTGCACTCAATATGCCAGCAAATTTGGAAAACTCAGCAGTAGCCACAGGACTGGAAAAGGTCAGTTTTCATTCTAATCCCAAAGAAAGGCAATGCCAGAGAATGCTCAAACTACCGCACAATTGCACTCATCTCACATGCTAGTAAAGTAATGCTCAAAATTCTGCAAGCCAGGCTTCAACAATACATGAACCGTGAACTTGCAGATGTTCAAGTTGGTTTTAGAAAAGGCAGAGGAACCAGAGATCAAATTGCTAACATCTGCTGGATCGTTGAAAAACCAAGAGAGTTCCAGAAAAATATCTCTGCTTTATTGAGTATGCCAAAGCCTTTGACTGTGTGGATCAAAACAAACTGTGGAAAATTCTTCAAGAGATGGGAATAACCAGACCACCTGACCTGCCTCCTGTATGCAGGTCAGGAAGCAACAGTTACTACTGGACATGGAACAACAGACTGGTTCCAAATAGGAAAAGGAGTACATCATAGCTTTATATTGTCACCTTGCTTATTTAACTTATATGCAGAGTACATCATAAGAAACGCTGGGCTGGAAGAAGCACAAGCTGGGATCAAGATTACTGGGAGAAATATCAATAACCTCAGATACGCAGATGACACCACCCTTATGGCAGAAAGTGAAGAACTAAAGAGCCTCTTGAGGAAAGTGAAAGAGGAAAATGAAAATGTTGACTTAAAGCTCAACATTCAGAAAACTAAGATCATGGCATCCAGTCCCATCACTTCATGGCAAATAGGTGGGGAAACAGTGGCTGACTTTATTTGGGGGGGCTCAAAAATGACTGCAGATGGTGACAGCAGACATGAAATTAAGACTTACTCCTTGGAAAGAAAGTTATGACCAACCTGGACAGCATATTAAAAAGCAGAGACATTACTTTGTCAACAAAGGTCCATCTATTCAAAGCTATGGTTTTTCCAGTAGTCATGTGTGGATGTGAGAGTTGGACTATAAAGCAAGCTGAGCGCCGAAGAATTGATGCTTTTGAGCTGTGGTGTTGGAGAAGACTCTTGAGAGTCCCTTGGACTGCGAGGAGATCCAACCAATCCATCCCAAAGGAGATCAGTCCTGAGTGTTCATTGGAAGGACTGATGCTGAGGCTGAAGCTCCAATACTTTGGTCACCTGATGCGAAGGGCTGGCTCATTTAAAAAGGCCCTGATGCTGGGGAAGATTGAAGGCAGGAGGAGAAGGGGACGACAGAAGATGAGACGGTTGGATGGCATCCCCGACTCAGTGGACATGAGTTTGAGTAAACTCTGGGAGCTGGTGATGGACAGGGAGGCCTGGTGTGCTGCAGTCCATGAGGTCGCAGGGATTCAGACACAACTGAAGGACTGAACTGAACTGATACAAAAAAAAATTTTGCGACCCAGATAACCACAGTGTTTTGATCACTCACCTAGAACCAGACATCCTGGAGTGTGAAGTCAAGTGGTCCTTCAGAAGGATCACTATGAACAAAGCTAGTGGAGGTGATAGAATTCCAGTTGAGCAATTCAAATTGTAAAAGACGATGCATTAAAGTGCTGCACTCAATATGCTAGCAAGTTTGGAAAGCTCAGCAGTGGCCACAGGACTGGAAAAGGTCCGTTTTCATTCCAATCCCAAAGAAAGGCAATGCCAAAGAATGCTCAAACTACCACACAATTGTTCTCATGTCACATGCTAGCAAAGTAACGCACAAACTTGTCCAAGCCAAGCTTCAACAGTACATGAACTGAGAACTTCCAGATGTTCAAGCTGGATTTAGAAATGGCAGAGGAACCAGAGATCGAAAAGCCAACATCAGTTGGATCATAGAAAAAGGAAGAGAGTTCTAGAAAAACATCTATTTCTGCTTTTTTGACTTATATTCCAAAGCCTTTGTGTGGACCACAACAAAGTGTGGAAAATTCTTCAAGAGATGGAAATACCAGACCATCTTACCTGCTTCATGAGAAATCTATAGTCACGTCAAGAAGCAACTGTTATTTGGACATAGAACAGCAGACTGGTTCCAAATTGGGAAAGGAGTACATCAAGGCTGTATGTTGTCATCCTGCTTATTTAACTTATATGCAGAGTACATCATGAGAAATGCTGGGCTGGAGAAAGCACAGCTGGAATCAAGGTTGCAAGGAGAAATACCAATAACCTCAGATAAGCAGATAACACCACCCTTATGGCAGAAAGTGAAGAGGAACTAAAGAGCTTCTTGATGAGGTTTTGAAAGAAAAGAGTGAAAAGTCTTGCTTAAAACTCAACATTCAAAAAACTAAGATCATGGCATCTGGTCCCATCACTTCATGACAAATAGATGGGGAAACAGTGGAAACAGCTACAGACTATTTTCTTGCGCTCCAAAATCACTGCAGATGGTGACTGCAGCTATGAAATTAAAAGACGCTTGCTCATTGGAAAAAAAGTTATGCCAACCTAGACAGCATATTAAAAAGCACATACCTTACTTTGCTGACAAAGGTCTGTGTAGCCAAAGCTATTCAGTATTCGTGTGTGGATGTGAGAGTAGTACCATAAAGAAAGCTTAGTGCCAAAGAATTGATGCTTTTGAACTGTGGTGTTGGAGAAGACTCTTGAGAGTCCCTTGGACTGCAAGGACATCAAACCAGTCAATTGTAACGGAAATCAGTCCTGAATTTTCATTGGGAGGACTGAGGCTTAAGCTGAAACTTCAATATTTTGGCCACCTAATCGAAGAACTGACTCACTGGAAAAGACCCTGATGCTGGGAAAGATTGAAGGCAGGAGGAGAAGGGGACGACAGAGGATGAGATTGTTGGATGGCATCTCTGACCAATGGTTATGAGTTTGAGCAAATTTTGGAAGTTGTTGATGGACAGGGAAGCCTGGTGCTGCAGTCCATGGGGTCGAAAAGAGTTGGAGATGACTGAGAGACTAAACCAAACTGATAGAATTTTATCAAGTGATGGTTTTCAGGTGAATTTTATTCAAAGATTTCTAACAGAGTCGCTTTGACTTCTGTAGTAGCACTTTTTGTGAGGTGAAACTGACATACTTTTGTCTCATGAAATTCATTTATCATTGATACATTTTTTGAACTTGTCTATTTAAGGGGAGAAAGGCTTGCATAAAGTCTCTATTACATGTTGATTTTTAACTACTTGATTTTTTCCTTTGTTACTGAAGTAATAGGAATTTCTATCTATTTTCAGTCCAATGTTGGTAAACTCTGTTATCCTTACAAATTATGACTTTGTAAATCTAGATTTTTAAATTTGTTAAATTATATTAGGATTGTGCCTTTTTTTAATTGCTAGGTTGTAAGTGACCAAAACCTAACTGAAATATCTGAGTATCTACAATGTCCAGGCTTTACCTACTGCTGAATCCATGGATTCCACAAGAATTGGTCCTTTTCTTCATCTCCATTCTGTTCTTCTCATTTTTAGTTATCTGTTCAGTCACAATCTCTCCTCATTCTCTGAGTCGTCAGATATTTATTGAGAACTTACTGGATCATGGAAAAAGCAAGAGAGTTCCAGAAAAACATCTATTTCTGCTTTATTGACTATGCCAAAGCCTTTGACTGTGTGGATCACAATAAACTGTGGACAATTCTGAAAGAGATGGGAATACCAGACCACCTAACCTGCCTCTTGAGAAATCTGTATGCAGGTCAGGAAGCAACAGTTAGAACTGGACATGGAACAACAGACTGGTTCCAAATAGGAAAAGGAGTATGTCAAGGCTGTATACTGTCACCCTGCTTATTTAACTTCTATGCAGAGTACATCATGAGAAACGCTGGGCTGGAAGAAACACAAGCTGGAATCAAGATTGCCGGGAGAAATATCACTGACCTCAGATATGAAGTTGACGTCACTCTTATGGCAGAAAGTGAAGAGGAACTAAAAAGCCTCTTGAAAGTGAAAGAGGAGCATGAAAAAGTTGGCTTAAAGCTCAACATTCAGAAAACAAAGATCATGGCATCTGGTCCCATCACTTCATGGGAAATAGACGGGAAACAGTGGAAACAGTGTCAGACTTTATTTTTGGCGGGCTCCAAAATCACTGCAGATGGTGACTGCAGCCATGAAATTAAAAGATGCATACTCCTTGGAAGAAAAGTTATGGGCAACCTAGATAGCGTATTCAAAAGCAGAGACATTACTTTGCCGACTAAGGTCCATCTAGTCAAGGCTATGGTTTTTCCTGTGGTCATGTATGGATGTGAGAGTTGGACTGTGAAGAAGGCAGAGCACTGAAGAATTGAGGCTTTCAAACTGTGGTGTTAGAGAAGCCTCTTGAGAGTCCCTTGGACTGCAAGGAGATCCAACCAGTCCATTCTGAAGATCAGCCCTGGGATTTCTTTGGAAGGAATGACACTAAAGATGAAACTCCAGTACTTTGGCCACCTCATGCAAAGAGTCCACTCACTGGAAAAGACTGATGCTGGGAGGGATTGGGGGCAGGAGGAGAAGGGGACGACAGAGGATGAGATCGCTGGATGGCATCACGGCCTCGATGGACGTGAGTCTGAGTGAACTGCGGGAGATGGTGATGGACAGGGAGGCCTGGCGTGCTGCGATTCATGGGGTCGCAAAGAGTCGGACATGACTGAGCAACTGAACTGAACTGAACTGTGATATTGAATTTTTTGCCTTGGAAACAAACAGAGATCATTCTGTCGCTTTTGAGATTGCATCCAAGTACTGCATTTTGGACTCTCTTGTTGACCATGATGGCTACTCCATTTCTTCTAAGGGATTCCTGCCTGTAGTCATAGATATAATGGTCATCTGAGTTAAATTCACCCATTCCAGTCCATTTTAGTTCACTGATTCCTGGAATGTCAACTCTTGCCATCTCCTGTTTGACCACTTCCAATTTGCCTTGATTCACGGACCTGACATTCCAGCTTCCTATGCAATATTGCTCTTTAAAGAATCGGACCTTGCTTCTATCACCAGTCATATCCACAACTGGGTATTGTTTTTGCTTTGGCTCCATCCCTTCATTCTTTCTGGAGTTAATTTCTCCACTGATCTCCAGTAGCATATTGGGCACCTGCTGACCTGGGGAGTTCCTGTTTCAGTATCCTATCATTTTGCCTTTTCATACTGTTCATGGGGTTCTCAAGGCAAGAGTACTGAAGTGGTTTGCCATTCCCTTCTCCAGTGGACCACATTCTGTCAGACCTCTCCACCATGACCTACACATCTTGGGTGGCCCCACAGGCATGGCTTAGTTTCATTGAGTTAGACGAGGCTGTGGTCCTAGTGTGATTAGATTGACTAATTTTCTGTGATTACGGTTTCAGTGTGTCTGCCCTCTGATACCCTCTTGCAACACCTACGGTCTTACTTGGGTTTCTCTTACCTTGGACTTGGAGTATCTCTTCACGGCTGCTCCAGCAAAACGCAGGCTAACTGAGGCACGTGTTAAATGGAATGGTGGTGGTGGGTGGAGGGAGGAGGAGAGAAGGATCTGGCAACACAGAAGGCTTTCTGTTATCCATATGCATTCTTGGAAAGAAGGGAGTAGATTGAACCACTAAGAAAGAAATAGATTTGGTAGAAAATCTGAACATGTAATTCCACTAAATATGTATTCAAAAGAGCCTAATGCAAAAGCGACCGAGATACTTTTTATTTGGTAAATTTGTTTCTCCCATCCCCCAAATCAGTGGCATGAGGGTTTAAGATGATTTTAGGCCATTATATAAAAAATTCTGTAGGGATTTTTTTCAGTGTCTGTACTGTAGGCTGAATTTCCAATTGCAGTTATGCTAATTTCCAATTCCAGCTGAATTCTACTAGACATCTCTAAAGAAGTACACATAATATTCAGTATTTAGTTTTCATCTACACCAAAAACATGCAGATAGCTGATTTAAAGTTCAAGGGAAAAAATACTGGTATAAATCCTAGACAATTGTTAGCAATATCATCTATTTGCAATTGCACCCAGGAATGTATATTTCAAATCAAAAGGTTTTGTTACCGTTTTAATTTTTTCCACTGTCTCTGACTAACCAGTCTTTAAAACTTACTTATTTTGGCTCTTTTTCCCTAGCTGAACTTTACAAGTCTGGCCTCCATCCTGTAACTCTGGCTTTGTTTCCTCATTTGTGAACACACCCTGCTCTCTCCAGAGGAAATATGCAAGCGCAGTGGCTGAATTAGTGGCAAGTGTGAGCATTTTCCAGCCTGAATTCAGTTCACCGTCTGAATTGAGTCTCTAAGCAGTATAATACACGGAAAGGTGACCGCCTCCCACCCAGCAGTGTTCCACTCCTTTCTCCAGTCCCTGACTTACTCATTCTGCTTCATCGAATGCGACTCACTTAGTGCCTACGCTCTGAGGTGCTGTTTTATGCTCTTGAAATACTATAGAAAACAAAACATACATGGACTCTAGTGGAGCTGTTGTAAAACTCATCCTTTCATACTGTTAGTGGCCATTTTCTCTTGCTCTTGTTTAGGGCAAACACACATTAGCCCGTTTCCACACCCTCAGACGTCTCAAAACCAGTAGCTCCGGACTCGTTTTGAATGCGCATGTGCGTGCCTGCGTACGCTGCGCGCGTGCCTGCCGACAGCAGATCTCTAGTACCTCCTGAACGTGGGCAGCGCCCGCGTGAGAGGAAGTACGACATGAGGGAGCGCGTGGTGGTTGTTTGGCTGCCATTCCTTTCCGAGAGAATTTGGTTATAACTTAGAAAAGCAAGACACGCGAAAGAAAAATAACTTAACAACACCACCACCACTTCCTCCTCAGAAGGCACCACCTGTAGGTTCTCTGAAGGGAGGCAACGGGTTGGCGCCGGATGACGACCTCGGGGGAGCAGAAGCGGGGCGTCAGCCCGGCCGCGCCCGTGTGGCGGGGCTCCGGGCCGAGGGCCGGGCCCGGGGCTTGTGGCGCCCGCTCGAGCTCCCGCGCGGCGGACACGCGGCGGCGTGAGGGCGGAGGCGGGACGGAGGCGCGGCGAAGCGCGCGGCGCCCGCCGGGGTTGGAACCAGCGAGGAGACGCACGCACGCTGGCGCGTGTGCTTCCCCCGGGCCGGCCCTGTGCCCGCTCCTCAGTGCTGCTTACACAGTCCTGGGCGGGGCTCGACGGAGTGCTGGGGACACCAGCGCAAGCGAGACAAGGGCCCAACCCCAGAGCTCGCCGAGGTGAGCCGCGCAGGCCGAGCGCCTCTGCCTCTGTGGAGCCGGGAGAGGCTGCGTTGAGAGGACTGCTGTCCGGAGAGCTCTACAGGCAGGTGGCTGGCCAGGGGCTTGGTGGGTAGAGAGGGGCAAGAATTCAGCAACCTGGGGCAGAGAAGAAGGCAGGGGACAGTCAGGGGTGACTGGATGCATGCGGTGTTACTCTGGGGAGTGTGGAGGCCACTGGTCCTTGGGTGTAAACGAAGTGAAGTTTTTTGTGATGTTTTACGTGTTTAACTTAAAATTAGAGAAAATCAGATAAAAAATTAACTTGATTCTGCATGTTGGTTTGTTTGCATTTCAGTATTCTTTATATTTAGGGGGTTTGTTTTGTTTTGTTTTTACTCTTTTTTACTTTTCATTTAGTTTTTCAAATAAAATTTATATATATACGCACACATATTTGCACATATACATATGTATAGACAGCTTGTCACCCATCCGTCCAACGTGCATACGTACCATTATGTGCATATATCCTATGTGACTGGCCAGAATTGCATTTCATTCTGGAAGCGACCCCTGTAGCTGCAATTGTACTTTCTGCCCAAGCATTGGACCTTCCTCCAAACCTCCAAACTTGACTGGTGACACTCACTTGAGGAACGAAAGTCTCTAGCATTGGCTCTTTGAGAGGAAGTGATACTCTCCAGGTCCCGTCTTCTCCTACACTTGGCTAACAAGAGCTGAGATGTAGCAGACCCGTGGAAATGGCCGTGACTCACCTGGCACTGGGCCGAGCCTGGAGCTCTTTCAGGAAGTGGTGGGAAGGGCAACTAACACAAAGATCCTCACCTAAATAAGTGGTGTAGTGTGTGCCTCAAGTTTCCCAGGAAGCTTGAGGAATATTGGCGTGGAGAGTTTCACTCTCTTTCAGTGATAAGGAGAAACAACTCGCTTGATTCCTCATGAATTAAATGGCAAAAAAGACATGGTATCATATTAACTTATCTCTTTGCCCTTTACTAGAGCCCACAAGGAAATTACCATTACCTTTCCTGCTGAGAAATGAGTCTCTCAACAAATATACCATAACTAGTCATTGGAAAAGACCCTGATGCTGGGAAAATTTGATGGCAAAGGGAGAAGGGGGCAACAGAGGATGAGATGGTTGGATGACATCACTGACTGAATGGACTTCAGTTTGAGCAAACTCAGGGAGCTAGTGAAGGACAGGGAAGCCCAGCGTGCCGCACTTCATGAGATTGCAAAGAGCTGGACACGACTTAGCCACTGAACAACAAACTAATTTTAAAGTAATTGAAACTAATTAGTTTCAATAACTAACTTGAAACTAATTTTATCTTTAAAAAAATACTGAGCCTTGAAAGATTATTCTTTTTTGAAACAGAAGGTTTTTTTTTTTTTTTTTTCTTACAGTTTTTATGTAGCAAGACCACTGAACAAGTAACATTGCCCAGAGACACTTAGGGTAAATTTAGATCTTATGGGAAAGTGTCTCTCATTGTTCTCCCTTGTCTTCAGTGTTTCCTCCTCCTCTTCTCACATGCCAGTCCTGTTCTCATGGCTCTGCCTCTGTTTGTGTTATTGCCTTCAGCTGAACTTCCAAATTTGGTATAAAGTCTATTTCAGTGTTGTGCACACAACAAGTGTACAGTAAATACCTAATTCCATGCTTTTCAAAGAGTGATAGAGTTGCCTGGGGATTCCTGAAATCTTTTCAGAGGATCAGCAAAATATTATGAAAAACTATTTTCATAATAAGACTCAGAAGTTAATTGACTTTTTGATCTCAGCATTTCAAATACAGGAAATATTAATAGATATGATCTACATAACCAAATCTTGGTGTGGGGCTTAATAATTTTTCAGAGTGAAGAAGTCCTGAGACCAAAAATGATGAAAATTACTGCCCTAATTAATTGGCTAAAGAAATACATAATCTCACCAAGAGGTGCTAGCATATCCTATGCAGTAAGCTATGCTTATATCTGAAAATGCGTTAAAACCTGATTTTCCAAGATACGGAATATAAGTCAGTACTACTCATAGATTTTTGGAGAGGGCCAGTGGGGCCAGGGTGGCACTAACATTTTGAGGGCCTGTTCAGTGTCAGATTTAGTTGGAATCAGTTGTCTGTTGAGTTCAGTGAGGACTAGATGGCAGACTTTAGGCTAAGATGAAGAAGTGATAAATCAAGAATGCTTAAACTGTTAAGATAATGAAATGTATCAGTCCAGGTGTTTATAATCAGTTTCAGCTATTTTCAATAGAAAAAAAAAAATCTTTGCAAATCGTATGTGGCCTGTGTGGTTAAGAAGATGTCCAGATCACCCCAAGTCACTTGCATGGCCAGCCCTGGGTGTTGGGTATGTCTCTGGCACCACTGAAGACTGTGGATCTTGGCCACCACTCTTACTGAAATGGCTTCTGTACAGTACCTCCTCCACAACTTACAGTTCATATTGTAGGCACATACTGTGCAGGCACATCCAGTTGGAACAGTCTAAAGCTCATGCCTGTACGCAAGTCACAAGAGAAGCCGAGAGAGTGAGGTTTTGGATTCTGTATTGGGAATGCAGAGACTTTTAAGTGGGAAATCTTCCAAACATAGAGTTTTCAGTCAATGATTGGAGTGAAAAGTAGGAATGATATTCCCATAGTTCTTCCCTTGGCTGTCCAACACACACCCTTATTCCTAGCAACAATAATAAGATGCTGTCTGTCATGTAGATAAAAACACACTCATCCTTTCCCCTAAATAGAGAAATAGTTATCTATCAGTTAAAAATGACTTTAGGATTAAGCAACAGAAAATCCCAATTAACCATGATTTGGACCAAATGGGGACTTTTCTCATACATCAAAATGTGTAGAGAAGGCAACTTTTCCCACATTGGTTCAATTATTCAGTGATGCTGTAAAGGACATAATTTTTTCCCCAATGTCAAGCTCTCAACATTTACTAGAATGAATATACAGAAAAGTAGAAGGATATAGTAGAACTGAGGGCTTCCCTGGTGGCTCAGGCCCTAAAGAATCCACCTGCAGTGCGGGCGACCTGGGTTTGACCCCTCGGTTGGGAAGATGCCCTGGAGGAGGGCATGGCAACCCCCTCCAGTATTCTTGCCTGGAGAATCCTGTAGACAGAGAAGCCTGGCAACTACAGTCCATGAGGTTGCACAGTCAGATACAACTGAGCGACTAAGCACAGCACACAGTAGAAGTGAAAGGCACTTTGAACCAATTCAACATAAAATTAAGATTTATACAATTTTTACAGAACAGTAGGATACAAATTCTATTCTAAGTTCCCATAGACTATAAACCAGGAGACACTGGAGTATAGGCAGGGACATAAAACAAGGTGCAAAAATTCATGATCTAAAAGTATTGAAATCATATGGTGTCTATTTTCTTATCACTATGGAATTGAAAGGTGGTTGTTGAATCACGACTCCGGGATTCTTGGCCCTGAAGGAGAAGAATTCAATCCGGGGCCAGAGACGAGGCTTGATCGCTCAGAGCTTTTGTGTAATAAAGTTTTATTAAAGTATAAAGGAGATAGAGAAAGCTTCTGACATAGGCATCAGAAGGGAGCAGAAAGAGTGCCCCCATGCTAGTCTTCAGCTGGATGTTATATAGTCACTAGCAGTTTGTTCATGAAAGAAAGGAATGTCTCAAAACTTAGAATGGCACCAGGCCCCTCACCCATAAGATGCATTGTGGGATAATCTTGGCACCAAATGGTTCATCCTGGGCCATAAAATAATTAACTTGAATCTTGAAGAAGGGCAGATCACCATACAAATAGTTTCATTTACATAGATTAGAGGAACAATATCTGAGTATAACATACTGGTTTGTCAAGCGGGTTCTGAGCCAAAAGGCGGACAGACTTGAAGACAGTTTGGGGTAAATGCATAGTACATTAGCATAGCTTAAGATAAACATTTCCAGAAGAAAAAGGCATCGGTTAACTTCAGGTGAAACCAGGTGTCATTTTGGCAACACAGAATTCTAAGAGAAACCTCCTTTTAAATTTGTATAGAGAAGGAAAAAAATATTGCTAGTTTGTTTCCTCCTGCCGCTTAAGAGAGATAAAAATGTCTGACACTTGCAGGCTGTTTCCTCCGTTTGGAGACTTCTGGCCTTCCTGCCTGTTACCTACCCTCTCAGAACTATGTTAGAAATCAATATCAAAAGACATATTTTCAAGTGCAGAGTAACATTTACCAAGAGAAATATTTGACTAAGCCATTGAAAGCCTCAATAAAGCTAGAAGACAGGGAAAAAAACCCCCACTGAGGGTAATTGCAGAGAAGAAAGTATTTAAATCAGAAATTAATATTAAACATACTTTTAAAACCCCAAGGAAATAGGGATTTCCGCCCCCTTCCCCCACCCTAACCCTGGGCTTTCCCTGTTTCATTTTAAAGTTCCTCATGTCTTCATTTTGTGGTTTAAAGGTGGCTGCCAACAACTGTAGACATTGAAGAACCTAAGCTTCTCCATTTTGTTAAAAGAAAAACTCCATTTTGTAAGGTTCCGGGAAAAGAGCCTTTGGAAATCCCCTGACCTCACCCCCACCACCCACGAGCCAATCAGACCCCAGACCAAAATCTCCTGATTTAACACTCAGGAACTTGTGGTCTACCTAGACAATAGGGACCAATCAAGAACCAACACACAACCCTTCAAAAGAAAGTGACCAATCAGACGTCCCCCTACCTAGAAATCCTTTTTTTCCATGTATACTCCCTATATAAGCTATGTAATCCAAAGCCCGGGGCTCTTCCCTATAGCTGCTGCGTTGGTAACGGTGGGAGCCCGAGCTCGAACTTGGTAATAAAAAACTCTCTTGCTTTTGCATCAGATATCGGCTCCCTGGTGGTCGTTGGGAGATTTCGAGACTTGGGCATAACAGACATCAGACATTACCAAGCGTGAAAAAAGGAAGATAAGCAAAATTATTTATCCTTTTGAGGTTTTGTTTTTTTAGCAGGAAAGACCCCAATCACACCACTCAAAACAGATTCTCCCTAAGTATCATTAGATAGAACTGGCTCACACGACTACCACTTGGCCCATCACTGATAAAGAAAAATGATTAACTTAGACTAAACATGATTTGGGCTTCCTCAGTGGCTCAGTGGTAAAAAAATCTGCCTGCAGTGCAGGAGCCATGGGTTAGATCCCTGAATCAGGAAGATACTCTGGAGGAGGGCACGACAACCCACTCCGGTATTCTTGCCTGAAGAATCTCAGGAACAGAGGGGCCTAGGAGGTAAAATCTCAAAGGATTGGACATGACTGAAGTGGCTTAGCATGCATGCAGCACCCACACATGATTCATCCCCAAGGACTGGGAAAGAGAGCAGTGAGCACTATGTAAATGTGAAATTGGGATCCTATCAGAATGGGAAGAAATGTCAGGCATTGCTGTTATATTGGCAGTAGATACCGTCTTTGGTTCATAATACCAAAAACAAACAAAAACTACATCGTTTTCTACTGGAGATTGTTTTTATTGAGTTGTAGGATATTCAGAGACTCAGAATACACCACACTTATGGCAGAAAGTGAAGAGGAACCAAAGAGCCTCCTGATGAAGGTGAAAGGAGGATGAAAAAAATTGGCTTAAAGCTCAACTCTCAGAAAATGAAGGTCATGGCATCCAGTCATCACTTCATGGCAAATGGATGGGGAAACAGTGGAAACAGTGGCAGACTTTATTTTCTTGGGCTCCCAAATCACTGTAGACAGTGACTAAAGCCATGAAATTAAAAGACACTTGCTCCTTGGAAGAAAAGCTATGACCAATCTAGACAGCATATTAAAAAGCAGAGACATTGCTTTGCTGACAAAAGTCTGTCTAGTCATAGCTATGGGTTTTCCAGCTGTCATGTATGGATGTGAGAGCTGGACAGTAAAAAAGGCTGAGCGCTGAAGAGTTGATGCCTTTGAACTGTGGTGCTGGAGAAGACTCTTGAGAGTCCCTTGGACAGCAAGGAGATCCAACCAGTCCATCCTAAAGGAAATCAATCCTGAGTATTCAAGGCAAGAACTAATGTGGAAGCTGAAGCCCCAATACTTTTGCCACTGGATGTGAAGAGCTGACTTGTTGGAAAAGACCCTGATGCTGGGAAAGATTGAAGACAGGAAGAGAAGGGGATGACCGAGGGTGAGATGGTTGGGTGGTGTCATCGTGTCTGTGGGCATGAGACTCCAGGAAACGGTGAAGGACAGGGAAGCCTTGTTTTCTGCAGCCCTTGGGGTCACAAAGAGTTGGACGTGACTGCGTGAACATCAACAGTGGGTTAAATACGATTTAAATGAAAGACATTTGGTGTATAATTTAACAGTGGTCAAATATTTCAATATGAAATAAAAGTGAATGGATGTTAAGAGATGAAAATGGTCCAAATAAGTCCCACTTATTCTCCCTTGTGAGCCTGACTCACCATTTCTGAGTAGCTATGAGTGATGAACACAATATTTCTAGAATTGGCAGCAGTATGGCTCTTAGAAAACAGTCTAGAAGGGAAGATTCAAAGCCAAAGGTGACACTTGTGCCAAGACCGGACCATGTTCTCTTATATAAATTTGCATTTTAGTAGCAATTCCAGACTTCCTTCAGATTAAGGTCTGGTGTGAGGTGATGTCATTATTCTGTTTCCCCATCCCCCTCATGTCCTCACTCCGCCAGGTCATTATGAGTAGAGTAGCTGCTCACATGATTATTTTCCACAGAGGTTTAATTGATATGGGCTTCCCAGGTGGCTCAGTGGTAAAGAATCCACCTAGAAAACAGGAGATGCGGGTTCAATCCCTGGGTCAGAAAGATCCTCTGGAGAAGGAAATGGCAACCCACTCCGGCATTCTTGCCTGGGAAATCCCATGGACAGAGGAGCGTAGAGGGTTACAGTCCATGGGGTTACTAAAGAGTCAGACATGACTACGTTACTCAACAACAGCAACAATAATTGATATAAAAAATTGTATGTAATGTATATACTTTGATGAGTTTGGTGCACACTCAGAGAGCCGTGATGGCGTCACCACACCTTGGCTGGATCAGAGTGCCCTCTGCTGGTGCCTGGAGTCCCTTGATCGATCAGCACTAACTAAGGCAGGTCTAGTCCAGTGTGTGGGGGCGAAGCGCTGATGAGTCAGTCTTCTCAGCCACTCATCTGTAAGCAGCAACACCGTGTGAAAATTAAGGATTGAAACGACATTTCAGTCAAGGTATGGGAAATAGAGCTGGTCCTATCTCATCTAAAAATGTTAGGTAACAATATTAGAAAGAAGGTGCTAGGGAAGATTTTAGAACATTTTCCAGGGATTTATATTGAATTCCAAACCATCTCAATAGCAACTGCTTGACAGTATTCTGTATTCAGAAAAAAAGAATGTTTACTTTTAAAAATAAAGACATTTCTATTAGTATGAATTTTACTTTCCATTAAGAAGCGACAAAAAGGGAAATGACATGTTTTAAGGGGAGAAAATATGCCATGTTACTTTCCAAGAACAACTGATGCTACACTTTTAAGTCAATTCTGAAGAAAACAAATGTAAATAACATAGAGTATAGAGTATTCCATGTTTCATTAAACTTATCATAGCAACTTAAAAATTTATCTCTTCCTTCTCCTCCCTTCAAAAACCAGAAAACTACCTGCTTAAAAATTCACATCATTTGGCATTTTTCAGTGGCCAGAAAATAGTTGTCTGTGGAAAGCTGGATTGCCAACTGTAGTTAGTACTCCACTCATAGGGTTTCTGGCTGGCCTGAGAATTAAATTGACATAAAACCAGTTAACAGAAGAAAAGCATACAGATTTATTCCATGGAACTTTTATGTGTCATGGGAATCCTCATAAGAAAATGAAAACCCAAAGAAGTGGCAAAACCTAAATGCTTTTATATTAGGTAGAACAAAGAGAGGCAATTGTGGGAGAGTAGCTAAATATATGGGGAGGCCATGAAATTAAAAGACGCTTACTCCTTGGAAGAAAAGTTATGACCAACCTAGACAGCATATTCAAAAGCAGAGACATTGCTTTGCTGACTAAGGTCCATCTAGTCAAGGCTATGGTTTTTCCTGTGGTCATGTATGGATGTGAGAGTTGGACTGTGAAGAAGGCAGAGCGCCAAAGAATTGATGCTTTTGAACTGTGGTGTTGGAGAAGACTCTTGAGAGTCCCTTGGACTGCAAGGAGGTCCAACCAGTCCATTCTAAAGGAGATCAGCCCTGGGATTTCCTTGGAAGGAATGACGCTAAAGATGAAACTCCAGTCCTTTGGCCACCTCATGCAAAGAGTTGACTCATTGGAAAAGACTGTGATGCTGGGAGGGATTGGGGGCAGGAGCAGAAGGGGACGACAGAGGATGAGATGGCTGGATGGCATCATGGACTCGATGGACGTGAGTCTGAGTGAACTCCAGAAGATGGTGATGGACAGGGAGGCCTGACGTGCTGCGATTCATGGGGTCACAAAGAGTCAGACACGACTGAGCAACTGAACTGAACTGAAAGGAAGTTGAGAAGTATTTTAACAAGGTTTGCTTGTGCAGAATTCTCTCAGCCTTGACTCCCAGATTGTGATAGCGTTTCTTTCCTTCAGAATAAGAAGGACATAGTTCACGTGGGAGTTTTATTGCCTGCTTTCAAGGTGAAAAGCTTTCTTATACCTGCTGTCGAGTCTTTAGCTCAAAATAATCCTAATGCCCAAATAGCATAACTGGGCCATGCTTCAGTGACTAAACTCTCTCCACTTTGAGCTTACAGCTGGGCACAAAGCATGGCATTAGGAGACTTTGGAGACAGACGCACCTTGCTTCCAGCTCTGCCACTTGCCAGCCGGGAAAGCTTAGTTTCTTTGAGTCTCAACTTCCTCATCTGTAGAGTGAGAGTAAAAATAATCCTGCCTCATAAGGTTATTTTGAGAGTTTATTCCATGTGAAATTCTGGGCTCTGAGAGGCCTGATCCTCCTGGATTGGGGAGCAATCTGAGAAATAGGTGATCTCAATTGCTGACTGAGTCCCACTGGCATCGCTGAGTGAGGCTTCCCCTTTTTCCAGAGAGAGAGAAACAGCAAGTCTGCAATGCCCCAAAAGTTACCCAGCATACAAGACTGGATTTACAGAGTTTCTCACAGTTGTAAACCCCTCTTCCTTTGGTTCTTATTTCACCCAGGCGCCTACCTAATGCCTCCCTCGAGGTGGTCTTTCCGCCAGAGGCCCCAGTGAGCTGTGTGCATCCATCCCTTTCGTGCACACTCTGTGCCTCTGCCTCTGTGAGCCTCTGTCTGTGTAATGTATAGGGGAGTCTGGTATCTTAGTCTTTGTTGAATCTGCACTGTCTTTCCTTGGAGTTATTTTTACTTATTCTTGATACTGTATTCATTATAGACCAACCACATTACTTTTTTGTCACATACAAAGAACCAGAGATTTTCCCTTCATTATGCCCTAGATATAGAGACCAGTCACCAACACCAGTTTATCTGCCTGTGTTTTGTCAGTCCTTGACCTCTTTTTCTTGTTTATTTGTTTTGTGCAGAACTTTATCCTCAGGTTGTCTACTTATTTCTAAAAATACTGCTTAATTTGAACACATGAACAAGTATTTTCAGCTAATTTAATTCATTTTTTCCCCCAGCAATGAAAATTTTGTGTGAAAAGTCTGAAATAGCATATAGCATGGGGATCTGATGCAAAGGTCGGCCCTTAATATCTGAGAGGTTTTGATGGAAACAGATTTTAGAAAATACTATTCAATATTAGAGGCTTCCTTAGGCGTGTTTATACTGAAAAAGCAACTACAGACAAGCAATTCAGTCTGAGTCTGTTCAGCAGCTCTCCACTTGTAGGAGCAGAGAAACAGGGAAGAAAGATTGAAATTATTAAAACAGAAGCCTGAAGCAGAGGCATCAAGGAGCAGGGATTCGTAGAGCTCTGAGGACAGCGGTGCAGCCTCTCTGATGTTGGTGCCTCAGGAACAAGGGACTGGAGGATTGCTAAACAGATAAAATGGATCTCTAAGGAAGCTGCATTGGCCAACTGTTGCTGGCACGTCTGAGTGAGTGCTGCTGCTGCTGCTGCTGCTAAGTCGCTTCAGTCGTGTCCGACTCTGTGCGACCCCAGAGACGGCAGCCCACCAGGCTCCCCGTCCCTGCAATTCTCCAGGCAAGAGCACTGGAGTGGGTTGCCATTGCCTTCTCCAATCATGAGGTCCTAGTGGTCTGGAAAAACTGCCAGCTGGAATCACTCTTGCCTCTGGAGTAACTTGACGGATCAGAGCAGGGTTGCTGGAGGGCTGCTGACTAGAGCAGGAGGCAGCAAGAGCGTGTCTCTTCTTGCACTGCAGCTCGTCGTCCTGAAGTCTTCCTTCAGTAGCCTCTCGCTAGGAGACCCTGACAGAACTCGGGAGAGAATTTCAGTTCTTCCTACTCCCTAGAAATTAGCAGCAATGTCGTTTCCCTGTGCGGAGAAGTCAATGGCACCCCACTCCAGTGTTCTTGCCTGGAGAATGCCAGGGATGGTGGAGCTTGGTGGGCTGCCGTCTATGGGTCGCACAGAGTCAGACACGACTGGAGTGACAGCAGCAACAGCAGCAGCAATTTCCCGGTGATAATCGAGAGAAGTCACCCAGAGTGTAGAGCATCTCCTTTCTCTCCTTTTGCCTGTTTGTTCCTCAGTTTCCAATTCAATTTGCCTTGTTCCCTGGTGGAAGCATTCCTCCCTTAAGAACCGAGATTTCCAAACCAGAAATGCCCAGAGTTGAGGGGAAGGGAACCAAGCACCCTGAGAGAGGCTTATTCAGTGTAATAGGTTACTCCCCCTGCCAGCACTTATTAATCACATTCAGACATTCTGAGTGTGAGCGAATCAGCACCATGTATTGGTTGTTGGATCAAAGCATGCACTCACTGCCTTTTGCACAGTACCCCCTGTCCTTTGAGGGCGCTCTCTCTCAGCTGTCGTCGTAATGCAGTCTTCAGCAAGCTGCCTTACTAGGCTGTCAGGTCATGGCCTTCTGGAGTTCCAGGGCCGTGGTAAGACCAGTGAATTGCATAAGCGCGCGCTCTTTGCTGAACTTCATTTGCCGTGGCATGCGTTTCTTGATCCGAGATCATGTTGTGGGAATGCCGTGGTGGTGCGTAAGGCGCTCCTTACGTTCATACATGCTGGTGCTGGCATAGTGTTGAAAGCAAGGAACACAAATGCACGAGGACAGATTGCTGTCCCCTCCATGATGGAAGAAGCCCAGTATGATTAACCTGCCGCTGGGTGGCTGGCTGGATCTCAGGAAGCCCGCGTATGGGGCTCAGCGCTCGTCTCCGCTGGGCGAGGCGCCAGCACGCAGCAGCAGCAGTCCCCTCAGCCTGTGCCTGCTTGGGAGCCGGGCACTGCCCTCACCCTTGCCACCGTGGCCATTGCCCATGGGCACTTTAAACAGGCACTGGGGTGGCTTGGGAAGGAGGCACATGGGCATCCCCGGAACGTGTCTTCTTTTGAAAGCGCCCCAGTGGGAGAGGCCCTTTGGTGACATCGCGTGGGACGCAAAGTCTTTACTTCTACCCCTCTGAGGGGCGTGGCTCTCAAGCTGTGCAGGTGGCTAAAAGTCACATGAGTTGTCTGGATAGAAGGGCCCAACATACTAATCAGCCAAATGGATTAGACCCAGTCGAGTTCTTGTTTGGGCGTAGAGGAAGTAGCCCTTGAACGTTGCTTTAGCTATTTGATTCGTCCAGAGTGATGCTTCATAATTTTTTTATGGGTTTTATTGACTGATATCAACACAGAGGAAGCTCGGATCATCATTTTCTATCAGCGACCTCAGCTTTCACATGTATGAAATCCTCGACAGGAGCCAGCAGATAATGCAGTCTAGGAACCTGTCATCCTAAAGGGATCTCAGATCTGCTAACACGTCCCACTTTCTCCTCCACCCGTCACCTAATGTCATGATCTTGTCTCTATCCTTGTAGCCCAAGGACCCCTTAGGTATGCAACCACTCTCCACCCACCTCCCCTTACCCCCCTCAGTACTTCAAAAGGACTATCTGTCAGTACTGCCATTAGTCAAGAGTCATAAACTTCTAAAAAGGATGGAGGGGAAACTCAGTAGTAATTAAGAATCATCCACCTGATTGACTTCCTTATTCTTCCCTAATGCTTACAAACATTTTGATATTTGCTATAGCAATTACAGTACTTCAGAAGCAAGTGGCCTAGTAAAACAATGGACTAGCTTATTAAAGGCTCTGTTTCTGAGGAAGCGTTTTTCTCAAAAGGAAATCAAGTTACGTATGTGTCATGCAGATTTCTGAGAGGAGGCTGAGAAGGACTCTCATCTCAGTTTATGATTATTGACCTCACTTGATCATCCAAATAATCATCCTGTTCACCCTCCTGGTACCTGCTCGTTTGAAGTCATTTGGCCAAGATCACAGTACAGTTAGAACGCCAGTCTCAGTCTCCACAGCCTAGTCCGTTTAAGGAAACTGGTGCAGTGTCATTAAGATTGAGTAGAGTATTTCTGCACATCCTATAAATCCTGGGTGTCCTGGCTGGGATTAATTAGTGCTGGGAACCTCCTCCTCTTTACCTTGGGGAAAGAACTCTGCTTGTGCCGATATTTAAAAAATGATCTATTGATTTTATTATCACCCGCAGGACCATTTTGCTGATCTGGTACCTGAATAGATGTGAAAACTTCATACCCAACAGCCCTCTAGATCTGTTTGTTTGGGAAGCAGATCAGAAAGGCACCCTGGCTAATAAAGAGCAGACCTCATTAATTACTGGCTTTGGTCCCCTTCAGAGCCTAGCACACCCTGGAGTATGGAATTATCTGGAAACTGACTTCCTGTCTTTACCTGTACGGGTGAAGCTCACTATTTACAGAGGAGAAAAAGTACACAGCCAGCCATGGTTTTTTGTTTAGCTATAATCTTCTCCGTTTTCGAGAGGGCAGTTCAAACTTCAGGGTCCTTGGTTTATGGAAAGTGCTGGCAAGGCTGTTGGCAGTATCTGTGACAACCCTGTATTTTCTTTTCTGAGCTTTTATTTACATAAATTCAAATGCACAGATATTAAGTACCCAGTATAGTAAAATTTGACAATTATACAAATTCACAAAACTACTAAAACAAAATAAACTGTTGAGCGTTTCCGTCGCCCCAGCAACGGCATCTTTTGTCCCTCTGCACTCAGTCCCCTTCTCCTCTGCACACGCAGCTCACAGACAGTTACTGTTTTGATTTCTGTAACTGTAGATTACTGTTACTTGTTCTTAGGTTTCATGGACATGAAATCAGGTATTGTGTACTTTTTTATGTCTGGCTTTCACTAAACTAATGTGTTGAGATTTATCTGTTTCTGTGTGTATCAGTAGTTTTTTCTTTCTATTGCTATCTGATATTCCTTCATATGAATCTACTAACAATTTATTTTTCCATTTATAGACTTTCTGGTTATTTCTAGTTTGGGCTTGTTTAGATTTTCTTTTTTAAAAAGTTTCAGATTATCTGGGGTAGATTTCATGGAAAATTGTTAAAATATGTTTTGCAAAGAGGAGATTTCTCTAACAAAGTTTCATTCCTTTTCTGAAGAGAAAGTAGAATTGCATTTGTTTTGGAGCAGAGAGGATTTCACATGGACTTCTAAATATTCTCAGCTGTAAGATTTGGGGGACATGAAATTCTCTTCCAAGAGATCATGTGGCATCTCCTTCACTGAAGGACCTTAATGATTCTCATTCTGGTTGATGTGGGATAATTTGGATGAAATTCAGAGGCACAGGGAAGGATCAAGTCAGTATATTTCAGATGTTATTTTTAGCCCCAAGCTGATTTAGCCACCATTCTTTCAAAAAACTACTTCATTAGCTGCCGTGTTGCAGACATGTGCTCTGCTGTTTGACTAGATTGTCTGTTATACTTGTAAGAAAAACTTCAGCTTCCCTTGATATGTTGAAATAGCACCCTGTGCCTCATTGTCCAGTCATCTGTTCATTCAACACATCCCTGGGTACCAACTTTGCTTGAGGGTAAAGTTGAATAAAACTTACTTCTTTTGCTATTGTATGAATAGGTTGATGTCTCTTATAAGAGCCCAATATAAAAGTATTCTGTGTTATTGCTTAGTTTATAGTTAAGATGCTAAACGTGCAGGGGGCAGTCACGTGATTTGTTACGGCAAAGACCCGGCTTGTGCTCTTCTCCACACTGGAGGGTCACTCCGTTTCCCGGAGGAGCGGGGTGATCAGACGTCCCGAGTTGCGGCAGCAGTGGTTTAACGTTCTGGGCTCATTTCTGGCCTCTTCTCTCCTGCTCTTTACCTCCTCCCCAGGGAAGGGTGAATGCCTTCCTTGGTTGATGGATAAGGGAGGAGAGACTGCACGTTCAGCTCAGCTTTTCTTTCCGCTCCTCAGCCGATAGAGGGTGTTGTTATCTCCAGTCTGCCGCATGGTGAAAGTGACCTGCCTTTAGAGAGCTGAGACAGAGCGCTGAAACTCCGGTTCTGCCAGGAGGCGCATGAACAAGTGAGTTAAGTCCGAGACTGAGATGCTGACAAGACTGTTTGGCCTCAGCGCTGAAGCTGTGTTATGCAGTCAAATTTTCCAGTAAAGAAAGTAGATACTTAGAGTGTATTGTCTTTAAGTGCATCCGTTTCGCTAAACTTTTATGTTTCCTAATTTGCAGTAAGGTGGGGAAGAGGATATGATAAAATATAATTTTAAAATATATGTAATTCATACAAATATGTGATGAGTGCACGTGAAAGATGCAGTTTACTTTACAGGAAAGTCAGGCTGGTTCAAAGAGGATATAAGAGACTGAAAGAAGGTAAAAGACGGCCAAGACCAGTTCCTCAGCTGGATGCAGAACTAGTTAACGTTCTGTAGAGCAGTAAGTTTCAAACTTTGGAATGCCAGTTCTGCTGAAAAGAAATTACTTGCATCTCTACTGGACAAAAAAATTGTAACTTATCTTTTCTAAGTAAATAAATAGCTTTACAGAATCAGGGCCTTAATCAAATGTAGATAACAGGTCCAAGTCATCTTCCCATACATCAAATGGCCCTTGTTAGATATCATAGCTTCTTAGACAGAAAGCTCTCCTGTGGCTTTCAAAAGGCATGAAGTGATTTTTTTTTTTTGCTTTATTTATTTTGTGGGTACTCTTCTTAACAGTTGTTATTTATCAGGACACCAAAAATCCTAAAAAAACCAAGCACCCATTCAATAGAAAAGAAAACACTCTGGCCTGGAATATGGCCAGCTGAAGTCAGTTGTCACTAACTGGGAACCTTCACGTGACACCACGAATAACATTCCTAAAGCCAATCCATGCCCTAGAGCATCTGCTATGGACTGAATAGTTGTCTTTCCCCCAAATTCATGTGATGAAATCCTAAACCACCCCCACACACACTTCCCCCAGTGTGATGGTGTCAGGGGATGGAGCCTTGAATGATTCAGTTCAGTTCAGTTGCTCAGTCGTGTCCAAGTCTTTGCGACCCCGTGAACTGCACCACACCATGCCTCGCTGTCCATCACCAGCTCCCGGAGTTTACCCAAACTCATGTCCATTGAGTCAGTGATGCCATCTAACCATCTCATCCTCTGTCATCCTCTTCTCCTCCTGCCCTCAATCTTTCCCAGCATCAGGGTCTTTTCAAATCAGTTAGTTATTCGCATCAGGTGACCAAAGTATTGGAGCTTCAGCCTCAGCATCAGTCCTTCCAATGAACACCCAGGACTGATCTCCTTTAGGGTGGACTGGATTGATCTCCTTGCAGTCCAAGGGACTCTCAAGAGTCTTCTCCAACACCACAGTTCAAAAGCATCAATTCTTCTGTGCTCAGCTTGCTTTATATACCAACTCTCACATCCATACATGACTACTGGAAAACCATAGCCTTGAATAGATGGACCTTTGTTGACATAGGAATATCTCTTGCTTTTTAATATGCTATCTAGTTTGGTCATAACTTTCCTTTCAAGGAGTAAGTGTCTTTTAATTTCATGGCTGCAGTCACCATCTGCAGTGATTTTGGAGCTCAAAAAATAAAGTCAGCCACTGTTTCCCCATCTATTTGCCATGAAGTGATGGGACCAGATGCCATGATCTTCGTTTTTGCTCTCTGCTCTTTCACTTTCATCAGGAGGCTCTTTAGTTCTTCTTCACTTTCTGCCATAAGGGTGGTGTCATCTGCATATCTGAGGTTATTGATATTTCTCCCAGCAATCTTGATTCCAGCTTGTGTTTCTTCCAGCCCAGCGTTTCTCATGATGTACTCTGCATAGAAGTTAAATAAGCAGGGTGACAATATACAGCCTTGACGTACTCCTTTTCCTATTTGGAACCAGTCTGTTGTTCCATGTCCAGTTCTAACTGTTGCTTCCTGACCTGCATACAGATTTCTCAAGAGGCAGGTTAGGTGGTCTGGTATTCCCATCTCTTTCAGAATTGTCCACAGTTTATTGTGATCCACACCGTCAAAGGCTTTGGCATAGTCAATAAAGGAGAAATAGATGTTTCCTGGAACTCTCTTGCTTTTTCAATGATCCAGTGGATGTTGGCAATTTGATCTCAGGTTCCTCTGCCTTTCCTAAAACCAGATTGAACATCTGGAAGTTCACGGTTCACATATTGTTGAAGCCTGGCTTGGAGAATTTTGAGTATTACTTTACTAACGTGTGAGATGAATGCAATTGTGTGGTAGTTTGAGCATTCTTTGGCATTGCCTTTCTTTGGGACTGGAATAAACTGACCTTTTCCAGTCCTGTGGCCACTGCTGAGTTTTCCAGATTTGCTGGCATATTGAGTACAGCACTTTCACAGCATCATCTTTCAGGATTTGAAACAGCTCCACTGGAATTCCATCACCTCCACTAGCTTTGTTCATAGTGGTGCTTCATAATGCCCACTTGGCTTCACATTCCGGGATGTCTGGCTCTAGGTGAGTGATCACACCATCGTGATTATCTGCATTGTGAAGATCTTTTTTTTGTACAGTTCTGTGTATTCTTGTCACCTCTTCTTAATATCTTCTGCTTCTGTTAGGTCCATACCATTTCTGTCCTTTATTGAGCCCATCTTTGCATGAAATGTTCCCTTGGTATCTCTAATTTTATTGGAGAGATCTCTAGTCTTTCCCATTCTATTGTTTTCCTCGATTTCTTTGCACTGATCACTGAGCCCTCTTAATGGGATTAGTCTCTAAGAAGAGGCATGAGAGAGCTAGTTTCCTCTCTCTTTACTCTCTCTCTGCCAGGGCGGATACAAGGGAAGATGGCCGCCTGTGAAAAAGGGAGAGAGTCTTCACCAGATACCAGAGCTGCTGGTTCTACCTTGGACTTCCAGCCTATGGCACTGTGAGGAAGAAAGGACTATTATTAAGCCACCCCATCTATGATATTCTATTAATAGCAACCCAGATTAAGACCTCATCTATACAGCGGTTGATTTTGGACAGAAGTCTTTACCTTTAGATGAGTAAATTATCAAATGTGCCTTCAGATTGCTGAGTTAATTGACCTGCTTAATAGAGCTCTTTACTGCCTGGACCACAGCATGTAGTTTACGTAGTGTTAGCCTTTACTTTTCTTGCCCATGTGAATGTTAAGTATCTGATATCAGCCATGATTTTATTGTGAATTATTAATAGTTAGCTCTTCCAACAACAATTGACTGGAAAGTTTGCTTCTTCTTGAAACCACACTTGGTTTCTATGACATAAACATAGAACAGAGCATTTGTCTATTTCTCAGCCATGGCTGGAAGCTAAGAAGCTGGTTCATCTAAAAAATGTATCATCATTTTGACTAAAGAAAAATGGAACTAGGACATAAAACTGTTCCATGCTGTTTTGTAGTGGAATGTACTCTGTCAACTGCTTAGCCCTAGTAACTGAGAGTTACAATCATCTGTAGGAAAACAGAAATTCTGAGGGAGCAGAAATAACCTGGTATCTATTTATAGGTGAAATAGCTTGGCTATCCCATTGTTTCTTTTTATAGGATCAGGAATTGAAAGCAGGGATATGATTAGAAACTGTATTAGGATTGAAAACAGTGAAGAAAGACTTAACTAATGCTTAACAATTTACTGAATTGTAAAAGTTCAGTTTTTCCATCCAAGATCATCTTGTGCCTTTCACAGAAGAGTCAGTTGAGAAAGTTGGACTGTAGCCATTTGTGTATAAAATTGGTATAGATTTACAAGGAGCTAACTAGAGAAGTTCAGTGCTTCCTCTGAAAAAAGAGAATTTTTGCATAGTGAAAAATGTCGAGAAGCCAAGTAAGGATGTTGTTGTTGTTGTTTAGTTGCCAAGTGGTGTCCGACTCTTTTGCAGCCCCGTGGACTGCAGCCCGCCAGGCTCCTCCGTCCATGGGATTTCCCAGGCAAGAACACTGGAGTGAGTTGCCATTTCTTTCTCCAGGGGATCTTCCCAACCCAGTGATAGAACGCACATCTCCTGAACTGCGGGTGGATTCTTTACCACTGAGCCACCAGGAAAGCCCCAAATAAAAGTTTAGATGGACATAATGTGTATTCTGTGTGCGAGGCATCTGTTAAAATTGTTTTATGTATTTATTTTAGTGGGCTGCATTAAGCTAAATTCGAAGCTAGACATTTCCCTCTTTTGACATCAGAATGTAGAAAGGAACATTGTCAAGATAAAAAAATATGCCAAATATAGTATGAATTTTAACCTTCATTTGAGGATATTACATTCTGCCATAGAGAGTGAGATTAAAAACCTGATGGAAGAAGCTTGTCTTTGTTAAGAAATAAGTAGGTTGGTGACCCCTGAGATATGCTAGACAAATAAAGGAAGTAGAAAGTTTGTGTGTGAACACAGAAAGTGAGGGAAGGAACAAGTAGTCGCTAGATATTTATCATATGCTAGCTGTACACGGCCGTCCCCGGTAGCTTAGCTGGTAAAGAATCCACCTACAATGCAGGCGACCCCGGTTCAATTTCTGGGTCGGGAGGATGCGCTGGGGAAGGGAAAGGCCGCCCACTCCAGTATTCTTGGGCTTCCCTGGTGGCTCAGCTGGTAAAGCATCTGCCTACAATGCGGGAGACCTGGGTTCGATCCCTGGGTTGGGAAGATCCCCTGGGGGAGGGCATGGCAACCCTCTCCAGTATTCCTGCTTGGAGAGTTCCATGGACAGAGGAGTCTGGTAGGCTGCAGTCCATGGGATTGCAAAGAGTCGGACACGACTGAGCGCCTAAGCACAGCACAGCACATGGCAGAGCTCTGCGTGGGAAGCTCAGTGTTCCTGAGAGCTGAAATCAGCTATTCATGAGTGCCGTTCATTCTGGCCCTACCTATTCGCTGCCAGATAAAAACCATCGCTGCTCATCACGCTATCATGCTGATTGTCGAGCAACACTGTGGCCACAGGCGCTTGCCTCTGGATAGTGAACCCACAGGAACCACTGTCTCAAGGTGATTGCTCACCTGACAACAGGAATTGACAGAAAAACGTTTCAAAAGCTTGGAACTGGACTCGTACCCCGCCAGCAAGTGGGCCTCCTGTTGGTATCCCTTTATCATCCGCCTCTCTGACTCTCACTGTGAGTCGCCGATGATGGTGGTGGTGGCCACGGTTCCTTCATCCGTCTGGACCCGCACGGCTCCCCTTCACCCAGTCGTGTCTGTCCGCTCTCTCCACTCTGCCCTCCTCTCTGGCTCCTCTCCCCTGGCTGTCCCTCCCCCTTTCTCGCTGTCTGCATGACCTGCCCTCTCTCCTCCCCACCTTCCCTCCCTTCCCCTTCTCCTCCTCACCTTCCCTCCCTCCCTTCCCCTTCTCCTCCTCACCTTCCCTCCCTCCCTTCCCCTTCTCCTCCCCACCTTCCCTCCCTCCCTTCCCCTTCTCCTCCCACCCTCCCTCCCTTCCCCTTCTCCTCCCCACCTTCCCTCCCTCCCTTCCCCTTCTCCTCTCCCCTGGCTGTCCCTCCCCCTTTCTCACTGTCTGCATGACCTGCCCTCTCTCCTCCCACCTTCCCTCCCTTCCTTCCCCCTTTTCCTCTTCCCCTCTCCCCTTCCTTCCTTGTCTGCCTCCTGCCCTTTCCCGCCTCCTCTTTCTCTCTCTTTCTATCCCTCTCCTCTTTCTCTGTTTCTCTTGGCTCTCCTTGCTGAGGCTTCTACATGGTTTACTTTAGAAAGATTTGAGGGTGGTTTAATGGGAGAAGGGCAGCAAGATAGTATTTGTGAAAGTAGGTGAAAAAGATAAATGGAAATCTTGGGTGGAGATGGAAAGTCAAAGTAGAAATACTGCACTCTGCAGGGCCGTCCTTACTAGAGAAGAGCCACGCATTTGGCTCAGGCTTCTAGAAGTTAATGTGAAGGGGAGACTGATCGGGATTCCTGACTCTTGGGCATATTGCTAGTGTGAACAGAACTGGGCTCTGTTAGTAAGGAGTGAGGTTATTGAGTAGAAAACTAGTCAGTGTTCCTTACAGCCCGTTGGTGGGAATCGTGTCGTGGAGACCCCTGATTGAGGGGATGGACTGCCAGACACGGAGTTTGGTAGCTTGGAGCAAAGCGGCAGGTCTGATAGTGAGTGAGGAAAGGTGAACAGAAATGGTAAAGGCAGTACTCAGTGCTTCTTACAGTGTCCTTCCAGGCTGACAGTAACGCTCAAAGCATAATTCAGTGATAATTTAAAAAATCAGGAGGACCTTCTAATATATTCTGGATAACTCTTTTGTAGTTCAATCTACAGGAAGATTTTAAAGTTTTCTCAATAAATACTTTTTAGGCATGGAAGCCTGAGGCCCAGCTTCGGATTTTTGTTGCTAGTGCTAGCCTCTCCTTGAAAGAACCAGCATGACTTGGAGGTAGCTGAATCTGGGCTTGGGGCCAGAAGAAACAGGTCTTCCCTGAAGCCGGTCACAGGGCCCTTCTGGGAGGGGCCCTCTTCCTCTGCTTTGCTTCTTTGTGGAGGGCAGCTGCTGCTGCTGCTGCTGAGTCGCTTCAGTCATGTCCAACTCTGTGCGACCCCATAGACGGCAGCCCACCAGGCTCCCCCGTCCCTGGGACTCTCCAGGCAAGAACACTGGAGTGGGTTGCCATTTCCTTCTCCAATGCATGAGAGTGAAAAGTGAAAGTGAATTCACTCAGTCATGTCCGACTCTTCGCGACCCCATAGATGGCAGCCCACTGTTATGCTCCGAGCCCGTATCCCCGAACCGACCGAGAGAGCAAGTCCACCACAGTAATGCAAAAACAAGAAGGGAGTTTATCTCTAGCGCACTAGGGCTCAAGTCTTATCCCACACAAGGGAATCCGACAAGAGCCGCAAACAAAGGAGTCTGGCGGCTTATATACGGGCAGTTCTTTGTCTCAGTTACAGGAGTAGCTGGCGTTACATGATTGGCCAGGCAGGATGAGCGCATATCCTGTCTCCTTCTGGTAAACATGACTCAGGTCCTAGAGCCCGTCGTTTGGTCCCTAACATTCCCCCCTGTCCTTAGATCATATAGAGGAATCTTCCTCTCGGTCCTGAGACACAGTTTGATATTGTTGTCGAAGCACAAACAGCTGTACGGTATTTATGCGTTCCTTTACAAAGGCTACAAGTCTATTGATAATGCATGGGCCGAAGGTAAGCATTAGTAAAAGTACTAGCAGGGGTCCTAGCAAGGTGGAGATTAAGGTAGTCAGCCAAGGGGATTGTTGAAACCAAGATTCAAACCATCCCTGTTGAGCCTCACGTTCTCGTTTACGTTGGGCTAGTCCTTCTCTCACGTTGGCCATAGATTTTCTAACTATTCCTGTATGATCCGCATAGAAACAGCACTCTTCTCCTAGGGCAGCACAGAGTCCCCCTTGTTGCAGAAAGAGCAGATATAATCCCCTCCTGTTTTGCAGAACTACTTCAGATAGAGAAGTTAGAGACGATTTTAAATGACTAATAGATTGCTCTATACGGGTAATGTCTCTATCTATGGCCACTCTCAGGGAGTTAAATCGTTGG
Organism: Ovis aries; assembly: GCF_016772045.2. Classification (NCBI taxonomy): domain Eukaryota; kingdom Metazoa; phylum Chordata; class Mammalia; order Artiodactyla; family Bovidae; genus Ovis; species Ovis aries. Next base: position 107,748,162 of record NC_056058.1, read on the forward strand.
CCTTGCAGGGACAGAGCTGTTATTCCGGTCCTAGCCCCGGCAATTCTAAGACCGAACATAGTTGCTATGGTTATGACTGTAAGAAGTTCCCTCTTAACTTTATAAGTTCTTTTTGGAGGATTTAGAGTTAATTTCTGGGCCCAATAATCATATATTGCTTCTTCTGGTCGGTACAGAATCTTTGGCATGACAGCCACCATAACACAGAATTTTTTCTGGGGTCAAAGATTGAGCTATGCAGGCATGGAGTTAGCCCCGTGTGTGAACAGACCCACCATCCCCCCATTTGAGGTATTAACCATTTAGCTACAGGCAAGTCATCAGGCTCGATGACATGCACACAAAGTGGAGACTTTGCTGGTAACACCGTGCCCATGCATAAGCCCTTTCCCCGTACCTCTTTCATCGGAAGACCCACCTTTCGGTCCCCCCAATGACATTGAGGAGGATCGGTGCTGTTGGCCCAGTCATAAGAGGCATTGAGGCCTACTGCTTCGTAATAAGGGGGAATTAAGTCGTAACATAACCAACAAGATTTAGTTGCCTCAGGATGGGTCTGATTCAGGGTGGCATAAGCTGCCCTAATCAGCTTCCACAGGGGATCTATTTCAGCGAGCGCTTCTGCTTTGGGACTCACTGCCAAAGACGTTGGCATGGAAGTCGTTAGGCGGGGGGTTACAGCCAGCTCTTTTACTTTGTTGGGCCCGATACTGTGTACAAGAATTGGCTCTAAGACCTGGCTCACTACTATAATCCCTTTTCCATCAACCCCAAACCCTCCTGATTCCCTCATCTGTAGCCCCCAAGATAGGCCAGAGATCCAGGTCCCCTCTTTTTTGCTTTTTTCTGGATTGAACCTTATTCTGACTTGTGCATAATTGCAACTTTCACAGCTAAAAGTTGGATCTCCGAGGACCCTAGGGAGGGGCTTGGCGAATGAAAAATTAAGTAAATCTCGATTTCTTACTTCCCAGCACCGAGGTCCATCATTAGAAGTAACACAATCCCAAGTTTTACAATAAGAGTCTTGTGCCCCCCACAGGTCTTCCAGTCATGCCTGGGTGCGCCGGGGCATGCCCAGAACCCTTGTTCTCAGAGATAACCCCTAGCCCAAGGCACATTTACCATCGGCTTGAGGCCAAAGTACAAGTCTGGCCACCATGTGTTTGGTGGATGTATTGCGGCGGTGGAGTTTAGCACCTCTCGTGTTAGTCCATTTTGCAGCTTCCAGGTGATTTTGACGGGTTGATGCGGGTTCACGCTGGCAACTCCGGAGCAGAGTAACTGGGTCGTCCACAAGAGGGCCCAGCCGAGTTGTCCTGGTCCTGTTGGCGCCTTTGAAGCTTTAGCCTCAAGGGGTTGGACGGGTGCAGAGATGCTTCCCATTTTTTCTTAGCGTCTTCTTGCTCTGCTGAAGCAGCTGGGCGTACGTGGTTGCAATGCACCCAAGGCCCGATACCGTCAACCTTTAGGGCAGTTGGGGTGGTAAGAAGAACAACATAAGGACCCTTCTATTTGGGTTCTAGTGCCTTGGTTTGGTGCCTTTTGACCCACACCCAGTCTCCTGGGCCAATGTCATGTGAGGGAATAGTTCCCTTATTTTGACCCACATGTATTTCCCGGAGCAGTTTCCAGACACGAGAGTGCACCTTGCTTAAGGCCATCAAGGCCTCTTGGAGTTGCCCTAACGTGGGAGGTGGTAGTTTCTTCCCTTCAAATATTGGACATACAGGGGGAGGTCTCTCATACAGAATCTCAAATGGGGTCAGATTAAGTTGATAAGGAGTATTACGCGCACGGAAGAGGGCGAAGGGAAGGAGGGTCACCCAGTCCCCGCCAGTCTCTATAGCCAATTTAGTTAAAGTTTTTTTTTTAGAGTCCGATTCATTCTTTCTACTTGCCCTGAGCTCTGTGGACTGTATTCACAATGTAATTTCCATTTAGTCCCCAGGGCTAGGGCAAGGCTCTGAACTATTTGACTCACAAAGGCAGGTCCATTATCAGAGCCGATGGTCACTGGCAGGCCAAACCTGGGAACTATTTCTTCTAAAATCTTTTTTGCCACTATCATCGCGGTTTCTCCCTTTGTAGGAAAAGCTTCTACCCACCCTGAGAAGGTATCCACCAACACTAACAAGTACTGGTAACCATACTTGCCTGGCCTTACCTCGGTGAAATCTATTTCCCAGTGTTGCCCTGGTCCTTCTCCCCGATACCTCAGTCCTGCATGTTGTCCTTTTCCTGGCCTCATCTGTTAACATGCCTTACAAGCATGCACTATGTTCTTCACAGTTGTCTGGTGCCGGGGAAATCGCAGGCGCGCAGCTTGAAAGAGCATCAGAGTCTTCTTTTCTCCCAGATGAGTAGACAAGTGCAAATGCTCACGTAGTTGCCGTCCCGACTGAGCAGGGAGTATCAAGTAGCCGTCTGAGTCTCGGTACCATCCATCTTTATCTTTTTGAAGGTTGGTGTGTTTTTGGATCCAAGCAAAGTCTGTGGATGAATACTCAGGGGTTGGGGGCAGAGTTCCCATACCTGGAGGTGGAAGTCCGATCGCCAACACAGGGGTGATGAAATCTTCATCAGCTACTTTTCGAGCTGCCAGGTCTGTGGCACGACTCCTTCGTGCCGTGGGGCTGTCACCCTTCTGATGTCCAGGTACAGGTACTATTGACACAGCCTGAGGCATCTGTACAGCCTCTAAAAGTCTACGGACTTTAGGCAAGTTTTTAATTTCTTTTCCTTCAGCTGTCAAAACCCCCCGTTCCCGATATATCGGGCCCTGGATGTGTACCATGCCAAAAGCATAGTGGCTGTCAGTGAAAATAGTTATTCTTTTTCCTTTGGCTCTCTCTAATGCTTGAATCAGGGCAATTAACTCTGCCTTTTGTGCTGAGGTATCCGGGGGAAGGGCCTCTGCCCATATCGTCCGTCCAGAGTCATCTACTACTGCGGCTCCCGCCCGTCTCTGTCCATCTTTTACATAACTGCTGCCGTCTGTGAACCATCTTAGCTCACTGTTATCCAGTGGAGTATCGGTTAAGTCCTTTTGCATTGCTGTTACCCCGGCCAGTATCTCATCACAATCATGGAGGGGGCTATTTTTTTCTGGATTGGGCAAAAGAGTGGCCGGATTTAGAGTGCAGGGCGTTTGGAAATGAATCCGTGGGGTGTCAAGTAGCAAGGCCTGGTAGTGCGTCAAACGGGCATTAGAAATCCATTTACCTGGGGGTTGCTTTAAAACTCTCTCTATGGCATGAGGAGTGTAGACCAAGAGTCTCTGTCCATAAGTCAGTTTATCAGCATCGTGGACTAAGAGCGCGGTGGCCGCAATGATATGGAGGCAAGGTGGCCATCTGGCTGCCACTGGGTCCAGCCTCTTGGAAAGGTAAGCTACAGGTCGCTTCCATGGTCCCCATCTCTGTGTTAGTACCCCTTTTTTATCCCCTGCTTTTCATCTACAAATAATTGGAAAGGCTTAGATGGATCAGGGAGGGCAAGGGCAGGAGCCTCTAGCAAGGCTCGCCTGAGCTCTTGGAAGGCCTCTTTCATTGGCTCAGTCCATTTCCAGTCCTTGTTTTCTTTGGTCCCCTCATATAGGGGCCTGGCCTTTTCTGCAAACCCCAAGATCCATAACCGGCAATATCCCACCATTCCCAGAAATTTTCTCACTTGTCTAGGGTTACCCGGCTCAGGGATCTGGAGGATGGTTTTTTTCATAGCCTGTGTTAGCCACCTCTGGCCCTGTTTTATCTTATAACCGAGGTATGTAACCTCTTGCTTGGCAATCTGGGCCTTTTTGGCACTAGCCCGGTAACCTAAAGTCCCCAAGGTTTGGAGAAGGTCACCTGTTGCCTCTTGGCAATCTTTTTCTGTAGCCGCCGCCAGCATAAGGTCATCAACATATTGTAATAAAACAATGGTAGGGTGTTCAACCCGATACTCACGGAGGTCTTCGTCCAGGGCCTCATTAAATAACGTGGGCGAGTTTTTGAAACCCTGTGGTAAGCGAGTCCATGTCAGCTGCACAGGGTCTGACCACCGTCTTCCTGCCATTCGAAGGCAAAGATCTCTTGGCTTGCGGGGGCAAGAGGCAAACTGAAAAAGGCATCTTTTAAAATCTAAAACAGTGTACCAAATGTAGTTTGGAGGCAAGTTGCTTAGCAATGTATAAGGGTTAGGAACCGTAGGATGAATATCATTCACCCGTTTGTTGACTTCTCGTAGATCTTGAACCAGTCTAAAATCAGTTCCCCCAGGCTTTTTCACAGGCAACAGGGGAGTGTTCCATGGGGACCGGCACCTTTTTAGGACCCCAGCATCTATGAGGCATTGTATATGAGGAGTAATTCCTTGTCGAGCCTCTTGACTCATGGGATACTGTCGTACCCTCACCGGGGAAGCACTGGCTTTCAGTTCCACAATGATAGGGGGCCTCTGTTTGGCTAGTCCCATTCCTGCAGTTTCAGCCCAGGCCTGAGGGTATCTTTGAACCCATGGTTGTACTTCGGGGCTTATTGTCGCTGGGGCCTCTGGCAAGTAGAGTCTGTATTCATCTTTTAATGCCAGAGACAGGACCTGAAGAGGATGCCCAGTCCCGTCTAAAACCGACACTTGTCCGTGGTTGAAATGAATTTGGGCATTTACTTTAGACAGTAAATCCCTTCCCAACAAGGGCGCTGGACACTCAGGTATCACCAGAAAAGAATGGCTTACCTGGTGGACCCCCAAGTTCACATGCCGTTTTGTAGTCCATCCATATTGTTTAGTCCCGGTTGCTCCCTGCACCCAGCTACTTTTCTTAGACATGGGTCCATCTTTTTGGTTTAAGACTGAGTATTGGGCTCCCATGTCCACCATGAAGCCAACCGGTTTCCCCTCCACATTTATAGTTACCCAGGACTCTGGGAGGGGCTTCGAGCCCTGACCCCCCTAGTCGCTATCTTCACCAGCGTAGAGGATATGACTGTCTGGAAAGGGAGTCTCGTTTGGGGGTTCCTGGGCTCCTCTTTTAGGTTTTTCTTGGGGCATTTATCTTGCCAATGTCCAAACTCTTTACAAAACGCACATTGGTTTTTCTCAAGCTTACGCCTTGTCGTTTTTTCTTCAGTTTTTGAGTCCAATTTTTTCCCTTTCTGGAACCTATTTTTGTTTTTAACCCCAGCAAAAAATATCTGGGCCAGCTCTTTTTGGTTTTTATGGTTTTCTTCAGCTCTAAATTCTCTTTCTTCTCTTCTAATGCGGTCCTCTCTCTCTTCTGGGGTCTCTCTATGATTAAAAACTCTCTCAGCTGCCCTCACTAGACCTTGCAAGGATTGTTCATTTAACCTCTCTATCTTTTGTAATTTTTTTTTAATATCGGGGGCTGCTTGATTTACAAATGCTAACATAACTGCCGCTCGTGACTCATCTGCCTGTGGGTCCATAGGGGTATACTGTCTAAAAGCTTCCACTATCCTTTCAAGGAAGGCTGCTGGGCTCTCATTTGGTTCCTGCCTCACTGAATTTATTTTGGCCAAATTAGTTGGCTTTTTGGCGGCCCCTCCAAGGCCAGCCATGAGAGTCTGACGGTGCACTTGGAGGCGCTCCCTACCTTCAGCGCGTTCGAAGTCCCAGTTGGGTCTCACCGAGGGGAATCCCTCCTCAATGAGGTTAGGCTGTATTGTGGGCCTCCCATCCACCCCTGGCACATTTTTCCGGGCTTCTGACAGGATCCGTTAGTGCTCTTCTGTAGTAAAAAGTACCTGTAACAGTTGCTGACAATCATCCCAAGTGGGATTGTGAGTAAACAGGATAGACTCTAAAAGATCAATAAGACCCTGCGGTTTTTTAGAGAAGGAGGGAGTCTGGGTTTTCCAATTGTACAAATCACTAGTGGAGAAGGGCCAATACTGATATGTCCACTCTCCACCCTCTCTGGCTGGTCCCGCCCGGACCGGAAATGCGTGAACGGTGGAGGAGGGGACTTCCGGGTCTTCTTCCGCTACATTGGCCATTTCTCTTATTTTCCCCCGAGTTTCCTGGGCGGGGCCCCCTTTTCTGGGATGAGCTGAAGGCTCGGTTCTCCTTCTGGCTTACTCCCGATGAAACCTGTGAAAGCAAGGGAGGATGTGGATCCGCATACGGGGGTGGGAACAATTCGGTCTCCAGATCTATCAGATTAGGATACAGAGAAGATTCCTGGAATACCGGCTTTGGTCGATTTTCGTCCTTTTTTTTTTTCTTTTTCTTCGGAAGCCTTCATTACTAACACCTGTGGGCTTGGTGAGGTTGGAGTTGGGGAAGAGGGACGGGGAGGTTTAGGAGGAGTGAGAACAAAGGGTTTAAGCCATTCTGGCGGGTTCCTCACTAGATCCTGCCAGACCAGAATGTAGGGAGTCTGATCTGGGTGCCCGGTAGGACTAGGAGTAAGCACCCTCTCTTTAACTGCCTGGATAATTTGGGGATTGAAGGTTCCCTCTTGTGGCCATCCGACGTCAAAGGTGGGCCACTCGACAGAACAGAAAGTCACCAGTTTGCTCTTCTTTACCACTAACGAAAGATTCTGAGCTCTAGACTTGAAATCAGAGAAGTGGTTAATCATAAGAGATAAAGGAGTAGAAGTTGTTTGTCCCATGATCACAGAAAAGTACACTGGGAGCCAACAGAGCACACAAAGAGCAGCGCAGTCACCACAAATAGACAAACAGATAAGAAACGCAAGGTGGCCACCGACAATGCACTCAATCTTACCTGCAGGATGTTCACAGAGCCAGCTGCCTCCCTGGCACAATACCGGGACCCGGCCTTACGCTGACTTAATCCAGTATCAGAGCCAGCTGCCTCCCCAGCACGAAGCTAGGCCCCGGCCTTACGCTGACTTACCTCTGCACTTTACAGCCAGATGCCTCCCCAGTAAGACACTAGGCCTCGGACTTAATCTGGGCTTCTGCAACGTTAGCACCGGTGCTCAGAGCTCTTATCTCCTAACGATGTTTCTCCCTTCTACCAGGAGAGTTGTCCTCCCCGGCGGGATGGAGATCCCGGACGAGCCCCCAGATGTTATGCTCTGAGCCCGTATCCCCGAACCGACCGAGAGAGCAAGTCCACCACAGTAATGCAAAAACAAGAAGGGAGTTTATCTCTAGCGCGCTAGGGCTCAAGTCTCATCCCACACAAGGGAATCCGACAAGAGCCGCAAACAAAGGAGTATGGCGGCTTATATACAGGCAGTTCTTTGTCTCAGTTACAGGAGTAGCTGGCGTTACATGATTGGCCAGGCAGGATGAGCGCATATCCTGTCTCTTTCTGGTAAACATGACTCAGGTCCTAGAGACCGTCGCTTGGTCCCTAACACCCACCAGGCTCCTCCGTCCATGGGATTTTCCAGGCAAGAATACCGGAGTGGGGTGCCATTGCCTTCTCCGGTGGAGGGTAACAGCACCTGTTAAAGACAGGGAGTCTCCTCTGGATGCAGGGAATCAGGCGCGATATCACACTTTGCCAGTAGATGGCGACACCTGTCTAGCCAGTGGGGATTTCTGACCAGAAATCCCTGAAGTTTGCGCTTTGACTAGGAATCAGTATTTTCTGTCATCAATTGTTGTCATCAATCTTGACCCTTTACTGGGCTTCCCTGGTGGCTCAGAGGTTAAAGCGTCTGCCTGCAAGGCGGGAGACCGGGGTTCAATCCCTGGGTCGCGAAGATCCCCTGGAGAAGGAAATGGCAACCCACTCCAGTATTCTTGCCTGGAGAATCCCGTGGCCAGAGGAGCCTGGTAGGTTACAGTCCAGGGGGTCGCAAAGAGTCGGACACGACTGAGCGACTTCACTTTCTTTCACTGAAGGATCAATTGTTATCTTGACCCTTTACTAGTCGATTTTACTTAGAGTGAGATATATATGTTTGAATAGTAATATAAGCATCAGTATTTAGTTGCATATACTCAATTTTTAATTAGTGGTCATTAATGCTGCAAGTGAAAGAGGAGAGTGAAAAAGTTGGCTTAAAGCTCAACATTCAGAAAACGAAGATCATCACATCTGGTCCCATCACTTCATGGCAAATAGATGGGGAAACAGTGGAAACAGTGGCTGACTTTATTTTGGGGGGCTTCAAAAATCACTGCAGATGCATGAAATTAAAAGACGCTTACTCCTTGGAAAGAAAGTTATGACCAACCTAAATAGCATATTGAAAAGCAGAGACATTACTTTGCCAACAAAGGTCCGTCTAGTCAAGGCTATTGTTTTTCTAGTGGTCATGTATGGATGTGAGGGTTGGGCTGGGAAGAAAGCTGAATGCCGAAGAATTGATGCATTTGAACTGTGGTGTTGGAGAAGACTCTTGAGAGTCCCTTGGACTGCAAGGAGATCCAACCAGTCCATTCTAAAGGAGATCAGTCCTGGGTGTTCATTGGAAGGACTGATGCTAAATACTTTGGCCACCTCCTGCAAAGAGTTGACTCATTGAAAAAGACCCTGATGCTGGGAGGGATTGGGGCAAGAGGAGAAGGGGATGACAGAGGATGAGATGGCTGGATGGCATCACTGACTTGATGGACATGAGTTTGAATAAACTCCGGGAGTTGGTTGGTGATGGACAGGGAGGCCTGGAGTGCTGTGACTCATGGGGTTGTGAAGAGTCGGGCACGACTGAGCGACTGAACCTGACTGAACTGAATGCTGCAAGAAAATATTCAAGACAATGTCAATGATTTATATGTGGATTAAGAATATGCACATAAATTACAGGTGAGAAAAACTTTCCAGATAAACAAGGTATCTTGTAGAGGAACCAGTGGAAAACTGATTAGGTGAGTTTAGCTGTTGTGGCCACAAAACTCTCAGCCAAGTCTTCAGTCTTGGCTGTACATAGTAATCATTAAGGTAGTTAAAAACATTACTGATGCCTGAGCCTTGTCCAAGAGATTCTGATTTAATTAGTCTGAGGTAGAACCTGAGCATCGACTATTTTAAGTTTCACAGGTGATTCTGTTGTGCAGCCAGCATGAGAGTGCCCCATCAGCCTGTGGCTGACACTAGTCCGTGTTGCGGTCAGTTGCCTAAAAGGACCTGTCTCCCCTGATACCGAGCAGACGGCCACCTGCTGGACGTCATCTGTGGAACCAGGAAGGCTTCTGCTCTTTGGTGTAGAAAAGCTTCTGTGTGTGCATGTCCTCCGTGATGGGCACATTTCATCACTGCAGAGAGAAATATTCAAAAAAATAAGCTCACAAAAGTCATACTTTGCACTTTATTCAACTTTGCTGTTTGTTAGTCCTTTTCCAGTAAGTATTCTTTGTGTAAAAGGGACATGAGAAAGCTTTGGACTTTGCCCATATCAGGGAGGGAGTCACCCGGGGCTGAGGCCTTGGGCATCACTGCCATGAGTTCGGGCCCATGTGGCGCTGCCGGGGGCCCAGCGGCCTGCAGTGTGAAGGTGAGTTAGACTGCGTTCAGACGGGGAGCCTGAATGGCCTTTTCCTCAGGTAGCTTTCACAGCAGCCTCTGAGGGGACGCTCTCACTGTCATTCCTGCCTGTGAGGCAGCTGACAGGAGTGTGTCAGTGCCCCCCCCCAAGGTCACCCAGCTGATAGGAGGTGGGACCAAGCTGTTTGGGGTTCTGACTACTGCACTCTACCCTTCTCATTTATATCTGTTCTCCTTAGGAGTGCAACGCCTTCAAGCAAACTAGCTGGTTCCATGGCTGTTTTCCTGTTCGTTATCTGGAAATGTTGTCTGTTAGGGGTGTGTTGAGGGGTACAAGATACGCTGTGTGAGAAAGCTCTCAGAAGCCTGGCAGCATGGCGCGGAAGCCTCTAGAATTCCCATCCCACTGCTTGATACACTCTGAGGATCTTTCTGACACTTAGTCTGCCTCTTTAGTCCCACGGAACCTCCAAACATTTTAAACCACTTAGATAACATGACTTTTAAACAGAGACATTTAGAAGCACAAAGTCCAAGAAATCCATTCATTCCTGAGCAGTTATTTGCTAACCACTTACCAAGTGCCAGCTATTCCACTGAGGATGTAAAGTCAAATGAGCCACGAATCACACTTCGAAGGAGCGTCTCATCTGGGAGCCCAAAGACCTGCCTCGTGACTGCAGAGCAGCGATGTAAAATAGTGACTTCGCTGCTCTGCTAGAAACAGTCACCCACAGTCCCTTCTGCTTGTTGACTGCTATGTGCTCGGTATTGTGCTCAGTGGTTTTCCACTCTGAGTTAATCCTCAAAACTTCTTTAAGAGGTAGATATGAGACAGGTGTTAGTAGTATATCCACGTGTAGATGAGGAAACTAAGGCCCAGAAAGGTGACATAGCATGCTCAAGGTCTCACATCCCGTAACGTGAGCACTTGATCTTATTATCCCACTTGCACTGATCTCTGCATCCACATGCGATAAATGGCAGAAAGGAACGCTGCAGCACGGGCAGCCCCTTCGTGCTGCAAAAGACACAGCTTAGACGGGGGGTCATTTATACACCAGATCATAAAAGGTCAAGGTCATGAATGGAATTCAGTTCCGTTCAGGTGCTCAGTCGTGTCAGACTCTTTGTGACTCCACAGACTGCAGCACACCAGGCTTCCCTGTCCATCACCAAGTCCCCAAATGCTCAGATTCATGTCCATCGAGTTGGTGACGCCATCCAACCATCTTATCCCCTTCTCCTCCCACCATCAATCTTTCCCAGCATCAGGGTCTTTTCCAATGAGTCAGTTCTTCACATCAAGTGTCCAAAGTATTGGAGCTTCAACTTCAGCATCAGTCCTTCCAACGAATATTCAGGACTGAATTTCCTTTAGGATGGGCTGGTTGGATCGTCTTGCTGTCCAAGGGACTCTCAAGAGTCTTCTCCAACACCACGGTTCAAAAGCATCAATTCTTCAGTGCTCAGCTTTCTTTATAGACCAACTCTCATATCCATATGTGACTACTGGAAAAACCATAGCCTTGAATAGATGGACCTTTGTTGGTAAAGTAATGTCTCTGCTTTTTAACAAGCTGTCTAGGTTGGTCATAGCTTTTTTCCCAAGGAGCAAGCATCTTTTAATTTCATGGCTGCAGTCACCATCTGCAGCGATTTTGGAGCCCAAGAAAATAAAGTCTGTCACTGTTTCCTCTGTTTCCCCATCTATTTGCCATGAAGTGATGGGACCAGATGCCATGATCTTAGTTTTCTGAATGTTGAGTTTTGAGCCAACTTTTCCACTCTCCTCTTTCACTTTCATCAAGAGGCTCTTAGTTCTTCTTCACTTTCTGCCATTAGCGTGGTGTCATCTGCATATGTGAGGTTATTGATGTTTCTCCCGGCAATCTTGATTCCAGCTTGTGCTTCATCCTGTCCAGCATTTCTCATGTACTCTGCATAGAAGTTAAATAAGCAGGGTGACAATATACATCCCTGATGTATTCCTTTCCCAATCTGGAACCAGTCCGTTGTTCCATGTCTGGTTCCAATCATTGCTTCTTGAATCTGCATACAGATTTCTCAGGAGGCAGCTAAGGTGGTCTGGTATTCCCATCTCTTTCAGAATTCTCCACTGTTGTGATCGACACAGTCAAAGGTTTTATCATAGTCAATGAAGCAGAACTAGATGTTTTTCTGGAATTCCCTTGCTTTTTCTATGACCCAGTGGATGTTGGCAATTTGATCTCAGGTTCCTCTGCCTTTCCTAAAACCAGCTTGAACATCTGGAAGGTCACGGTTCATGTATTGCTGAAGCCTGGCTTGGAGAATTTTGAGCATTATTTTACTAATAATGTATGTGAGATGAGTACAGTTGTGCGGTAGTCTGAGCATTCTTTGGCATTGCCTTTCTTTGGGATTGGAATGAAAACTGACCTTTTCCAGTCCTGTGGCTACTGCTGAGTTTTCCAAATTTGCTGGCATATTGAGTGCAGCACTTTCACAGAATCATCTTTCAGGATTTGAAATAGTTCAACTGGAATTCCATCACCTCCACTAGCTTTGTTCATAATGATACTTCCTAAGGCCCACTTGACTTCACATTCCACGATGTCTGGCTCTGGGTGAGTGATCACACCATTGTGATTATCTGGGTCCTGAAGATAGTTTTTGCACAGTTCTTCTGTGTATTCTTGCCACCTCTTCTTAATATCTTCTGCTTCTGTAAAGCCCATACCATTTCTGTCCTTTATTGAGCTCATCTTTGCATGAAATGTTCCCTTGGTATCTCTAATTTTCTTGAAGAGATCTCTAGTCTTGCCCATTCTGTTCCCATTCTCTATTTCTTTGCACTGATCACTGAGGAAGGCTTTCTTATCTCTCCTTGGTATTCTTTGGAAGTCTGCATTCAAATGGGTATGTCTTTCATTTTCTCATTTGCCTTTCACTTCACTTCATGAAAAGATGCTTTTCAACATCAAAAATAACCTTTCAGTGGAGGCCAGATACCGTCATAGAACTTTCATACTTTGTGATGGATTTGAATGCTAAGAGAAATTCCCAATCCAGATATTTTAATAAGCCCATTCATTTATTGACGCCTCGGCATTAATGCTCTTGTTGGTTCGATGGACGGCACTGATTAAAATGTGAACGTCAGTCCCAGAAGTGAAGCACCACCTTAAAATGTTGGCAGTCATTGGTGTAGCAGTGCCTTCCTAGTCCGGTGGTTAAGTGGGGATCAGAAATAAAGAAGGTGGTAGCCCCCGATTTGTAGATATAAATGGGGACTGAAGAGGGAAGAAGGACATTAACAAAAAGAGAGCAGGGTATTCGGGCCAGAAAGCCCATTGCACAGTTTTGCCCTGAACACAGCAAAGCGACAGAGCTCCATTAAGGAAGCCTTTCTCTTTCACTCAGGAAGTGACTCAGTGGGAATAACTAGATATTCTGCTGTCGTTTTTCCCGCTTAGCCTATTTGCCACCCAACTACCAGGGTAATTTTGATAAAGTGGAGTCCTGTCACTCTCCTGTTTGAAGTCCTTCAGCAGTCTCCATCTCCTTCCCATGTTCCACCAGGCCCATTTGATTTCCTGCCCTTTTCTCAAACCTCAATTTACACCAGTCTCTTTATGACTGTAGTTTGTAGCGCATGTACTCCGTCAGCATTTTTCAGTGGTAAATTATTAGAAGACAAAGTGTCTGCCTATCCACAAGAATTATCGACCCCGCAGACACTGGGCTAAGTCAGATCCTCAGCTGTGTTCACGCTCTGTGACCCCTTTCCACCTTTACATTTGCCTTTTGTCCTCCTTTTATCCTGCCAAACTGGAGGTCAGGTATATTTTTCTGTGTTTATTATTTATTTTTAAAAGCAAATCAAAGGCTGATCACTGGCCCGCATAGCAGTATGTTTCTGTAGCTCCTACCCTTCCTCTGAGACTGCCCAGAAGGGGCCTCCCTGCAGGAGCCAGTTCCGTCTTGGCACCTGTTTGCTCTCCTGCTCTCGTTCTGGAGGACCCAGCATCCCGCCGGGCTCCTGCAGTGTCATCTAGACAGACCGCTCTCCCCGGAGGCTAGCAGCACGCACATCTCGCCTTGCCTCCCAGCTCAAAACAGGGCAGCTGCAGAGCTCGCAGACATGAGTTCAGGTCCTGGCCCGCATGCTTATTGTTTTTTGGTCTGGAGCCATTTCCTTAGCCTGGCTATGGTTTTCTCAGATAGAAAGTGGGGGAATAATATCTGATTTACAAGACTGGTATAAGGATTAAGTGGCACAATGTGCGAAACTGCCCAGTATCTGATACAAAGAAAGTCTTCCCCAAATCGGTCTCTTTCGCTTCCCACCAGCCCAGCTTGTCCTGTGTTCTAAAGCAGACATACACTGGTTCACACGGCTGTGCAGCACCCGTCCTTCCTGGGAACCGCCTCGCTTCCTGTGGAGGAATCACTTAGCCTCTGTAGCTTTAGTGGGGCTGTAAATTAGGAATTTTATTCTTGTGCACTTGCTCCAAACTAGGCCAGCTGATTAATTTCTCCCCGTACTCACACAGAGGGGGGCACAGACAGAAAGGACAGATGCTGTCTACACGCGGAGCGCTCTCAGCCCTGCCTCCTTCCTCTCTCACATCCAGACTTGGTTCTCCAGCGTCTTGTCTGTTCCCCAACCACGTGTTATTCCTTTGGTACACTCTCTTCCTGGTTAAGGAAGCAGAGTTGTTCTCTGTTATTTTCAAATTGTAACTGATAAACATATTCTCATAAATCTCTGAAGTCATACTACATTTCACTATTTGTATATTTATGTGAGTTGATGATATCTTTTAAGACTTTGGTCACTTACTTAATTTCTTTATTTGAACTCTCTGACATACAGTACTGTCAATAACTGTACTAACCGATAGTCATTATTAGCTCTCCTGTTTTTCCTTTAAGACTCTAGTACAGCTGGACGAACTTTCTGACCGAGTTGATCGCCGAGTGACCCAATAGATTGAACTATTCATTCAGTTCAGTTCAGTTCAGAAGCTCAGATGTGTCCGACTCTTTGCGACCCCATGAATCGCAGCACACCAGGCCTCCCTGTCCATCACCAACTCCCGGAGTTCACTCAGACTCACGTCCATTGAGTCCGTGATGCCATCCAGCCATCTCATCCACTGTCATCCCCTTCTCCTCCTGCCCCCAATTCCTCCCAGCATCAGAGTCTTTTCCAATGAGTCAACTCTTCGCATGAGGTGGCCAAAGTACTGGAATTTCAGCTTCAGCATCATTCCCTCCAAAGAAATCCCAGGGCTGATCTCCTTCAGAATAGACTGGTTGGATCTCCTCGCAGTCCAAGGGACTCTCAAGAGTCTTCTCCAACATGGTTGGTCCAAAAGTAATTGTGGTTTTGCATTGCTGACCTTTGTCGTAACCTTAGGAACACATTTTTAAGTAAATGTGGTTATGTTTCACATCATTTTAATGCACATTTCTCGCTTTATTTTTTTGCTAATGACATTGCTTGCTGTTTATTTTATATTTTAGACTATAGAAATGATGCTAGACAAAACGCAAATTCGAGTGATTTTTTATTTGAGTTCAGATGGGTCATGAAACAGTGGGGACAACTCAAGACATCAACACATTTGGCCTAGGAGCTGCTAACGAAGGTACAGTGCAGTGTTGGTTCAAGTTTTGCAAAGGAGATGAGAGCCTTGAGGGTGAGGAGCACGGTGGCCGGCTATCGGAAGGTGACAGTGGCCGATGGAGAGCAGTCGTCCCAGGTGACCCACTGCAGGGATGCGAGAAGTTGCCAGAGAACTCAGGTGCTGACCATTTTACAGTCACTTGGCATTTGACGGAAATTGGAAGGTGAAATGCTCTATAAATGAGTGCCTCCTGAGCAGACTAAAAAAACATCGTCATCTTGAAGTGTTGTCTTCTCTCATTGTATGCAGCAACAACCAGCCATTTCTCCATCAGAGTGTGATGTGTGACAGGAAGTGGATTTTTGTATGACAGCTGGCGATGACCAGCTCAGTGGTTGAACGGAGAAGAAGTTCCAAGCACTTCCCAAAGCCAAACTTGCACCAAAAAAGGTCATAATCACTGTTTGGTGGTCTGCTGCTGGTGTGAGGCATGATAGCTTTCTCCATCCCGGTGAAACCGAAGTGTGCTCAGCAGATTGACGTGGGGCATGGGAAACTGCTGCGCCTGCGGCCAGCGCTGAACGACAGAGAGGGCCCAGGCCTGCACGAACCCCCGGCTGACGTCGCACAGCCAGCGCTTCAACAGTGGAACAAGCTGTGCCTCATTTGCCATATTCACCTGACCTCTAGGGAACCAGCTACCGCTTGTGCAAGCGTTTCTGTAGGCAAACACTTTCACAACCAGCAGGAAGCAGAAAATGCTTTCCAAGAGTTCTTCGAATGCTGAAACAGGTATTTTTACTCGATGGGAATAAGCAAACTTATTTCTCATTGGCAAAATTGTGTTGATTGTAACGGTTCTTATTTTGGTTAACAAAGATGTGTTGGAGCCTAGTTATATGATTTAAAATTCATGGTCTGAAACTGCAGTTACTTTTGTACCAACCTAAAAGGGCAAATGCAAAACCCCTCCCAAGTAAGGCTATTTTAACAAGCAAGAAATCACAATATATAATGTCTTATATCCCAGAAGTAAGCAAGCAGGCTGGGCAGGCAACGGATGTGAGGTGGTGAGTACTTAATGGTGTATCTGAGAGGTTTCCTCCTGAGATGCCAAAGAACACTCTGTGTTTGCAGCCACTCTGCCTACACATAGCCTCTGCGTGAGCAATCGTGCTCGTGCTGGAAGAGGGACGGTGGAGCTGCTTCACAGACGTTTTTCAGAGGAAGGGATGTGTGTGTGTGTGCGAGTACTCGTGTGTGTTTATCTGTGTGTGTGTGTGCAGACTGGAAGGAAAAGAGTAGAAAGGAAGTCAGATTTTTAAAATTTTCTTGTCTGTTACTCCAAAATATTTTATTAACAATTGGCCAGTAAACTGTTGGCTAAATAGAAACCATAGCTGTTTGATTGGTGTAAAGATGATTTACATTTATTTAGTACCTGCTGTAATCTAGTTGCTTACACACGTCCTTATGAATCCAGATTAATTATTCCATTCTACAGCTAAAAAACTGAGCTTAAATGACTTGAAATACCATGTTCAAAACTTACCCTGAACTTCAAACTTTCTGCTCTTTTCAGCTAACTCCTGTAAAATGTTGGTTAATGGTAAGATGAAGCAGAATTGAAAGGGAGTCATAGGGATCAGTAAGTGAAATCTAGGTTCTAGTAAATCCTGCCACTGTCCAACTAAATAGGGTGATGATGGTGAAATTGCTCAAGTTTTGATAGACTTTAGTTTCCTTATTTATATTAGGTTGAAGCCTAAACACATTTTAAAAAGACCAGAAGTTAAAATTTCAGTGAAATGAGACAGTTGGATCAGTGCGGCCACAGGAGACATTATCGCCTATTACTTTCTATAATTGGATAACTACCGTGACTTCCATGGAAAAGTTTAGCCGTGATCAACGGTGATAACCTGGAAAGATCACAAAGATCAGTCGCTCCGCTGGGAGCTGAGTTACTTGGTATTTACACAGGCTGATTCCTCCCAATCAGAAGCATCGTGTGGGAATTTTCTATTGTTTCTGTGTGCAAGGCCAGGGCTTTAAACTTGAATACCGAAACAGGGAAGCAGCATACTACAGTCTCACTTTACCTGGACATGTGACAAATTTTAAATGAGGGCAGACATGGAAAACTCCAGAAAATTGATCTAGATTTTGTTTTCCTCTTACTTTCTGTCCCAACTGTAAGGCCATTTCTAGGAGTGATTGTCTCGGGTGAAGCCCACGGATGTCTTTGCTGTAATCAGGCTCTTTTCCATTAGCATTTTCCCCTGAGGACTAGCTTCAGGACTCAGGAAGCTCTCCTTGAGGAAACTTAGTTGTTCTGTTTTAAACGTCATGGTTTCTGCTGAAACTTACGGGGCATTAGCCGCAGAGTTTAGGGCAAGAAGAGACGAGGAGGAAGTGGGACTCGCAGCCCCACACTGTGAGAACATGAGTTTCTGCTGTTTAAGCCTCCCAGTCGGTGGCGTTTTGCTCTGGTGACCTGAGCGCATATAGCAGTGAGCTCACGTCAAGAGAGAGACCGAGAACCCAGACTGAGGTGGTCACTTTGGGGTTACAGAAAGACAAATAAATGAAATGTAAATAATTTAGTGATATCCTGAATTGGGAGAATAAGAGAGAAGGAGAAATCTAAGCCAGCCCCAAAATTTCTAATGGAAGTCGGGAAACTTGGAAATGTGTGTGTGTGTGTGTGTGTGTGTGTGTGTGTGTGTGTGTGTGTGTGTGTGTGTAAGTTAGCAAAAGGCTCAGAAGCTATTAACTACGCACCCCCAAAATATTTCTGTGGCTTACAAAATATAGACCTTTATTTCTGTCTCACTTATCAGTTCAAACTCAGCACTTCAGATTGGTGGGAAGGCCTGCTTCTCAGCAATCCAGGTTCCTAGGCTGCCTTTGTTGTCATCTGTATGGGTGAGGCGGGCTCACCACAGACTCCAGAGTTTGCAAAAGGGAAGGGAGATGAAACCTGGAGTAAACAGATGCATCTGGAGTCTTAGAGCCGGAAGTGGCGCTCATCGTGTTTGTTCGCATCCCTTTAAAGAGGAATTGGCAGTGTAGTCAGAACTAGCTTCAAGAAAGGCTAGGGAATCTTGTCTGTTCGGGAAGCTTCATGACAAGCTAAATGCTTTCTCCAGAAGAAAAGGGTAATAGATTTTGGCAAACCTTAAGCAGACTTACCACAGTGATGATGTGAATGAGGCTGAAGAGGTACATTTAGGAGCCATGAAACTGTGAAACAGATGAGCTCTCAGGAGCATGTTTGCAGATGAAACAGGACGCCTCTGAGGGAGGTCGAGAATAACTGGGCATAAATACAGGAGCAATACGTAACTACTGGGATAGGCATTTATCATTTTTCAGCCTGCCGAGTATCTCAGCCCTCTTTCTATGTTTGAGGAATTTCTTACCTCCTGAGTTTTGGTATGAGGAGAACCTACCTTCAAATACAGAGGTTGAAGGTACCATGTATTTCCTTCCCAGCCTCCGCGCAGCAAGACTGTGAACCTGTGAGCCCACTCTGCCATCAGATGCACCCGACCTGCCTGCCCGCTGCTGGCTGGTAAGGCTGGCAGCACTGGGTGCAGCGAGGGGCGTCCCGGCCCCCGTGCCCATGAGGCTGGCCATGCAAGCTGCAGGCCCCTCATGGAGCAGACCCCAAATGTGGCTTAGCATCTGTTTCCCTGTCAGTTGAGGGCTCTATAAGTTACTTATGCCTTATGGGAATAAGTCATATATTTTATAATTTCAGATTCAGTATTTTTTTTAATCCATCTCTGGGTTTTCTGTTAAGACAAACTCTTTTTTTCTGATTAGAAACACAGATTTAAATGTAGATAAAAGGTAGCTGATTACTCCATCAGACCCGGAAGTCTTACAGCACTATTGAGGCATTATGATTATTTTAAATCTGCTCTTTTTCATGATTTTTGACAATATCTCTGTCTAGTGGTCTGCTGGGACTCTGTCGCTGCAGGGCTTTCCTCCAGCTGCGGTCCGCGGGCTTCTCACGGCAGTGGCTCCCCTGTTGTGAGTGCAGGCTCCAGGGCACACAGGGTTAGGAGCTGCGGTGAGAGGCTCGCGGCGGTGGTCCCAGGCTCCCGAGCACAGGCCCGCAATTGTGGCTTATGGGCCCTGTGGCCCGTGGGATCCTCCTGGACCAGGGATCGACCCCTGTCTCCTGCACGGGCAGGCAGACGCTTTACCTCTGAGCCACCAGGGAAGCCCCTAAAAGTCTTTTCTTTATATTCCCCCATTCCTTTCTTTGTTTCAGTTCTCTTGTCTATCTTCTTTCACTGAGAACCTCTTGAATGGACACTGACTTCGCTGTTTCTCATTCCCATTACTGGTCCTTTCTAAGTTACCCAGCCATCCTCTTCAGTTTTCACTTAAAAAACCAGAATCGTGTGTGTGTGTGGGGGATATGTACATATTTATTTTACAGGGTAGTCTTTGTTGTGAGTTTAGCAGCTCTTTAATAAGTTTTGGTTTTGAATGATTGGCTAGGTGAACTAGAAAACCGTAAGACGTGGATGAGGTCCTCGTGTACGATCCTGCTGAAGGAGGACACAGAGCAGGCTCCACTTTGAAAGCAGGGCTCCATCTTGGGCCAGACTGTGGACTTTGAGCTCTATGCCCAGTATCTATAGAAACGACAACTAATGGAAAACCAGGCAGCCAGAAGGAAGAGCCCCAGGTCTCTCTGTTGCTAAAAGAATACCCTAATTATCTGTGTGACCAAATAGAATCATACATTCTATGATGCTTATTGGGGTATGACCACAGGCCTATTGATAATTGTCCGCTGTTAACTACCTGGGCTTAAGGCATAGGAATCACGGGCTCACTTTGACTGTCAGGGAATTTGGGGAGGTGGGTTTGTGCACGTGCACTTAGGGTATATAAGGTTTTCACAAAAACTGGTCGGGGTCCGTGGCTAGGAGGAGACTCTGCCTTGGGCCCGCCGGGGTAATAAACTGCACTCCGCCATCTGCGCTGTCCTTCTGAGTGAGTCTGTTTCCCAGAACACATGGCTACAACGCTGCAACTAGAGACAGTTGTTTTTTAACCTGTAGTTTCAGCCATTGCTACCCGGTGTCTATGGATTTCTGGCCCGAATTTGCCTAATTATTGCTTCTCTTGTGTGGAAGTGAGAACATTATTTTTAGGGTGTAATGCTCACCGAAACAGTGTCTGCTGCGCACCAGTCACACAGCCTTTCCTGGTTAGTTTATTTCCAATTGGACGACAATTGCTTCACACCATTGCGTTGGTTTCTGCCACACGACAGCACGACTCAGCTGTAGGTGTACATGTGGCCTTTCCCTCTTGAGCCCCACTCCCACCCCTTCGAGTTGTTGCGGAGCATGTGGTTGAGCTCTCTGTGCTATCTGGCAACTTCCCGCCAGCTGTCTGTTCTCCTTGCGGTAATGGGCATGTTTCAGTGCTGCTCTCTCCGTTTGTCCCACCCTCTCCTTTGTCCAGTGTGTCCACAAGTCTCTTCTCTACGTCCGCATCTCTATTCATGCTCTGCAAATAGGTTCATCAATACCATTTTTCTAGATTCCATGTATTTGCTTTAAATTACAATATTTATTTTTCTCTTTTTGACATACTTCACTCTGTGTAACAGGTTCCAGGTTCATCCGTCTCACTAGAACTGAATCACATTTGCTCCATTTATGGTTGGGTTGTATTCCATAAAGTGCTGCACTCAATACGTTGGCATTTTTGGAAACCTCTGCAGTGGCCACAGAACTGGAAAAGGTCAGTTTTCAATCCAATCCCAAAGAAAGGCAATGCCAAAGAGTGTTCAAGCTACCAGACAGTTGTGCTCACTTTGCACTAGTAAGGTTGTGCTCAAAATCCTTCAAGGTAGGCCTCAGCAGTACATGAACCAAGAGCTTCCAGATGCACAAACTGGCAAGCTGGGTTTAGAAAAGGCAGAGGAATCAGAGATCAAATTGCCAGCATTTGTTGGATCATAGAGAAAGCAAGGGAATTCCAGAGAGGCATCTACTTCTGCTTCATTGACTATGTAAAACCCTTTGATTGTATGGATCACAACAAACTGGAAAATTCTTAAGGAGATGGGAATACTAGACCATCTTACCTGTCTCCTGAGAAAACTGTATGCAAGTCAAGAAGCAATAGTTAGAACTTTGCATGGAGCAACTGACTGTTTCAAAATTAGGAAAGGAGTACAAGGCTGTATGTCGTCACCCTGATTATTTAATTTCTATGCAGAGTACATGATGCAAAATGCTGGGCTGGATGAATCTCAAACTAGAATCAGGATTGCTGGGAGAAGTATCAACAGCATCAGATATGCAGATGATACCACTCCAGTGGCAGAAGTGAAAGGAACTAAAAAGCCTTTTGATGAGGGTGAAAGAAGAGAGTGAAAAAGATGGCTTAAAACCCAGCATTCAAAAAACAAAGATCATGGCATCTTGTCCCATCACTTCATGGCAAATAGATGGGGAAACAGTAGAAGCAGTGACAGACTTTATTTTCTTGGGCTCCAAAATCCGTGTAGACAGTGACTGCAGCCACAAAAGTAGATGCTTGCTCTCTGAAAGAAAACCTATGACAAATGTTGACAGCATATTAAAAAGCAAAGATATTGCTTTTCTGACAAGGGTTCATCTGGGCAGAGCTATGGTTTTTCCAGTAGTCATGTATGGATGTGAGAGTTGGACTATAAAGAAGGCTGAGTGTCGAAGAATGGATGCTTTTGAATTGCGGTGCTGGAGAAAGAAGACTCTTGAGAGTCTCTTGGACTGCAAGGAGCTCAAATCTAATGGATCCTAAGGGAAATTAGTCCTGAATGTTCATTGGAAGGACTGATGCTGAAGCTGAAACTCCAATACTTTGGCCACCTGATGTGAAGAGCTGACTCATTTGAAAAGACCCTGATGCTTGGAAAGATTGAGGGCAGGAGGAGAAGGGGATGACAGAGGATGAGTTGGTTGGATGGCATCACTGACTCAATGGACATGAGTGTGAGCAAACTCTGGGAGATTCCCAGGTGGCACTAGTGGTAAGAACCCACCTGCAGTGCAGGAGACATAAGGGACATGGTTTCAATCCCTAGGTGCCCCAGGAACCACTCCAGTATTGGCAGCCCACTCCAGTGTTCTTGCCTGGAGAATCCCATGGACAGAGGGGCCTGGCAGGGGTTGCTGTCAGTAATGCCTAACGCGGCTCCCAACAACAAGGGCACATGAGAAAAAGTAGATAAGAGAATCGCTGAGGCAAGAACTCCTTTTGAGGGGCAACAATGATTTATGGAGACAACAAATCTGGGTCAGGGAGAACTGAAAATGTCAAACCTCTGACCTAATGCTTTTGTAAAAGTATAAAAGAGAATCATAAGCTTGAAATAAATAGGCAGTCCAAGAAAACTGAGAGGCTGTCTCGTTTCTCACCGACACCGCTCACCCCTTCAAGTTGATTTCCTGGCTGCTGGAGCTGGACTCTGACAGGCTGCAAAGAGTGAGACGCGACTTAGCAACTGGACGCCAGCAGCATTCCATGATATATATGTGTGTATATGTTTGTGTGTGTAGATGCGTGTGTGTGTGTGTGTGTGTCTGTGTCTGTGTGCCACAGCTTCTTTATCCGTTCATCTGGTAATGGACATCTAGGTTGCTTCTGTGTTCTGGCTATTGTAAATAGTGCTGCTGTGAACACTAGGGTACAGACAACCTTTTGAAGTATGGGTTTCTCAGGGCATGCGCTCAGTAGTGGGATTGCTGAGTCATATGGTAGTTTTATTCCTAGTTTTTTGAGGAACCTCCATACTGTTCTCCACAATGGCTGTATCAATTTACATGCCCTTTTCTCCACATCCTCTCCAGCATGCACTTATTGTTTGTAGATTTTTTAATGGTGGCCATTCTGACTGGTGTAAGGGGTCACCTCATGGTGGTTTTGAGTCTTGTTTGTCTAAGAATGAGTGATGTTGAGAGCTTTCCCTGTGTTTAGTGGCCATCTGTGTGTCTTCTTTTGGGGCTTCCCTCATAGCTCAGTCAGCACAGAACCTGCCTGCAATGTAGGAGACCCGGGTTCAATCCCTGGGTCAGGAAGATCTCTTGGAGAAAGAAATGGCAACCCCCTCCAGTATTCTTGCCTGGAGAATCCCATGGACAGAGAAGCCCTGCAGGCTGCGGTCCACGGGGTTGCAAAGAGTCAGGCACGACTTGGTGACTAAACTACCACTATGTCTTCCTTGGAGAATTGTCTGTTTAAGTCTTCTGCTCATTTTTTGATTGGGTTGCTTGCTTTTCTGATGTTGAGTTGCGTGAGCTGCTTGTATATTTTGGAGATTAATCCTTTGCTTCATTTGCAGTTATTTTCTCCCATTCTGAGGGTTGTCTTTTCACCTTGTTTATAGTTTCCTTTGCTGTGCAAAGACTTTTAAGTTTAATTAGGTCCCATATGTTTGTTTTTGTTTTTATTTCCCTTACTCTAGGAGGTGGGTCGAAGAGAATCTTGCTGCCATTTATGTCAGAGTTCTGCCTGTGTCCCCCACAAAGAGTTTTGTAGTTTCTGGCCTTACATGTAGGTCTTTTATCCATTTTGAGTTTATTTTTGAGTCACACAGCTTTTAGTGCTCCCCACCTTTCCACCCCCACACATTGGTTCTGTTCTCTGAGCCTTTGAGTGGAGTTAGAACATGTGCCAGCCTCCATGGATGTACTTAGAACTATATTGCTGTTTTGAGTCTTTAGTTCACACTTCAGTTCTTTCTTTTTTTTTTTTTGGTTAAACATTTCTGTGTCTTGAAGCTTTATTGGAAAAAAAATGTGTTTTGTCCTTGGCTATCCGTAAAACTTTATGGTCTGCGCAGTTCTTTCAGTGTTTATTTTCATTGTCTAAAGACAACTGAAGAGAGCTTTTGAAAATAGAACCAGGCGCCTGGTAATTTGTCTCCACCTTATTAAAGGCCTTATTAAGTGTATCTGGTGAATTTGCAGGCAGAATCAAAGCATAGACTCTGTAAAATTCATCGACATAATAGGCCAAAAAAAAAAAACCAAACCAAAAAACAAACTTACAATAATGTGAACTTATTTAAAAGCCAGTATACAGGTGGACCACCTAGGGAAATAAGTTGATACCAACAGGGAGTTTAAGCTTCCTATCGCAGAGGTGGAATCTCCAGATAAGACTGGTGGTCTGGGTATTTTTGTTTTTGTTTTTTTCTAGATTGTGTCATTGCTGATGACATTCAGGATCATAATTCAGTGTTGTTAAAACACCATGCAGTATACTTATTTTTGATAAGAATTAAGAAGATAATGAGAAATAGAAGGAAGGAAAAGATGAATAAAAGGAAGGGAGGGTGAGCAGAGGAAAAGACTGGAAACAGAATGAGACTCAAAGGAGGAGAGAAAGAGGCAGGAGCAGGAGGGGAGCTCAGAGGAGGAGAAGGGGAGAGAGAGGAGGAGAGATGGAGGAGGAGAAAGAGACAGGAACAGGGGGAGACAGAGAGGGAGGAGAGACAGAGTGGGAGAGAGGCAGGAGCAGAACTCAGAGGAGGGGAGAGAGGCAGGAGCAGGAGGGGAGAGAGAAAGAGGAGCAGGTGGGCAGGTGGGCAGGTGGGGGAGATGGGGGAGAAGGAAGAGCGTCCAGAGGTGAGAGCTGTGTTCTCACCCAGTTCCACATGCAGGTCTGTCTGCTTGCTAGCCTAGGCTGCCTTATGCAGTCTCTAGAACTGAAAGAATTGGACTATTTTATAATACAATCCCAGCTCTATCCTTGGATAGCCTTTTCAGCTTTAAACAAGGAAAGTTGGCATAGTATATTAGGATCTTTGTCATTCTTCCTAGGAGAATCTGATTTGGAGATGAAGGCAATGGCAACCCACTCCAGTACTCTCACCTGGAAAATCCCATGGACGGAGGAGCCTGGTAGGCTGCAGTCCATGGGGTCGCTAAGAGTCAGATGTGACTGAGAGACTTCACTTTCACTTTTTCTTTCATGCATTGGAGAAGGAAATGGCAACCGACTTCTTGCCTGGAGAATCCCAGGGATGGGGGAGCCTGGTGAGCTGCCGTCTATGGGGTCGCAGAGTCGGACACAACTGAAGAGACTTAGCAGCAGCAGCAGCAGCAGCAGGGTCCAAGAACTTATTTCAGATCAAAGTAATTTTATTTTTGAACTTTGGGATGTATGTTGTATTGAAACAGAGTTGGATAATGTATCTGATTAGTTGGAATGCTCTGGCTCTTTCAGACAAGAAAAGCTGTATGTTCTGTGCATTGGACTGTTTTGATATTGTTATTTAAGAAATATGTTGAACTGACTGAAAGGCATGGAGTAGGACTTGCATTGTCAAGCCTCAAGTTTAGTAGTTCTGTGGTTTTGGGCAGTTCACCTAACCCCCCTGGTTCAACTGATCATGCATACATAACTGAATTAGTTCCCTTCAGCTTGAACATTACACAACTGAATGATTTAAGTCTTTCCTCGAGATTCCTTCATGCCTTGTTTCAGGAGGTATAGGTCATGTGAAATGGACTCAGGAACTGTGCATTGTCCTAAAAAATTGGCAGTTATGAGCACAGGGTCTAGAAAGCCTAATTTAAGTAATTGCAGCTCTGTCATTTGACTTCAGGCAACCTCAATCCTTATTCTAACCTTCAGTTCAGTTCAGTTGCTCAGTCATGTTCGACACTTTGCCACGCCATGGACCGAGGCACGCCAGGACTCCCAGTCCATCACCAACTCCCGGAGCCATCCAAACACATGTCCATTGAGTCAGTGATGTCATCCAACCAGCTCATCCTCTGTCATCCCCTTCTCCTCCCTACTTCAATCTTTCCCAGCATCAGGGTCTTTTTAAATGATTCAGCTCTTCGCATCAGGTGGCCAAAGTATTGGAGTTTCAGCTTCAGCATCATTCCTTCCAATGAACACTCAGGACTGATTTCTGTTAGGATGGACTGGTTGGATCTCCTTGCAGTCCAAGGGACTCTCAGGAGTCTTCTCCAACAGCACAGTTCAAAAGCATCAACTCTTCAGCACTCAGCTTTCTTTATAGTCCAACTCTCACATCCATACATGACCACTGGTAAAACCATAGCCTTGACTAGACAGACTTTTGTCGGCAAAGTAATGTCTCTGCTTTTGGATATGCTCCCTAGGTTGGTCATAACTTTCCTTCCAAGGAGTGAGTGTCTTTTAATTTCATGGCTGCAATCACCATCTGCAGTGATTTTGGAGCCCCCCCAAATAAAGTCTGACACTGTTTCCACTGTTTCCTCATCTATTTGTCATGAAGTGATGGGGCCAGATGCCATGATCTTAGTTTTCTGAATGTTGAGCTTTAAGCCAGCTTTGTCACTCTCCCCTTTCACTTTCATCAAGAGACTCTTTAGTTCTTTGATTTCTGCCATAGGGTGGTATCATCTGCATATCTGAGGTTATTGATATTTCTCCCAGCAATCTTAATTCCAGCTTGTGCCTCATTCAGCCCAGCATTTCTCATGATGTACTCTGCATATAAGTTTAAATAAGCAGGGTGACAATATACAGCCTTGACATACTACTTTTCCTATTTGGAACCAGTCTGTTGTTCCATGTCCAGTTCTAACTGTTGCTTCCTGACCTGCATACAGATTTCTCAAGAGGCAAGTGAGGTGGTCTGGTATTCCCATCTCTTTCAGAATTTTCCAGTTTGTTGTGATCCACACCGTCAAAGGCTTTGGCATAGTCAATAAAGCAGAAATAGATGTTTTCCTGGAACTTTCTTGCTTTTTCCGGATGTTGACACTTTAATCTCTGGTTCCTCTGCCTTTTCTAAAACCAGCTTGAACATCTGGAAGTTCATGGTTCATGTACTGTTGAAGCCTGACTTGGAGAATTTTGAGCATTACTTTACTAGTGTGTGAGATGAGTGCAATTGTGCAGTAGTTGAGCATTCTTTAGCATTGCCTTTCTTTGGGATTGGAATGAAAACTGACCTTTTCCAGTCCTGTGGCCACTGCTGAGTTTCCTAAATTTGCTGACATATTGAGTGCAGCACTTTCACAGCATCATCTGGAGGATTTGAAGTAGCTCCACTGGAATTCCATCACCTCCACTAGCTTTGTTCATAGTGATGCTTCGTAAGGCCCACTTGACTTCAAACTCCCGGATGTCTGGCTCTAGGTGAGTGATCACACCTTCGTGATTATCTGGGTCCTAAAGATATTTTTTGCACAGTTGTTCTGTGTATTCTTGCATCTCTTCTTAAAATCTTCTGCTTCTGTTAGGTCCATACCATTTCTGTCTTTTATTGAGTCCATCTTTGCATGAAATGTTCCCTTGGTATCTCTAATTTTCTTGAAGAGATCTCTAGTCTTTCCCATTCGATTGTTTTCCTTTATTTCTTTGCATTGGTCACTGAGGGAGGCTTTCTTATCTCTCCTTGCTATTCTTTGGAACTCTGTATTCAGATGCTTATATCTTTCCTTTTCTCATTTGCCTTTTGCTTCTCTTCCTTTCACAGCTATTTGTAAGGCCTCCTCAGACAGCCATTTTGCTTTTTTGCATTTCTTTTTCTTGGAGATGGTCTTGATCATCACTGCCTCCTGTACAATGTCATGAACCTCTGTCCATAGTATTAATCTTTCTATTAATCTTTGAGTATTAAGAAAATATATATTATGTAACAAATGCTAGTTCACAGTGAGCTGTCAGATGGGTCAGAATAACCTGCGTCTCTGTGGACTATGTCCAGTCGGAAGAAGAGCACCCTTACTCCATCCACTTCCTCCCTCCAGTTCACTCTAACAGAGACTGCACTGTCGTTGCTGAGAGGCAGTGCTGTCCTCACCAAAGTCAGCCTTTATTTTATTACTGTGAAATCCACAGAACAGATTTTTTTGTCCTTGTCTCATGTTTGTGGCGTTTGTCACAGTCTACGGCTTCCTGTGTCTTGAAAATATTCCTCGGATTTCTGAAAGGTGCTCTCCCAGCTTTTCCTCCAGCCTCGAAGGCCATCCCTCCGCTCCTCCCTCTGCCCTGAGCTAGCTCACCAGCCTCAGAAATGACCTGTTTGTCCACAGTGTTTTCAGAGTCCAGCACATATCCCCTCTGAAAGATCATTCTTGCCTCAGGAATGCAAACCTGCCCTGTCAGTGCCCTTCTGAGCACGCAGGAGCACCCGTCGGCCCCGGGCGGGCGCATGCCTCCAGCCCCTCCTGCCGCGCTTATGGTGCTGCCGCTGACTGCCCGGGGAGCATCTCTGCAGATCCTGCTCAGCCGCTGCCCAGGAGTTTTCCTCTCCCAACAGGACTTTCTGTGCCTCAACTGGTCATTAACTGCAGTTTATAATGAGGTAAAGAATGTGAAGAATTACTTTCTCTGAGATTTCCCTGAACTCTGCCCCAACTCCTTGCTGAACTATAGTGTTGCTCTTTCTTATAGAACTTCTCAAATAGAGTCTATTTATTTTGTAAAATTTTAAAAATTTCATCAAGGTTATACATGCATATGATTTAAACAAAGAGCTTCACAAGTATTATTATGAGAAATAACGTCCCACTGTCTAAATCAACTACTTTCAACCCTTACGGCTTTGTCTTTTGGTTCTAACTCCATATATCCACATGACAAGATTTTATTGCTTATACTGCCATTTCTTAATTTGTCAGTCTTCTCTCTGTAGAAAATAAGAATTTAATTTTCTTTCCTGCTCTCTCCACAGCCCACCAAATGAAGACATACACGGACACACATCTCCCGCAGCCCTTCTGGCATAAACACGGCAGTGGCTCGCGACTGAGCAGCGCGGCGTGCTGTGATCGCATCTCTTTCTTGTATGAGCTTCCGTTTTTCTTGGAGAAGATAATATATGTTTTATTTTATTGTCTTAGTTTTCTGTGTAGCTATTACTAAGCCATCTGTACACTCTTTACCTACTCTAAAACCTTTCTGTTAGTTGTTTAAACTTAGTAGACATTTCAGTGAATTTCATCTCCGTTTCTCCCTCTCCTAGAGCCCACTGTGCCCTTACACGATTTCTCTCTGTCAGGGGCTCAGCTGCTGTTCTGGGTTCTGTGGATTCCCATCCCTCTCACTGTATTGGATTCTCTATTTTATGTGGCCTATGTTTTCTCCTTCATTAGTTTATTTTCTTCTAATGAACATCTCCTTTCAAACCTTCCTAAGAAAGGTTGAGTATGGAGAGATTCATTTGAGACTTTGAAAGTCTGGAAATGTTTTTTTTTTTTTCCACCTCTTTTTTTAAGATGTAAAAGTGAATATTTAGAATGAGAAGGAAAATCTCCACAAATATTGGAATATTTGGAATTGCGAGGCTCTTTTCTCCTCAGAATTTCTTTTTTTCCATGTCTTTTTTATAAAAAACAAATTTTTGTGTAATTGATTTACAATATTGTATTACTTTCAAAGATACAACATAATAATTTGATATTTTTTATAAATTATACTCCATACGAAGCTGGCTTCCCAGGTGGTGCTAGGAGGAGACATAAGAACCACAGTTTCAACCCCTGAGTCGGGAAGATCCCCTGGAGAAGGAAATGGCACACTCAAATGTTCTTGCCTGGAGAGTCCCATGGACTAGGAGCCTGAAGGGCTGCAGTCTAGAAGGTCGGGAAGAGTCAGACGCGGCTGAAGCGACTGAGCGCGCCTACAGAACCCGTGTAGCGTGGCCCGTGCGCCCTGTGCGTGTGCTGCGGCCGTTCAGTGTGTTTTCTGCCTGGTGCTCTGGGCTGCTCGAGCCCTCACCTGCTCTGCTCCTCTCTCCACCCTTCTCTCCTCTGGTGACCACTTGTTTGCTCTTTGTATCTGTGAGTCTGTTGCTGTTTTGCTATGTTTGCTCATTTGTCTTATTTTTTAGATTCTAAATAGGAGTAAAAACATGCAGTATTTATCTGACATTTCAGTAAGCATAACATCCTCTAGGTTCATTCATGTCGTTGCAAATGGAAAAATTTCATTCTTTTTTATGGTTAATATGTCATTATGTATGTATATGTATGTATGTATGTGTGTATATATATTACCACACAATTTCACACATCTCACATGCTAGTAAAGTAATGCTCAAAATTTCTCCAAGCCAGGCTTCAGCAATACGTAAACCATGAACTTCTAGATGTTCATGTTGGTTTTAGAAAAGGCAGAAGAACCAGAGATCAAATTGCCAACATCCTCCGGGTCATCAAAAAAGCAAGAGAGTTCCAGGAAAACATGTATTTCTGCTTTATTGACTATGCCAAAGCCTTTGAATGTGTGGATCACAATAAACTGTGGAAAATTCTGAAACAGATGGGAATACCAGGCCACCTGACCTGCCTCTTGAGAAACCTATATGCAGGTCAAGAAGCAACAGTTAGAACTGGGCATAGAACAATAGACTGGTTCCAAATAGGAAAAGAAGTCCATCAAGGCTGTATATTGTCACCCTGCTTATTTAACTTATATGCAGAGTACATCATGAGAAACACTGGACTAGAAGAAGCTCAAGCTGGAATCAAGATTGCCAGGAGAAATATCAGTCACCTCAGATATGCAGATGACACCACCCTAATGGCAGAAAGTGAAGAAGAACTAAAGAGCCTCTTGATGATAGTGAAAGAAGAGAGTGAAAAAGTTGGCTTAAAGCTCAACATTCAGAAAACGAAGATCATGGCATCCGGTTCCATCACTTCATGGCAAATAGATGGCAAAACAGTGGAAACAGTGTCAGACTTTATTTTGGGGGGCTCCAAAATCACTGCAGATGGTGATTGCAGCCATGAAATTAAAAGATGCGTACTTCTTGGAAAGAAAGTTATGATCAACCTAGAGAGCATATTCAAAAGCAGAGACATTACTTTGTCAGCAAAGGTCCATCTAGTCAGGACTATGGTTTTTCCAGTGGTCATGTATGGATGTGAGAGTTGGAGTATAAAGAAAGCTGAGCGCCAAAGAATTGATGCTTTTGAACTGTGGTGTTGGAGAAGACTCTTGAGAGTCCCTTGGACTGCAAAGAGATCCAACCAGTTGAATATACATTGGAAGGACTGATGTTGAAGCTCAAACTCCAATATTTTGGCCACCTCATGCGAAGAGCTGACTGTTGAAAAGACCCTGGTGCTGGGAAAGATTGGGGGCAGGAGGAGAAGGGGATGACAGAGGATGAGATGGTTGGATGGCATCACTGACTCAATGGACAAGGGCTTGGGTGGACTGGGGGAGTTGGTGATGGACAGGGAGGCCTGGCGTGCTGTTGTCCATGGAGTCGCACAGAGTTGGACACGACTGAACTGAACTGAACTGAACATCATGAGAAATCCTCAACTGGATGAAGCACAAGCTGGAATCAAGATTACCAGGAGAAATATCAATAACCTCAGATAAGCAGATGAAACCACCCTTATGGCAGAAAGGAAAGAGGAGCTAAAGAGCCTCTTGATGACAGTGAAAGAGGAGAGTGAAAAAGTTGGCTAAAGCTCAACATTCAGAAAACGAAGATCATGGCATCTGGTCCCATCACTTCATGACAAATAGATGGAGAAACAGTGTAAAAAATGACAGGGTTTATTTGTTTGGGCTCCAAAATGACTGCAGATGGTGACTGCAGCCATGAAATTAAAAGACGCTTACTCCTTGGAAGGAAAGTTATGACCAACCTAGATAGCATATTAAAAGCAGAGACATTGCTTTACTGACAAAGGTCGTCTAGTCAAGGCTATGCAGTGGTCATGTATGGGTGTGAGTGTTGGACTATAAAGCAAGCTGAGCGCCGAAGAATTGATGCTTTCTAACTGCAGTGTTGGAGAAGACTCTTGAGAGTCCCTTGGACTGCAAGGAGAGCCAACCAGTCCATTCTAAAAGAGACCAGTCCTGGGTGTTCATTGGAAGGACTGATGTTGAAGCTGAAACTCCAATACTTTGGCCACCTGATGCGAAGAGCTGACTCATTTAAAAAGACCCTGATGCTGGGAAATATTGAGGGCAGGAGGAGAAGAGGATGACAGAGGATGAGATGGTTGGATGGCATCACCAACTCAATGGACATGAGTTTGGGTGAACTCTGGGAGTTGGTGATGGAAAGAGAGGCCTGGTGAGCTGCAGTCCATGGGGTCACAAGGAGTCAGACAGAACTGAGCTCCTGACTGAACTGAAATGAATGGTAGTTTTTTTAAATTTTTTGAGGAATCTCCACACTGTTTTCCACAGTGGCTGTATTAATTTACATTTCTACCAGCAGTGAGCTAAGTTTCCCTTTTCTCCATTCTCGCAGCTATGAGGTGATAACATAGTTGTTTTGGTTGGCATTTCCCTGATAATTACTGATTAGAACATGCTTTCGTGAGTCTGCTGGCCATCTGTTTGTCTTCTCTGGAAAAATGCCTTCAGGTCCTCTGCCCATTTTTAATGGAGTTGTTCTTTTGATATTGATTTGCTGAGTTCTTTATATATTTTGGATTTAGCCCCATATTGGACAGTGCAAATGTTTTCTCCCATTCAGGTTACAGTTTTGGTTTGTTGGTGAGCTCCTTTGCTGTGTGAAAGCTTTTAAATTTGATTATGTCCTTCCCGTTTGTTTTGCTCTACTTCTAAAGTATTTTGTAAGTAACCACTTTTAAAATTGTTTGTTTATTTTGGGGCTCGCTGGGTCTTTGCTCCTGTGCAGGCTTTTCTTCAGCTGTGGCAAGTGGAGGCTCCGCCCTACTTGCAGTTCACGTGTTTCTCGTTGCCGCGGCTTCTCTTGACACTCAGGCTCAGTTGCTCTGCAGCACATGGGATCTTCCCGGAGCAGAGATTGAGCCCGTGTCTGCCCTACTGAGCTATCAGGGAAGCCCCTCCCACGTTGGCAGGTGAGTTCTTTACTACTGAGTCACCAGGAAAACCCTGTTCCACTCTTGATTTTAGGTGTTTTATTGTTTCAATGAGCTGATGTTGCTTGATAATGTGTTTCAAGTATATGTGTACTGATGTTTTCTTCTTGTTCATGACTTATTGAAAGAAGAGTGTTAAAGTCTCTAACCATTGTGGGTTTGTCCATGTCTCTTTCCAGCTTCATCTGTGTTCGCTTCTTGTATTGGGCGCATAGACTCAGGATTAGGGCCTTTGGGGAATCGATGCGTTTTAGCAGTGTGCTCATTCTTCTGTGTCTGCTCTGTTATTAATCCTATCCAGTGAAAGTTTATTTCAAGTATTTTGTTTTTCAATAAAAATTTTTATTTTTTATTTCACTTTTATATTATTTGTTTTATTTTATTTCTTTAAAAAATATCTTTCACTTCTCTCCCTGTCATGTTTATGTTTTCTTATATCTTTCAAGCATGTAGTATATATAGTAGCTGTTTTAATGTAATTTTCTCCTAATTTTATCATCTTTTTCCATCTATGTGCCTGTTTTTATCACTAAGTTCACTCCTTTTTCTGGGACATTATTTTCTTCCCTCTTTTCATGCCTGATAATTTTAGATTGGATACCAGATATTTTAATTTTACATTATTGGTTGATAGAGTTTTTAAAAATTATATCTTTAACTATGTTTGAACTTTAATCTGGGCCAGTTAGTTTATTTGGAAAGGGTTGGCTTGTTTTGACGCTTGCTTTAAAGCTTGGTTAAGCTGAGTCCAGAGCAAGATTAGTCTAGGGCTAATTTAGCTTCACTATTAAAGTGATAAACTTCTGATGCCTCTATCCACTGATCCATGTATTAGGAAATCTTTTCATCCAGATTGGTAGAAATTCCAGCCCTTTTCTTCAGACTTAGGTAGTTTCTTCACATGCACGCATTGATCAGTACTCATCCAGAGGCTCAGGGGAACCCCTTGGGAGGTCTTGAGGGCCTCTCTATGAAGCTCCTTTCTGTCTCTCCCCTAGTCCCAATCCCAGCTGCCTTGGCCTCTGAATTTCCAACCCCATCCCCTCAACAAGACTTCTGAAATCACTGGGTTTCCCTCTGCATGGCACCCTGGAAATGCTTTCCAGCATAAGACTCCTTACTTCTTACCCTTCAGACTTCATTTCTTAGACTTCTCCTAAATACCATACACAGTGCAAGCCGCAGGCCTCAGGTGAAAAGGCTCATGTGGGCTTCCTTAGTAGCTTAGACAGTGAAGCGTCTGTCTGCAATGCAGGAGACCCGGGTTCAATCCCTGGGTTGGAAAGATCCCCTGGAAAAAGAAACGGCAGCCCACTCCAGTATTCTTGCCTGGAAAATCCCACGGACCACAGAGCCTGGTAGGTTACCTTCCATGGGGTCGCAAAGAGTCGGACACAACTGAGTGACTTCACTTTCACTTTCATACTTATTTAAGGTTAAAACTTTATACTTTTTATGTATTTTCATCCTAACTAAATAAATCACTCTTCTCCAGATTAGTAAATATATAACTTTTATTCTTTAATTTCTTGAAAGGCTATCAGTCCATGTAAATAGGTCCAATATTTTTATTTTCTTTTGTGTATAACTCAGTAAATCAGGGATAGATTCTGACTTTTCAGGTATGTAGGCAGAGAAATCTGTGCTGTTAAGAGTGTAAACTCTTCCTGGGAATTCTTGTGCAACTTTTTAGCAACCTGATGGCCACAATCGCAGCTATGGGGAGGTTTGGGAAAACAGTCGTGTTCTTAAGATTCTTTATTTATCTCGAAGGGCTTTCAACCACGCATGTAGGGATCATTACATCCTCTATGTTAATGTGCTTTGATTCCAAATGCAGCAGTGCTTTCATTTAGGGAATATGACACAGTGGGGGCAGATAATTTATGTAGCAGAAGGCCAGTCCATCTCAAGGCAGTCATGGGTATGCATGGTTTCTGCACATAAAAGGGGTTCCTTTGAGTGTCATATTTTCTTTTTCTAAAACTGTAAGTTTTCCCAGAATCAAAGTGGCTTTGGGATCTACAAATTTACAATTTTAGCATGGGCGAAGGAATACGTGCTTACTGTAGGAACACAGTGCCTCTGTTGACATAGAGCATTAATCCAAGTATGTCAGCTGCTAAAAGAAGACAGATATCTCTGTACTGTCTCACTGATGTGAAAAGGAAAAGAATTAATCATATGAGGTTTCTACAGCAAGAGCCTCCAACTCTTCCAAGTATTTTCTCAGCTGTGAAGCCTTAACATCATAGGGGCTTTTCAGTCAGTATTCTGAGATGTATGTCATCTAACTTTTGAAATGTAAGCATTTTACACTTTTTTTTGGACAGCTCAGAGAATGATTTGTTTAGTTTTGTTGTAGTGTAAAGAACCAATAAAAAGAGGCATAGTAAAACTAGGCACAGGCCCATAATTCTCTGAAGTTTTTAAAAACTGAATAATTTTTGAATATTATCATAGTTCAACATCAAAATGATACAAAAAGTATATGCTGAAAATGATTGCTCTCTTCTCAGCCAACACTCATGTCCCTTCTTCCCCTCTCCTAGCGTCCTGTGTAATCTCTCAAGAGCTTTTTAGAAAGTAAACAAAAGCAAATCTGTAAATGTGACTTTACTCCCTCCATTTTAATGTAAACATCAGCACAACATGTAGAATGCCCTTAGTTTTGCCTTTTTTTAAAAAAAAAAAAAAACACCTAATAATACAGCCTTGAGATCTTTTCACCTGAACACTGGTATAATATTAAGCAGTATTTCTTTATATGAATGTGTCATAGTTTATCTAACCAGTCACCTCTTGATGAATACTTGGGTTGGTTTGCCTCTTCTGTTATTATAACAGTGCTCCAGTGAGGAACCTTATAGACACTTTATTTGGTATACGTATTGGTTTAGTTGCAGAATAAGTTCCCAGAAGTGTAACTAGTAGGTCAAAGGGTAAATGCATTTGTAATTTTGACAGATATCATCAGATTTCTTTCAAGATAGATTGTACAATTTCTTCCTCCTAAGAAATAGAATGCTTTTGCCTCTAGCTTTGCCACAAGTGTTTTTTACAACACAATTTTACATGTGTTTGAAAATTTGGATTTTTGACAGTATAATAAAGTGATAGTTTAGCATAGTTTCATGTATGTTTTTTCATTTATGAGTCAGTTTAACAATTTCTTATGTATATGGTTGTTTATTTTTGTGAACTCTGTTGTTGCATTTTACCTATTTTTCTATAAACTTATTTAATTTTTAAATTGATATTTATAAATGTTTATAATCAGAGGGATTGGCTCTTGTGCTATGAGTTGCAAATATTTATTATTCTCAGTGTGTCATTTGCTTAAGTTTTAGTTATGGTATATATTTGCTAGTGAGGAGATTGTTTCTTTCTAACTTAGTTGTTCTTTTATGGCTTCTAAATGTTGTCTTAGAAAGGCCTTTCCAAGTCCAAGGTTATAAAGGAATTCTTCCTTGTGCTTTTCATGTTTTATATTCATAAATTTGACTCATTTAGAATTTACTCATGTCTAGTTGATGGGATAGAGCTAGTTTTATTTTTTCCTATAGGGTTCTAATTATTTAAACATCACATATTAAAGAGTTCAATTTGGGGCTTTTGGTATACAACTTTTATGACATTTTAAGTCTCAGTGTGAATTTTGCTCTATTTTTGAACTTTCTACTCTGTTCTTTCAACAGCAAAAATCACTAATATATCTGAAACTAGGTTAAATTTATTACTTGCTGAAGAAGATAGAGATATGTTTTTAGGCCATTGTCTTTCTGAACAAAACAAAAAGGGAACTTTAAAGAATTTGGGACAACATGAAGGGTAGGGATTGGCTGATTTTCAGAAGTGGTATTTTTTTAAGAATTGGATGATGTTTAGCGTGGAGTTTAGTGATTGGCTGATTTTCAGAGTGGGGTACCAAACCAGATGTGTGCTTGATTGATTGGCAGCAGCTTGTTTAAACCGGATTTATGATTACTTATTTACAGGTGCAAACTACAGACAAGGACCAGTCAGCCTTAAAATGTAGGAACTTTTTCTTCTCTGTTCCATTTCCTGTCCATCTGTTCATGGCATGGGCTAACTCCAACCAGGCTCATCATTTTATATAAACAGAGCTTCATGGGTCTCTTCACGACCATTTTTTTTTTTTTTTGGAGAGATAATTTCATGCACACACGAGCCATGGGCAGTAAGTCTGGTTTCTATACAGTCGTGATGAGTTCACTTTTCACAATCTTATTTTGACCTGTTTCCACCATCAGTTCTGAGAGATGTGGGCAGATGAGATATTGTTGAATCTTTAGAATTTTTCAAGGAGCATATAAAATACAGTTTGTGAAACACATGCCCTGACTCTGGTAGGAGGTAAGATACTACAAACCTAGGAATGAAGACCCTAAACGTCTCTTGCTGTCAATTATTATGCTAGTCTTCACTCCTAAATATGTACCTACTCAACCAGAAAAGGTATATGCAGACATTAATATATTTTAATGAAAAATACTTCTCAATTGAGAAAATTAAGTTAAATGTCAAAAGAAGTATCTCTAATAGGCAATATGAACTGCCTGTGTCTTGTCAGCTTCCAACATTGCAGCCTTGACAGATTGAACAGGGAGTTCTGAAACTGTTCGACAACATGGTAACCTTTGGAATAATCTCTAATTTCTGGTTTGCAGAGCTATTCATTACTCATCCATCTGTGTTTCATCTTTATCCATTTTATTGCCATAGTTTCTTCTGTTGCACTTTCCTGTGTAGGTTTATACCATTAATTTTTTAAATTAAATTTTCCTCTGTCCTTTACTGTCATTTTATTAGGGCTTCAGTTGAGAGTGAAGATCAATGCATACATTTTGAAACTTTTTCAGCTAGAAACTTCCCAGAGTATTATCATTTTACTCATCTATTGCATGACTACTTTGAACATCCCCTGAGAGAATACCTATGACTTACTCATTTTTATATAATCAGAGCTCCAGCCCATGGTGAACCATCACAAGTTTTCAATAGATCTTTTTTATTTTAATTAATTTGTACATTTCAAAATATAGGCACAATGAGAGAAGGAACTTTTTAAAAAAGGACTCTGTCGACAGAGAATCTTCCATCTGACTATGTTCTGTGCTAATAGAATTGTTTGGATCTGATGGGAGGTGCAAGTTTTTCTGTTCAGTTCTCGTTATCTGCTTTAACCCAGTTATTCTCATTTTAAGCAACTTGCTTAGATTTGAAATAAGATAAAGTCTCATTCAGAAAAAGCCAGAACATGGCAACAGGGAAACTTGCTGCTGTCTTATGTCAAGGAGAGCGAATGTCCTTCCATGGTGGTATGCGGGGCACTGTCCTAAATCCCCAACAATCTCACCACCTGTTTTTCCTGAAAATTAGTGTAGACATTCCATCCCAGGAACTACTTTCTACTCATAAAATGTTGTTCATGAAATTATTAGCTTTTCCTTTACTCGAGATCAATGGATTGTTGCACTTTGCATATAGCAGTCCTATGTCTGTTCATTGTGACGGACTGTACATTGGTCTTCATTCAACACAGGAAGCAAGAGAGCCAGACGATCATAAATGGACCATTCATGTTTATGATTGTGCACATTTGTGGTTGCATGTATTGACTCACAGAGAAGAGTCCTGTTTGACTTTAAAAATGAAAGAGCTGACCATATTCTCATTTTTCACTACTCAGTACAAAAACGATGCTGTGAGCAGCGCTGGAGGAGTGACTGTTCCAGCTGCCATAAAATTTTAAAAGAATCTTGGTGTTCACTCCTGGTAAAAATCCAAAACCAACACCGTTCCATTCATCTTTTCTTCCCTTCTTTCTTTTTTCCCCTCCTTTCAAAGGGTATTTCTTAATATAGTAAAAAAAAAAAAAAATTAAGGACAGAAGTACACAATAAAAGTAAGTCTGTGCCTATCACTGACCTCTTGTTCCTCTCTCCAAAGGCAAGCACTAGGGCAAAGCCAGTATATTGTGAATCATTCCAAATATGTTATATCCTTTGCCAGTATATGCACGCAGAAATTAAATTTTAAGTTTTTCTCAAATGTTTGAATATTGTACATATTTTTGAGTCTTCCATTTTACTTAATAATGTACAGAGAAGAGTGAATATTTAGAAATACTTACAATATTTTACAGCTGTAACTGGTGTAGCAGCATTTAGCATATGCCCTATTGATGAAAGTTTCAGTGTTTTTCACTTTTACGTTAAAACAGTATAGTAGAAGACCTTAATAGACATTTTTTTCTAAAGACATACAGATGGGCCAAAAGACACATGAAAACATGCTCAACATCACTAATTATCGGGGAGACACAAAGCAAAAGCACAATGAGATATCTCCTCACACTTGTCAGAATGGCTATTATCAGAAACACAACAAATAACGGGGATTGGGGAGGGGGTGGGGAAAAGGGAACTGCTGGTGGGAGTGTAAGCAGTATGGAGGTTCCTTAAAATTTAAAATTAGTTCTACTGTATGATCCAGCAATTGCATTTCTGTGTATTATTCCAAAGAAAAAACAAAAGTTATATGAAAAGATACACGCACCCACCGCTATGTTCACTGCAGCATTCTTTATAGTAGCTGAGCTGCGGAAGCAATCTG
This sequence comes from Ovis aries, assembly GCF_016772045.2. Lineage (NCBI taxonomy): Eukaryota > Metazoa > Chordata > Mammalia > Artiodactyla > Bovidae > Ovis > Ovis aries. The sequence continues at coordinate 107,787,691 of NC_056058.1, forward strand.
TGTCCATCAACAGATGAATGGGTAAGAAAGATGTGGTTGGTATATGTGTATAGATGTCTGTATGTGTATATGTGGTTCAGTTCAGTTCAGTCCAGTTGCTCAGTCATGTCGGACTCTTTGCGACCCCATGAATCGCAGCACGCCAGGCCTCCCTGTCCATCACCAACTCCCGGAGTTCACTCAGACTCACGTCCATCCAGTCCATGATGCCATCCAGCCATCTCATCCTGGGTCGTCCCCTTCTCCTCCTGCCCCCAATCCCTCCCAGCATCAGAGTCTTCTCCAATGAGTCAACTCTTCGCATGAGGTGGCCAAAGTACTGGAGTTTCAGCTTCAGCATCATTCCTTCCAAAGAAATCCCAGGGCTGATCTCCTTCAGAATGGACGGGTTGGATCTCCTTGCAGTCCAAGGGACTCTCAAGAGTCTTCTCCAAAACCACAGTTCAAAAGCATCAATTCTTTGGCATTCAGCCTTCTTCACAATCCAACTCTCACATCCATACATGACCACAGGAAAAACCATAGCCTTAACTGGACGGACCTTAGTCGGCAAAGTAATCTCTCTGTTTTTGAATATGCTGTCTAGGTTGGTCATAACTTTTCTTCCAAGGAGTAAGTGTCTTTTAATTTCATGGCTGCAGTCACCATCTGCAGTGATTTTTGGAGCCCCCAAAATAAAGTCTGACACTGTTTCCACTGTTTGCCCATCTATCTCTCATGAAGTGATGGGACTGGATGCCATGATCTTTGTTTTCTGTATGTTGAGCTTTAAGCCAACATTTTCACTCTCCTCTTTCACTTTCATTGAGAGGCTTTTTAGCTCCTCTTCACTTTCTGCCATAAGGGTGGTGTCATCTGCATATCTGAGGTTATTGATATTTCTCCTGGCAATCTTGATTCCAGCTTGTGTTTCTTCCAGTCCAGCGTTTCTCATGATGTACTCTGCATATAAGTTAAATAAGCAGGGTGACAGTATACAGCCTTGACATACTCCTTTTCCTATTTGGAAGCAGTCTGTTGTTCCATGTCCAGTTCGAACTGTTGCTTCCTGACCTGCATACAGATTTCTCAAGAGGCAGGTCAGGTGGTCTGGTATTCCCATCTCTTTCAGAGTTTTCCACAGTTTATTGTGATCCACACATTCAAAGGCTTTGGCATAGTCAATAAAGCAGAAATAGATGTTTTTCTGGAACTCTCTTGCTTTTTCAATGATCCAGCGGATGTTGGCAATTTGATCTCTGGTTCCTCTGCCTTTTCTAAAACCAGCTTGAACATCAGGGAGTTCACAGTTTACGTATTGCTGAAGCCTGACTTGCAGAATTTTGAGCATTACTTTACTAGCGTGTGAGATGAGTGCAATTGTGTGGTAGTTTGAGCATTCTTTTGCATTGCTTTTCTTTGGAACTGGAATGAAAACTGACCTTTTCCAGTCCTGTGGCCACTGCTGAGTTTTCCCAATTTGCTGGCATATTGAGTACAGCACTTTCACAGCATCATCTTTCAGGATTTGAAGTAGCTCAACTGGAATTCCATCACCTCCACTAGCTTTGTTCGTAGTGATGCTTTCTAAGGCCCACTTCACTTCACATTCCAAGATGTCTGGCTCTAGATTAGTGATCACATCATCATGATTATCTGGGTCATGAAGATCTTTTTTGTACAGTTTTTCCATGTTTTCTTGCCACCTCTTCTTAATATCTTCTGCTTCTGTTAGGTCCATACCATTTCTGTCCTTTATTGAGCCCATCTTTGCATGAAATGTTCCCTTGGTATCTCTAATTTTCTTGAAGAGATCTCTAGTCTTTCCCATTCTGTTGTTTTCCTCTATTTCTTTGCATTGATCGCCGAGGAAGGCTTTCTTATCTCTTCTTGCTATTCTTTGGAACTCTGCATTCAGATGCTTATATCTTTCCTTTTCTCCTTGGCTTTTTGCTTCTCTTCTTCTCACAGCTATTTGTAAGGCCTCCCCAGACAGCCATTTTGCTTTTTTGCATTTCTTTTCCATGGGGATGGTCTTGATCCCTGTCTCCTGTGCAATGTCACGAACCTCTGTCCAAAGTTCATCAGCACGCTGTCTATCAGATCTAGGCCCTTAAATCTATTTCTCACTTCCACTGTATAATCATAAGGGATTCGATTGAGGTCATACCTGAATGGTCTAGCGATTTTCCCTACTTTCTTCAATTTGAGTCTGAATTTGGCAATAAGGAGTTCATGATCTGAGCCACAGTCAGCTCCTGGTCTTGCTTTTGTTGACTGTATTTGTGGTATGTGTATGTATATATATATATATATATGTGGTGTGTGTATATGTGTGTGTATATATATATATGTGGTGTGTGTATATGTGTGTGTCAATACATATATATATGTAGTGTGTGTATATATATGTATATGTGTGTGTATATATATGTGATGTGTGTATATATATATGTGGTGTGTGTGTATATATATATATGTGGTATGTGTATATATATATGTGTGTGTATATGTGGTGTGTGTATATATGTATATTTGTGGTGTGTGTGTATGTGTGTGTGTGTAAATACATACATATATGTGGTGTGTGTATATGTGGTGTGTGTATATATGTATATATGTGGTGTTTGTGTATGTGTGTGTGTGTAAATACATATATATATATGTGGTGTGTGTATATGTATATGTGTGTGTATATATATGTGATATGTGTATATATGTATCTATGTGCTGTGTGTATATATGTGGAGTGTCTATATATGTATATATGTGGTGTATGTATATATATATATCTGTGTGTATATATGTGGTGTGCATATATATGTATATATGTCATGTATGTATATATATGTATGTAGTGTGTGTATATGTGTGTATATGTATATAAATGCAGTGTGTGTATATATGTATATATGTGGTGTGTGTATATATATGTGTATGTCTATATAATGTGGTGTGTGTATATATATGTGTGTGTGTGTATATATATGTGGTATATGTATATATATGTGTGGTGTGTGTATATATGTATATATGTGGTGTATGTATATATATGTATATGTGTGTGTATATATGTGGTGTGCATATATATGTATATATGTGGTGTGTGTATATGTCATGTATGTGTATATATATGTATGTAGTGTGTGTATATGTATATAAATGCAGTGTGTGTATATATGTATATATGTGGTGTGTGTATATATATGTGTATGTATATATAATGTGGTGTGTGTATATGTATGTGTGTGTGTATATATATGTGGTGTGTGTATACATATACATGTGAGTGTGTGTGTATGTGGTGTGTGTATATATGTGTATATGTGGTGTGTATATATATATATGTGTATGTCTATATAATGTGGTGTGTGTATATATATATGTGGTGTATGTATATATATATGTGGTGTGTGTATATATGTATATATGTGGTGTATGTATATATATGTATATGTGTGTATATATGTGGTGTGTGTATGTCATGTATGTGTATATATATGTATGTAGTATGTGTATGTGTGTATATGTATATAAATGTAGTGTGTGTGTGTATGTATATATGTGGTGTGTGTGTATATGTGGTATGTGTATATATGTATATATGTGGTGTGTGTATATATGTGTATGTATATATAATGTGTTGTGTGTATATATATGTATGTGTGTGTGTATATGTGGTGTGTGTATATATTATATACATATATATATGTGGTGTGTGTATACATATACATGTGAGTGTCTGTCTATGTGGTGTGTGTACATATGTGTGTCTATGTATATAGACACCATACACACACACACAATGCAATATTAGTTTAAAAAGAGAGAGAGTGAAATCTTGTCATTTGTGACAACATGGACTTAGAGGGCATTGTGTTAACTGAAGTAAGTCAGACAGAGAAAGATAAATGCTGTATGTTTTCACTCATATGTGGAATCCAAGAAACAAAACAAATAAACAAACATAACAGACTCACGGATACAGAGAACAGGTGGTCACCAGAGGGGAAGGGGGATTGAGGGATGAGCGAAACAGATGAGGGAGATTAAGAGGTGCAGACTTCTGCTTTAAAAACAGCGAGTCAGAGGGTGAGATACAGAGCATGGGAAATGAGGTCAGTTATTGTAAGGTATAGTTCAGACTGAGGCAGAAAGAGGAGAGACGACCTCAACAGAAGTAGGTTATCTTTATTCAGGCAAGAAGGGGCGACAGTCGGCCTAACGACCCGGCTGAGCACAGAGAGGGATCAGGGAGGCTCCATATTTGTAGGGAGGCTTGTGGAAGCGATAAGGGAAATGTTAATCAGGCGGGATGTTTTGGGTTTACTTTAGTTGAGATGGCGTTTGTAGTTGGCAGAGGGTGATAAGTCTTCTGGGCAGGTGTAGGGGGTGGAAGGTTTCTGGACAGGGGGTGATAAGTCCCAGATAGATGCGACTGGCCTGGGGCATCAGGGCGGGGCCTAAAGTTCTCTTTTGTTTTCTCCGAAGTTAGATGATTCAGCAAGGGCCTTTGAAACTGTTGTTTTCTTTTCTAGGCCCAAAAGACTCCTTCGGTTATATTGTAATATCTTTGTATGTTGGCAGATGGTAGCTAGATATCATAGTGATCATTTGTAATGTATAGAAATCCCTATGTTGTGCGTAACAATGTTGAAGTGGTTTTCATTTTGTTATTACAATGTAGTAATATATATACTAGTACATAATTATTTGTATATAAGTAGTAAATATTTGTAGAAAAAAATCCCAAATGTGTACTGGCAGAAACAATAAGCAGTGTATATCTAACATATTGATAGACATTCCAATTTTCCAGCTGTAATCCCACTGGCTATGTATGGATACTTTGATTTTCTTGTAACCCCCATTCGAATTTTTACCCTAATTGAAAACTGAATATCACTTAGTACTAGTTTATGTTTCTTTTATTATAAGGTTCAGCATCTTTTCATGTGTTGTTGAAATTTTACTTTCTGTGATTTTTCTTTTCATTTTTCTATTAAATGGTTGACTTACACAAGTTTATTATATTAAGTGTTAATTCTTATCATCTTTTTTGCATATATTCTTTTCTTATTTTTATCTATCACTGGAACTTGTTTGTGCAGAATGTTTTATTTTTAGGGATTTGAACATCTGTCTTAATCGCTTCTGGGCTTTGTTTGACTCCTGAAAGAGAACGAGAGGGAGAGTTCCAAATGTCTCAGATTTCCGCTTTGTGCCCTCATTTGCCTTATCCTACATTTTTAAATTCTCTATCTGGGATATAGTTTGGTATAAACAGTGATATATGAATCCAAGTATTACAGTGTCTATGTTATAGCCACGCATTCCAGGAAACAAACTCACTCAGAAGGACAACGCAGATAGTGGAGTGCAGTTTATTACGCCAGCAGGCCCAAGGCAGAGTCTCCTCTTAGCCGAGGACCCCAACCAGTTTTGTGAAAACCTTATATACCTTAAGTGTATAAGGTTCCCTGAAACTAGTCTGAACAAGGGAAAAAGAAAGATACAATCAAAGTTAACCATGATCATATGCCTTAAGCTTAAGTAGTTCAGTTCAGTTCAGTTCAGTTGCTCAGTCGTGTCTGACTCTTTGCGACCCCATGAATTGCAGCACACCAGGCCTCCCTGTCCATCACCAACTCCCGCAGTTCACACAAACTCATGCCCATCGAGTCAGTGATGCCATCCAGCCATCTCATCCTCTGTCGTCCCCTTCTCCTCCTGCCCCCAATCCCTCCCAGCATCAGAGTCTTTTCCAGTGAGTCAACTCTTCGCATGAGGTGGCCAAAGTACTGGAGTTTCAGCTTCAGCATCATTCCTTCCAAAGAAATCCCAGGGCTGACCTCCTTCAGAATGCACTGGTTGGCTCTCCTTGCAGTCCAAGGGACTCTCAAGAGTCTTCTCCAACACCACAGTTCAAAAGCATCAATTCTTTGGCACTCAGCCTTCTTCACAGTCCAACTCTCACATCCATACATGATCACAGCAAAAACCATAGCCTTGAAGAGACGGACCTTTGTTGTAACAGTGGACAATTATCAATAGGCCTGTGGTCATACCCCAGTAAGCATAATAGAATGTATGATTCTATTTGGTTACACAGATAATTTGAGTATTCTTTTAGCAACAGAGCGCCCTGGGGCTCTTCCTTCCAGGGGCCTGGTTTTGCAGTTGGTATGTCGTTTCCACAGATACTGGGCATAGAGCTCAAAGTCCACAGTCCAGCCCAAGATGGAGTCCTGCTTCTTTCAAGATAGAGCCTGTTCTGTTTCCTCCTTCATCTACAGTTTACTTTGAAAATTCTTTAGTGTTTATATGGTGGTGTTTATGTTTGGAGAAGGAAATGGCAACCCACTCTAGTATTGTTGCCTAGGAAATCACATGGACGGAGTCTGAGCCTATTGGGTTACAGTCCTGTGAGGTCACCAAGAGTCGGAGGTGACTTAGCAGCAGAGCATATAGCGTATTTCTGCTGTGTGTTACTGAGGTTGAGCTAAAATGCAGGTTAGCCAGTGTTGCATCAGGAAAGCCTGTACTTCCGAGAAGCAGCTACAAGCTCTTCTGTTACACCCATCACCACCAAGTCATGCTTTTCTAATTAGCATATTGACTGTCAGAAATTGGTTTTCTTTTCTTTTAAGCTTTCTATTGAAAATTGTTGCATGTTCACTAACTTGATGAAGATTAGATATGTAAGCCCACTGGTGAAATTTAAGATATTTAAGATTTATAGATGGATCAAAAAAAAAATCTGGAGACATTGTAAGCATGCATGAACAGAGTTTGAAAATCCACTGAGCTCTGTTGAGGCTCAGGGCAGACTGGCCCAAAAGATGTCAAGTAGGCATACTGATTATTTTGAATCAAAGTGGCCTAGGAAATAGCCAGTGCAAGAACACCTGGACCCTACTCTGTCTCCTTGGAAACAGGAGGTTGAAAAACACCCAGAGGTGGGGATTCAGGACAGAGGAGGCTTTGTAAGCAGACTAAACAAGCTGCTTCGATTCTTCCCTAGTTAGTGCCTGAACCCAACTTTTCTTTTTTTTTGGTCAATTCTTCACAAATTTATTGTTTATTTGCTTAAAAACTATTAAAGCTGCCTGCTTTGGTCATTTCTTTAGGCCCTATTTCTATTAGACCCATCTATATACAAATTCAGTTTTTTTCCTGTTAATCTTTCTTGTGTCAATTCAATTATTAGACCCACCAAAAGAACTCCAAAAGGGTAGAGGGAACTTTCCCCTTCCACCACAGTTTCTGCTTCAGACTCTTAGGGATAGAGCTTGAGTCTTAAGTCTCTTAAATAGTTTTGAGTCTGGTCATTGTCATAAAAGGTTGGTCAGTTGCATGATGCTGAATGTCATTTCTCAGGAATACTGTCGGTTTGCCTTATGTGAAGGAAAACTTTCCTTTTATTGAAAGTGGTGGGCCTCAGAAAAGATTAGAGCACCTCAAGTATTTATTTCAAATGTGTGTGTGGGGGGGTGGGGTGTGTGTGTGTGCACGCGTGCTGGAACTTGGCAAGCCACATTTGTGTTTGCCGTCTGGTTCCCTGTCAAATTGGGGCCCAAGAGGCAGAAGGCAAAACTGGAGGTAGAAAAGGGGACTTGCTGCTTCTGATTCTGCTTCCTATTCCTGCCTATTCCTATTCCTATTCCTGACAGAAGTGGTGTTTCATCCTGACGACAGCAGTTTGTCTCTCGTGGTCCCAGAACAGCTCATTGCCTACTCAGAGGTACTGGTACCAGCTTGCAGCTGCCCTGCAGCGGCCTTCTCTTAGACTTCTGAGTCCCAGCTGTGTTGATCTCTCTTCTGAAGCTCCTGGGATACCAGCACCCGCTGATCAGTTCTAATAATCTTATCCTTTCTTTTTGTTCCTCCGGGTTTAATAATAGGAGCTGCTTTTTTTGAGTTTCTATGTGTTACTTTAGTTCCTTTTACTTTCAGTTGTCCAGTAACTCTGTAACCAATTCCTTACATTAAATTTACTCTGTTAAAATGGCTTGTCTTCATAAATGAATCCTGACTGATACATTCATTATTTATTAAATCAAGGAAAAGGTACAAATTTTAAAGGTTTATTAATGTAGATAGCAGTAAAATATCCAAAATAGAAAAAAATTAAACTGCAATCCTATTTTGGGGGGATTGGGAAAGAAATGTACATTTTAAATAATGTACAATATAATAAAAACTTCATAAATTATATTATGCAATATAATAAAAAATTTAAAATGTGAGATGACTTAACATTTTTTAGTATGAGTTTTCATTAAGATGTAAGGCCAAATAACTAAAATTTTCTGTTTGATTTTCATCCTTTTTCATCCTTTTTGGCAGGCTATACATTTTCTCTGTAAAAAGTTCTGGGACAGTCCTCTTGGTGGTTAGTACTGGTTCCTTACCTTACAGAATCTGTGTATGGTATTAATACTTCAGAGTGGGTTTTGCAAGGCTTGAGGCTTGCAAATGCAGCTGCAACTGTTCCCCCTTCAGTGTCTCTATGGTTATACTTTCCTGAGGCTGGCCCACCATAAACTTACAAAATATAACCTGTGGGTCTGATTTTAATTTCTTTAATCCTAATAAGTGATGTTTTATTTTATAAGGCTCAGAAATTCAAGACATTAAGGAATTAGAAGTACACAAAATCGTTGACATTCTGCAGAGAATTTACTCTTTTTTAATATAAATTTATTTATTTTAATTGGAGGCTAATTACTTTACAATATTGTATTGGTTTTGCCATACATTGACATGAATCCGCCACAGGTGTACACGTGTTCCCCATCCTGAACCCCCCTGCCACCTCCCTCCCCATACCATCCTTCTGAATCATCCCAGTGCACCAGCCCCGAGCTTCCTGTATCATGTATCAAACCTGGACTGGCGATTCATTTCACATAGGATATTATATATGTTTCAATGCCATTCTCCCAAATCATCCCACCCTCGCCCTCTTCCACAGAGTCCAGAAGACTGTTCTATACATCTGTGTCTCTTTTGCTGTCTCGCATACAGTGTTATCGTTACCATCTTTCTAAATTCCATATATATGCGTTAGTATACTGTATTGGTGTTTTTCTTTCTGGCTTACTTCTCTCTGTATAATAGGCTTAGTTTCATCTACCTCTTAGAACTGATTCAAATGTATTCTTTTTAATGGCTGAGTAATACTCCATTGTGTATATGTACCACAGCTTTCTTATCCATTCGTTTGCTGATGGACATCTAGGTTGCTTGCATGTCCTGGCTATTATAAACAGTGCTGCGATGAACAGGTACACGTGTCTCTTTCATTTCTGGTTTTCTTGGTGTACATGCTCAGCAGTGGGCAATGGCACCCCCACTCCAGTACTCTGGCCTGGGAAATCCCATGGATGGAGGAGCCTGGTAGGCTACAGTCCATAGGATCGCAAAGAGTCAAACACAACTGAGCAACTTCACTTTCACTTTCCACTTTCCTGCACTGGAGAAGGAAATGGCAACCCACTCCAGTGTTCTTGCCTGGAGAATCCCAGGGATGGGGGAGCCTGGTGGGCTGCCGTCTATGGGGTCACACAGAGTCGGACACGACTGACATGACTTAGCAGCAAGGCAGTTCTATCTCCAGTTTTTTAAGGAATCTCCACACTGTTCTCCATAGTGGCTGTACTAGTTTGCATTCCCACCAACAGTGTAGGAGGGTTCCCTTTTCTCCACACCCTCTCCAGCATTTATTGCTTGTAGACTTTTGGATCACAGCCATTCTGACTGGTGTGAAATGGTACCTCATTGTGGTTTTGATTTGCATTTCTCTAATAATGAGTGACGTTGAGCATCTTTTCATGTGTTTGTTAGCCATCTGTATGTCTTCTTTGGAGAAATGTCTGTTTAGTTATTTGGCCCATTTTTTGATTGGGTTGTTTAATTTTCTGGAATTGAGCTGCAGGAGTTCTTTGTATAATTTTGAGATTAATTCTTTGTCAGTTGCTTCATTTGCTATTATTTTCTCCCATTCTGAAGGCAGTCTTTTTACCTTGCTTATAGTTTCCTTTGTTGTGCAGAAGCTTTTAATTTTAATTAGATCCCATTTGTTTATTTTTGGGAAAAACTACAAATAACACACAAAGGGATTCCCATAAGGATAACAGCTGATCTTTCAATAGAAACTCTTCAGGCCAGGAGGGAATGACAGGACATACTTAAAGTGATGAAAGAAAATAACCTACAGCCCAGATTACTGTACCCAGCAAGGATCCCATTCAAATATGAAGGAGAAATCAAAAACTTTACAGACAAGGAAAAGATGAGAGAATTCAGCACCACAAAACCAGCTCTCCCACAAATGCTAAAGGATATTCTCTAGAGAGGAAACACAAAAAGGGTGTTTAAACTCGAACCCAAAACAATAAAGTAAATGTCAACGAGATCATACTTATCAATAATTACCTTAAATGTAAATGGGTTGAATGCCTCAACCAAAAGACAAAGACTGGCTGAATGGATACAAAAATAAGACCCCTATATATGTTGTCTACAAGAGACCCACCTCAAAACAAGGGACACATACAGACTGAAAGTGAAGGGCTGGAAAAGATATTCCACGCAAATAGAGACCAAAAGAAAGCAGGAGTAGCAATACTCATATCAGATAAAATAGACGTTAAAACAAAGGCTGTGAAAAGAGATGAAGAAGGACACTACATAATGATCAAAGGATCAATCCAAGAAGAAGATATAACAATTATAAATATATATGCACCCAACATAGGAGCACCACAGTATGTAAGACAAATGCTAACAAGTATGAAAGGGGAAATTAACAATGACACAATAATAGTGGGAGACTTTAATGCCCCACTCACACCTGTGGACAGATCATCTAAACAGAAAGGTAACAAGGAAATACAAACTTTAAATGATACAATAGACCAGTTAGACCTAATTGATATCTATAGGACATCCCACCCCAAAACAATGAATTTCACCATTTTCTCAAGTGCACAAGGAACCTTCTCCAGGATAGATCACATCCTGGGCCATAAATCTAGCCTTGGTAAATTCAAAAAAATTGAAATCATCCCAAGCATCTTTTCTGACCACAATGCAGTAAGATTAGATCTCAATTACGGGAGAAAAACTACTAAAAATTCTACATATGGAGGCTGAACAACACACTGCTGAATAAAAAACAAATCTCAGAAGAAATCAAAATATGCATAGGAATGAATGAAAATGAAAACACAACAACCCAAAACCTGTAGGACACTGTAAAAGCAGTGCTAAGGGGAAGGTTCATAGCAATACAGGCATACCTCAAGAAACAAGAAAAACGTCAAATAAATAACCTAACTCTACACCTAAAGCAACTAGAAAAGGAAGAAATGAAGAACCCCAGGTTAGTAGAAGGAAAGAAATCTTAAAACTTAGGGCAGAAATAAATGCAAAAAGAAACAAAAGAGACCATAGCAAAAATCAAAGCCAAAAGCTGGTTCTTTGAAAGGATAAATAAAACTGACAAGCCATTAGCCAGACTCATCAAGAAACAAAGGGAGAAAAATCAAATCAATAAAATTAGAAATGAAAATGGAGAGATCACAACAGACAACACAGAAATACAAAGGATCATAAGAGACTACTATCAGCAGTTGTATGCCAATAAAATGGACAATGTGGAAGAAATGGACAAATTCTTAGAAAAGTACAATTTTCCAAAACTGAACCAGGAAGAAATAGAAAATCTTAACAGACCCATCACAAGCACGGAAATTGAAACTGTAATCAGAAATCTTCCAGCAAACAAAAGCCCAGGTCCAGACGGTTTCACAGCTGAATTCTACCGAAAATTTCGAGAAGAGCTAACACCTATCCTCCTCAAACTCTTGCAGAAAATTGCAGAGGAAGGTAAACTTCCAAACTCATTCTATGAGGCCACCATCACCCTAATACCAAAACCTGACAAAGATGCCACAAAAAGAGAAAAGTACAGGCCAATATCACTGATGAACATAGATGCAAAAATCCTCAACAAAATTCTAGCAATCAGAATCCAACAACACATTAAAAAGATCATACCTCATGACCAAGTGGGCTTTATCCCAGGGATGCAAGGATGCTTCAACATCGACAAATCAATCAATGTAATTCACCACATTAACAAATTGAAAAATAAAAGCCATATGATTATCTCAATAGATGCAGAGAAAGCCTTTGACAAAACTCAACATCTATTTATGATAAAAAACTCCCCAGAAAGCAGGAAAAGAACGAACATACCTCAACGTAACAGGAGCTACACACGACAGACGCACAGAATTCACTCTTCACACTGTTCTGCTTTCAAGTTCAGCGTGTGACAGCATGCAGCGTTTGGCTAAAGAGGGAGCCAGACCGGATATTTCCACCCACCTGTTAATCCAAATAGCATTTTCCTTCGTGAAATATCCGTTCTCTCTATTGTGCATATGATCTTTCCACTGTGATATTAAGAACTGTTCCTCATTTTGTTATTAGAAACACCCTTCAGAAATTTGAACAATACTTAAGTTTCAGCAGAAATGTTATCAAAGGGTCTGAATAAATATTTCTACATGAAACACTAATATTTTTCCTCTAAATTTCAATCTTTTTGTATTGGAGTTTTTATTTAGTATACATATGTTATGTACATCAAGTTTAAGCCAAATTAAATTTAAGACTAGTTACTGATTGTAATATTGAAAATGATCATTATTTTATGTTTATAATTCTGGAAAATTAGGGTTTCTGGGAGATTACAGATTATTTAGAAGACTCTACACATGGACATCACCAGATGTTCAACACCAAAATCAGATTGATTATATTCTTTGCAGCCAAAGATGGAGAAACTATACAGTCAACAAAAACAAGACCAGCAGCTGACTGTGGCTCAGATCATGAACTCCCTATTACCAAATTCAGACTCAAATTGAAGAAAGTAGGGAAAACTGCTAGACCATTCAGGTATGACCTCAATCGAATCCCTTATGATTATACAGTGGAAGTGAGAAATAGATTTAAGGGCCTAGATCTGATAGATAGAGTGCCTGATGAACTATGGACTGAGGTTCGTGACATTGTACAGCAGACAGGGATCAAGACCATCCCCATGGAAAAGAAATGCAAAAAAGCAAAATGGCTGTCTGAGGAGGCCTTACAAATAGCTGTGAAAAGAAGAGAGGCAAAAAGCCAAGGAGAAAAGGAAAGATATAAGCATCTGAATGCAGAGTTCCAAAGAATAGCAAGAAGACATAAGAAAGCCTTCTTCAGCGATCAATGCAAAGAAATAGAGGAAAACAACAGAATGGGAAAGACTAGAGATCTCTTCAAGAAAATTAGAGATACCAAGGGAACATTTCATGCAAAGATGGGCTCAATAAAGGACAGAAATGGTCTGGACCTAACAGAAACAGAAGATATTAAGAAGAGGTGGCAAGAATACACAGAAGAACTCTACAAAAGAGATGTTTATGACCCAGATAATCATGATGATGTGATCACTAATCTAGAGCCAGACATCCTGGAATGTGAAGTGAAGTGGGCCTTAGAAAGCATCACTATGAACAAAGCTAGTGGAGGTGATGGAATTCCAGTTGAGCTGTTTCAAATCCTGAAAGATGATGCTGTGAAAATGCTGTACTCAATATGCCAGCAAATTGGGAAAACTCAGCAGTGGCCACAGGACTGGAAAAGGTCAGTTTTCATTCCAATCCCAAAGAAAGGCAATGCCAAAGAATGCTCAAACTACTGCACAATTGCACTCATCTCACATGCTAGTAAAGTAATGCTCAAAATTCTCCAAGCCAGGCTTCAGCAATACATGAATCGTGAACTCCCTGATGTTCAAGCTGGTTTTAGAAAAGGCAGAGGAACCAGAGATCAAATTGCCAACATCCGCTGGATCATGGAAAAAGCAAGAGAGTTCCAGAAAAACATTTATTTCTGCTTTATTGACTATGCCAAAGCCTTTGAGTGTGTGGATCACAATAAACTGTGGAAAATTCTGAACGAGATGGGAATACCAGACCACCTGACCTGCCTCTTGAGAAATCTGTATGCAGGTCAGGAAGCAACAGTTAGAACTGGACATGGAACAACAGACTGGTTCCAAATAGGAAAAGGAGCACGTCAAGGCTGTATATTGTCACCCTGCTTATTTAACTTCTATGCAGAGTACATCATGAGAAATGCTGGACTGGAAGAAACACAAGCTGGAATCAAGAGTGCCAAGAGAAATATCAATAACCTCAGATATGCAGGTGACTCTTATGGCAGAAAGTGAAGAGGAACTAAAAAATCTCTTGATGAAAGGAAAAGAGGAGAGTGAAAAAGTTGGCTTAAAGCTCAACATTCAGAAAACCAAGATCATGGCATCTGGTCCCATCACTTCATGGGAAATAGATGGGAAACAGTGGAAACAGTGTCAGACTTCATTTTCTTGGGCTCCAAAATCACTGCAGATGGTGATTGCAGCCATGAAATTAAAAGACGATTACTCTTTGGAAGAAAAGTTATGACCAACCTAGATAGCATATTCAAAAGCCGAGACATTACTTTGCCGACTAAAGTCTGTCTAGTCAAGGCTATGGTTTTCCTGTGGTCATGTATGGATGTGAGAGCTGAACTGTGAAGAAGGCTGAGCGCCGAAGAATTGATGCTTTTGAACTATGGTGTTGGAGAAGACTCTTGAGAGTCCCTTGGACTGCAAGGAGATCCAACCAGTCCATTCTAAAGGAGATCAGCCCTGGATTTCTTTGGAAGGAATGATGCTAAAGCTGAAACTTTGGCCATCTCATGCAAAGAGTTGACTCATTGAGAAAGACTCTCTGATGCTGGGAAGGATTGGGGGCAGGAGGAGAAGGGGACGACCGAGGATGAGATGGCTGGATGACATCACTGACTCGATGGACGTGAGTCTAAGTGAACCCCGGGAGATGGTGATGGACAGGGAGGCCTGGCGTGCTGCAATTCATGAGGTCACAAAGAGTTGGACACGACTGAGCGAGTGAACTGAACTGAACTGAACCACATAGTAGAAGCAAATATCCTATCCTCAAGGAACTTTTGAACTCCCATGATAAATCATGTAGCCAAGATACAGATTAGAAAATTATGACAAAGATGTATATGTATATATAGTACACATACATATAGATACAGATATTTGCTTTAGAATATTGCTGTGGAAATTCAGACTCAAAAGAAAATTACATCCAATGAAGGTGATGGGAGAAAGATTTCAATTAGTATGATTTTTTTTACTTTATCTTGGAAAAGTGAGATTGAGGGAAGCATATTCTAGGTAAAGTGAGTAGCACTTGACTAAAGGCCTGGTATGAGATGGCTGGATGGCATCACTGACTCGATGGGTGTGAGTCTGAGTGAACTCTGGGAGTTGGTGATGGACAGGGAGGCCCAGTGTGCTGCGATTCATGGGGTCGCAAAGAGTCGGACACGACTGAGTGACTGAACTGAACTGAAAGGCATGGTATAAGATTGGAAAGTATAAGTATTTTACAAGGGAGAAGGGAGACTGTTATCTGGTACAGTTAAATAAAAAGGATAGAGAACATGAAATGAATGAATTCACAGAACAGTTTGTCAAGTGTTGTAGATCAGTTCAGTTCAGTTCTGTTCACTCGCTCAGTCGTGTCCGGCTCTTTGCGACCCCATGAATCGCAGCACACCGGGCCTCCCTGTCCATCACCATCTCCTGGAGTTCACTCAGACTCACGTCCATCGAGTTGGTGATGCCATCCAGCCATCTCATCCTCAGTCATCCCCTTCTCCTCCTGCCCCCAATCCCTCCCAGCATCAGAGTCTTTTCCAATGAGTCAACTCTTCATAGAAGGTGGCCAAAGTACTGGAGTTTCACCTTTAGCATCATTTCTTCCAAAGAACACCCAGGACGGATGTCCTTTAGAATGGACTGGTTGGATCTCCTTGCAGCCCAAGGGACTCTCAAGAGTCTTCTCCCACACCACAGTTCAAAAGCATCAATTCTTCAGCGCTCAGCCTTCTTCAGAGTCCAACTCTCACATGCACACATGACCACTGGAAAAACCATAGCCTTGACTAGACGGACATTTTTGGCAAAGTAATGTCTCTGCTTTTGAATATGCTATCTAATTGGTCATAACTTTCCTCCAAAGAGTAAGCATCTTTTCATGTCATGGCTGCAGTCACCATCTGCAGTGATTTTGGAGCCCAGAAAAGTAAAGTCTGACACTTCCCACTGTTTCCCCTTCTGTTTCCAATGAAGTGATGGGACCAGATGCCATGATCTTCGTTTTCTGAATGTTGAGCTTTAAGCCAACTTTTTCACTCTCCTCTTTTCCTTTCATCAAGAGGCTTTTAGTTCCTCTTCACTTTCTGCCATAAGAGTGGTGTCATCTGCATATCTGAGGTTATTGATATTTCTCCCGGCTATCTTGATTCCAGCTTGTGCTTCTTCCTGCCCAGCCTACTTAGGTGTTATTCTGGTTTAATACTAGTATATAACCCTACTGCTGCTACTGCTACTGCTAACTCACTTCAGTCGTGTCGAACTCTGTGCGACCCCATAGACAGCAGCCCATCAGGCTCCCGCATCCCTGGGTTTCTCCAGGCAAGAACACTGGAGTGGGCTGCCATTTCCTTCTCCAATGCATGAAAGTGAAAAGTGAAAGTGAAGTTGCTCAGTTGTGTCTGACTCTTAGCGACCCCATGGACGACTGTAGCCTACCCTGCTCCTCCGCCCATGGGATTTTCCAGGCAAAGTAGTGGAGTGGGGTGCCATTGCTTTCTCTGATATAAGCCTAAGGTAATCATAACCTTTACAGTAGCTGTTAACCACAACCATAACCATCAGCCTGACTCTGTGACCCCATGGACCACAGCACATCAGGCCTCCCTGTCCATCGCCAACCCCCGGAGCTCACTCAAACTCATGTCCATCGAGTCAGTGATGCCATTCAACCATCTTATCCTCTGTCGTCCCCTTCTTCTGCCCTCAATCTTTCCCAGCATCAGGGTCTTTTCAAATGAGTCAGCTCTTCACATCAGGTCACCAAAATATTGGAGTTTCAGCTTCAACGTCAGTCCTTCCAATGAACACTCAGGACTGATTTCCTTTAAGATGGACTGGTTGGACCTCCCATAGTCCAAGGGACTCTCAAGAGTCTTCCCCAACACCACAGTTCAAAAACATCAATTCTTTGGTGCTCAGCTCTCTTTATAGTCCAACGCTCACATCCGTACATGACCACAGGAAAAGCCATAGCCTTGACTAGACGGACCTTTGTTGGCAGCCTTAATGTCTCTGCTTTTTAATATGCTGTCTAGGTTGGTCATAGCTTTTCTTCCAAGGAGCAAGCGTCTTTTAATTTCATGGCTGCAGTCACCATCTGCAGTCATTTTGGAGCCCAGAAAAATAAAGTCTGACACTGTTTCCACTGTTTCCCCATCTATTTGTCATGAAGTGATGGGACCAGACCCCACGATCTTCGTTTTCTGAATGTTGAGCGTTAAGCCAACTTTTTCACTCTCCTCTTTCACTTTCATCAAGAGGCTTTTTAGCTCCTCTTCACTTTCTGCCATAAGGGTGCTGTCATCTGCATGTCTGAGCTTATTGATGTTTCTCCCGGCAATCCTGATTCCAGCTTGTGCGTCATCCAGCCTGGCATCTTGCATGATGTGCTCTGCATAGAAGCTAAATGAGCCGGGCGACAGTACACAGCCTCCACGTGCTCCTTCTCCTATTTGGAACAGGTCTGTTGTTCCATGTCCGGTTCTAACTGTTGCCACTTGACCTGCATACAGATTTCTCAGGAGGCAGGTCAGGTGGTCTGGTATTCTCATCTCTTTAAGAATTTTCCACAGTTTATTGTGATCCACACAGTCAAAGCTTTGGCATAGTCAATAAGGCAGAAGTAGATGTTTTTTTTGGAACTCGCTTTCTTTTTTGATGATTCAATGGATGTTGGCAATTTCATCTCTGCTTCCTCTGCCTTTTCGAAATCCATAACCATAATCATGTTCATACCCATATCCTCTGAATCTTTGAGAATTACATAGGTCTGTGGCTCCCAGTTCTATCATATAGGATTCCCCATTCATTGTCCTTTAATTTAAACTTTAAAGACACTGAAATCTAACAAATATACTTTTGAAAGACCACCATAATATCCTAAATCTACTTAAAATGGAAAATAGTTCATAAAATCACATCCCTGAGGACTTCCCTGGCAGTCCAGCCGTTGAGACTCTGCACTTCCCCTGCAGGAGATGTGAATTCCATCCCTGATGTCAGAAAAGTGAAACCCTGCATGCCGGGTGGTACACATGAAAAGAAATTTTAAAATATGTATGTTTCAATATGTAAATCCTGAATAAGATTACAATAACAGAAGACATAATGAAGCCAAATATTTGCTTCTTTTTATTCAAAATTAATTGATTTGGGTTTATGAGAAGTTGATCTGACACTTTCTGCATGAGAACACAGGGAAATTATAGAAGAGAGGCAGAGGGGACATAAAAATAAAACCCAGCACTGGCGTAAGTAACAGTAGCCAAAACGTTTCATATGCAGTAAAATGAACTAAGCTAATATGGGAATCGTGTTTCAGACAGTCATGGGCTATTATCTTTTGTCTTGGTTTCTTGGACTGAGACAGTAGGAGACCCCAGGGGCCACAGAGAGGTGGTGTGGTGGACACTGGAGACATGGAGAGAGAGGGACAACTCCCAGAGAAATAATTTTAATATGTAATTTACCTAGATTTAACCTGTACTGTAATTTGAAATTACATAGGAGCTTTTTCATATTAATATGAAAATTAAAAACTTTTATTAATAAATTCATGATTCCTCTGTGTCAAATATTTAGCTGTAAATCTGTTAGAATGAGAATCAGTCTCCTCTATTATATGTTTGCCTATAAACTAAGGATAAGTATGTAGTTCAGCGGTGGTGTATTATATTGTCAGCTTAAAACCACAAACAGCATTGCTCCATAAAATAATTTCCTAAAATGATGGTCAACATTCTGGTTGTGCTCTTGAAAAATATTAAGACCATGAGAAAATACTTTGTGGTTATATTAAAAATTTTTATATGTGTCTATAGGCCAAATATTTTAAGCAAAGTTGGTTTTAAATTGGCCTTTCAATTGCTTAGGGATCTGGTGGGATATTGGAAAGTTGTGCTGTCATGAGGCTTCTCTCAGTGTTACATGTTGCAGGATGCCTCACCTCTCTTGTCCTGTCCGCTATACTCAGTTAGGTCTCTTCAGTCACTGCAATGACCCAAAGCAGCAAGTAAGATCTGGAGAATTCTCCCTAGGATGGGGTAGAACCTTCATTGAAAGTCACTGTCAGGGATGTTAATTACCAGCTTGCCAGAGTCAGACTCAAAGAATAAAAACTTTAAGCAAGAATCTGAAAGATAGCTGAACAATCATCATTCACTGAGCCAAGGCAGTGAGGCAGTCAGGAGGGAAAAAATGCAGAATCTGAGACGCAGGGATGGAATCACAGTCTCATGTGACATGACACAGACTTCTGAAGTTGTGCATCTAATCGTTGTCCACATAGGATTTGTACGTAATTTTGTGTAGGTATTTCATAAGCATTGTTCTAAATTGGCATTTTACCAAAGAAACTGGATTATATAGTTCACAGTTCTCTTTTCTGTTTTATTCAAGGTCTCAATATGCTCCTGTAACTATTAGGTATTCAAATCAAGAATGAGTACTCCTCAGAGCTATAATAGTAAATGTATCGGAGTAAGTTCAGGAAAAAACTGAAAGTGGTTAAATTTGGAGGAGGAAGGGATGATTAGAAGTACATGGTAGGAAAGGAGCAGTGGGTGACCTCCGTGACGAAGTCACAGTATCGGGAGCCCCTGAGAACTCCTCTCAGTCAAGGAGAGGCGCCTAACAGCAAAGATCACACACCAGCTCTCACCCTGAATAGCAATTAATTTAAAGGCCATGTGGATGCCTTATACACTAACATATAAGTGAGAGATGAAGAGTGTCCCCAGACATTTGGTTCATTAAAAATATTTAATCAATGGTATAAATGGTCTGAAAAGGAAATCAGATTTTCTTTTTAAAAATGTTTTATTTAGTAAAGTCATATATAGTTATCATGCAGGTCAGGAAGCAACGTTTAGAACTGGACATGGAACAACAGACTGGTTCCAAACAGGAAAAGGAGTACGTCAAGGCAGTATATCGTCACCCTGCTTATTTAACTTATACGCAGAGTACATCATGAGAAACACTGGGCTGGATGAAGCACAAGCTGGAATCAAGATTGCCGGGAGAAATATTAGTAACCTCAGATATGCAGATGACACCACCCTGATGGCAGAAAGTGAAGAGGAACTAAAAGCCTCTTGATCAAAGTGAAAGAAGAGAGTGAAAAAGTTGGCTTAAAGCTCAACATTCAGAAAACTAAAATCATGGCATCTGGTCCCATCACTTCATGGAAAATAGATGGGGAAACAGTGGAAACAGTGTCAGATTTTATTTTGGGGGGCTCCAAAATCATGGCAGATGGTGACTGCAGCCATGAAATTAAAAGATGCTTACTCCTTGGAAGGAAAGTTATGACCAACCTAGATGGCATATTGAAAACCAGAGATATTACTTTGCCAACAAAGGTCCGTCTAGTCAAGGCTATGGTTTTTCCAGTGGTCATGTGTGCATGTGAGAGTTGGACTCTGAAGAAGGCTGAGCGCCAAAGAATTGATGCTTTTGAACTGTGGTGTTGGAGAAGACTCTTGAGAGTCCCTTGGACTGCAAGGAGATCCAACCAGTCCATCCTAAAGGAGATCAGTCCTGGGTGTACATTGGAAGGACTGATGTTAAAGCTGAAACTCCAGTACTTTGGCCACCTCCTGTGAAGAGTTGACTCATTGGAAAAGACTCTGATGCTGGGAGGGGTTGGGGGCAGGAGGAGAAGGGGACGACAGAGGATGAGATGGCTGGATGACATCACCAACTCATGGATATGAGTTTGAGTGAACCCTGGGAGTTGGTGATGGACAGGGAGGCCTGGTGTGTTGCAATTCATGGGGTCACAAAGAGTTGGACACGACTGAGCGACTGAACTGAACTGATATAGTTATCATAAGCTATTTTGATAATGTACTTGTTAAATCATCACTTTTAAACCATGGAAAACTTTATAAACAGAAAGTTGACCTTGAAGTGTGTTCCAGAATGGAATTACCTAATCATGAACTCCTGGAAGGCAGACACCATTCTTGTTTAACCTACTTTGTGTGTGTAGCATCTATTAGAGAAGAAATTGGGTTAGGCACAACCTGTATTCATTTCTATCACAGCACTTATTTCCCTGTGTTATTACTTCCCGTCTGCTTGTCTATTCCATTCCCTTGTTCCCAATAACTCTGCTGGAAAATAAGCTTTTCTGTTAGATTGACCTAATTTTTAAGTGACATATTAAAATCCCCCTCTATAATTTTTGGTTTTCTAGTTGTAACAGTGGTCACCATTCACTGTGTTGTTTGACCCACAAGTAGCCTATTACATTGTGTCAAAGAAAGTTTGCCTTTTCTCATTTATATGGTGACCCTTGTGGCTTCCCTGGTGGCTCAGAGCTTAAATGCCTGGTGCCTCCAGTGCGGGAGACCCGGCTTCGTTCCCTGGGTCGGGAAGATCCCCTGGAGAAGGAAATGGTAACCCACTCCAGTATTCTTGCCTGGAGAATCCCATGGACGGAGAAGCCTTGTAGGCTACAGTCCATGCGGTTGCAAAGAGTCAGACACGACTGAGCGACTTCACTTTCACTTTCGCTTCTTTGTGGCTAAGTAGTGATTGTATTTTTAAATTGTACCTTATTTTATATGTGTAGGTTCATGCATACATGTATTCCTACATATGTATTCTTTTTATTCTTTTATTTATATTTATATTTTTATTTGTATTTGCCCGTAATTATTTCCGTCATTCTCATTTTAAAATGTATCATTTTAGATGTATACCTTAAAAATAACATCTCGTTGCATTTTTTTCTTTTCTATTGAGTTATGACTAACATGTAGCAGTATATTAGTTTCAGGTGTGCAACAGAATGATTTGATATTTGTATACACTGAAAAATGATCCCTGCAGTTGTTGCAGCCACGTGGCCCAGGAAACAAACTCAGAAGGACGGTGCAGATGGTGGAATGCAGTTATGACACAGGCAGAGTCTCCTCTTAGCCCAGGACCCCGACCAGTTTTTGTGAAAACCTTATGTACCCTAAGTGTATGCGCCCAAACCCACCTCCCCAAATTTCCTGAAACTAGTCTGAACGAAGGAAAAAGAAGGATACAATCAAAGTTAACCAAGGATCACATGCCTTAAGCCTAGGTAGTTAACAGTGGACAATTATCAACAGGCCTGTGGTCATACCCTAGCAAGCAATAGAATGTATGATTCTATTCGGTTACACAGATAATTGGAGTATTCTTTTAGCAACAGAGTGCCCTGGGGCTCTTCCTCCGGAGGCCTGGTTTTCCAGTTGGTATGTTATTTCCATAGATACTGGGCATAGAGCTCAAAGTCCACAGTCCAGCCCCAGTCGGAGTCCTGCTTTCGAGGTGGAGCCTGTTCTGTTTCCTCCTTCACAATAACACCCATTACCCCACATAGTGACAGATTCTTTTTGTGTGATGTGAACTTTGATGTCTAGTCTCTTAGCAACTTTCAAACGTGCAATATGGTATTGTTAGCCGTAGTCACCATGCTGTATGTGACAGCCCCAGAATTTATTTATGTTGTCGCTGGGAGTTTGTAACTTTAAACTCGGTTTACCCTTTCACACCCCGCCCCTAGCAACCACCGGTCTGTTCTTTGTGTCTATGAGTTCCATTCTGGGGTTTGGTTGGCTGGTTGGTGTTGTTTAGATTACACATGTAAATGAGATCTTCTGGTGTTTGTCTTTCTCTGTATGACTTATTTCACTTACCATAATGCCCTCAAGGTTGGAGTTTTGTTTTTGAAACAAAATTAGAGCATTTTGGCTCTCTTACATGTGAAAGAAGAACTTAGGTACTTCTTGCAGTATTAACTTACTATTTATCATTTCCGTCTTTACTTTCCCTTGTTTCTTACGGTACGATAAACTACACTTTATTCTTTTTTTCTCTTGTTAATTTGGAAGTTCAGCTTTTTGTTTCCATTGCACCAGGGGTTACCATATTTCCATTTTGAACACAAATTCTCACTTGTGATATAAAAGCAAAATATTAACTGTTCCTTTTGTGGACAGTGTTTTTTACCTACCCACCTGTAGCGATCTCCCTGCTGAACTAATCAGAATGCAAATTTCTCTGGGGATGAAGGATTTCTTGCAAACTTGATTTCTCTAATTTAGATTAGCAGTGGCCAGGGACCATTTCCTGGCTCATTATATATATGTGGAAATCTACTGGATGGGGCTTAGGAGAACAATAGTATATATACTCGGCTGGCTTTTATTTTTGCCCTTTGCCCTTCCTTTTCTTTATGCCTAAAATGCATACATCATGCCTGAAGGTGGAGCAGTCACCTTGTGTCAAAATGACAGCAGCCGCAAGAATGGGGGCAGAGCGAATCAGGAGGCAGGCCTCTGTGGCCCTGTGATCTGTGCCTGGACTGGCTGCTCGCAGTTTCTGTCCTGGGAGAAACTCGAGGCCCATTCAGTGCCGTTCAGTTTTGCGCAGCTAATGCAGTCTGAATGGAGACAGTCCCCCGAGCAGGGCACATCTGATTCCTCCCTGCTCCTCCTGTTTTAGGTGGATGAGTGTTCCAGTGGCCTACTCTCCCCGAGTTATGGCAGGATTTCTGTTAGTTCTCTCCCTTTTCCCTCATTCTCAACCACAAGTTTTGGTGAAATTATTTTTTGTTTTAATTCTGAACTGATTTTGTGTTATTTTAGAAAGTATTATTTTATTCCAAAGCCCTAAATTATTTTGAGTCACTTTCCTGCATAGAGCAAAAATCATAACCATGTTTCTTCTCCTTCACCTTTGCTAATGTTAAGATTTATGTTCTGATTTCACTCATTTGGCTAAAGCTCTTTATTACACATTCTCCTCAGATGAGACGTGTGCTGATAACTTCTGTGGATTCTTGTTTATTGGTTCACACTTCTTTTCTCTTGCTAGCTGTGAACGTTACTTGCCACCTAAACTCCACAATCAGAGACAAGAAGTCTGATGTGTCTGTTCCTTTTTTCTTTGTAATCAATTCTTTCTGTCTAGAAGGTTATGATGTTTTGTTTTCTTTTGTTTTCTCTTTGGGATTTATATACAGATATTATCTTTTATAAGTCAATCTTGTTCAAACTCTTTTAACCTGCAGAATCAAATCTCTCTTAAAGCCAGGGAATTTTTCTCTTGTACTTAATTATTGCTTCTCTTCCTTTGTTTCTATCTGTCCTGGATCATCTATTATTTGCTTATTTAAACTTTCATGTGTTCTCCAAATCATTTCTTCCTCCCTCAGGATTTACATCTCTTTTCATTATTGCTTCATTTTTGAAGAATTTCTATACTTTGATTTTCCATGACAATGATTCAGTTCTTGGCACTGATCATTCTGTTCTTTATTTCATCTAATGCAATGCAGTTTTCAAAAGATTAAAAATCATACCTCTTATTTCCAGAAAGTATATTTTAGATGGAGACTAGGCACCTTCAAGTGCTCTTATTATTTTGTTGTTGCTGTCTTTAACGATTTACTTGTTTTGGGCTGTGCTGTGTGTCCATTGCTGCATGTGGGCTTTCTCTAGTTGCAGTGAGCAGGGGCTACTCTGTGTTGTGGTGCGTGGGCTTCTTATTGTGGTCACTTATCTTGTTAGAGTACAGGCTGTAGGTGTGCACACTTCAGTCGTGTGGTGTGTGCACTCAGGAGCTGTGGTGTGTGCTCAGTGGGTGTGGTGTGTGCTCAGTGGGTGTGGTGTGTGCTCAGTGGGTGTGGTGTGTGCTCAGTGGGTGTGGTGTGTGCGCTCAGTAGCTGTGGTGTGTGCACTCTACAGTTGTGTGTGCTCAGTAGCTGTGGTGTGTGCTCAGTACCTGCAGTGTGTGAGCTCAGTAGCTGTGGTGTGTGTGCTCACTAGTTGCAGTGTGTGTGCTCAGTAGCTGTGGTATGCACTCAGTAGCTGTGGTATGCACTTAGTAGCTGTGGTGTGTGCACTCAGTAGCTGTGGTGCATGCTCAGTAGCTGGGGTGTATGCTCAGTAACTGTGGTGTGTGCACTCAGTAGCTGTGGTGTGTGCACTCAGTAGCTGTGGTGTGTGCGCTCAGTAGCTGTGGTGTGTGAGCTCAGTAGCTGTGGTGTGTGTGCTCAGTAGTTGCAGTATGTGCGCTCAGTAGCTGTGGTCTGTGTGCTCAGTACCTGCTCTGTGTGTGCTCAGTAGCTGTGGTGTGCACACTTCAATCATGTGGTGTGTGCACTCAGTAGTTGTGGTGTGTGAGCTCAGTAGCTGCGGTGAGTGCGCTCAGTAGCTGTGGTGTGTGCACTCAGTACCTGTGGTGTGTGAGCTCAGTAGCTGTGGTCTGTGTGCTCAGTAGCTGTGGTGTGTGCGCTCAGTAGTTGCACTGTGTGCGCTCAGTAGCTGTGGTCAATGTGCTCAGTACCTGCTGTGTGTGTGCTCAGTAGCTGTGGTGTGCACACTTCAGTCATGTGGTGTGTGCGCTCAGTAGCTGTGGTGTGTGCGCTCAGTAGTTGCACTGTGTGCGCTCAGTAGCTGTGGTCTGTGTGCTCAGTACCTGCTGTGTGTGTGCTCAGTAGCTGTGGTGTGCACACTTCAGTCATGTGGTGTGTGCACTCAGTAGCTGCAGTGTGTGAGCTCAGTAGCTGTGGAATGTGTGCTCAATAGCTGTGGTGTGTGTGCTCAGTAGCTGTGGTGTGTGCGCTCAGTAGCTGTGATATGTGCACTCAGTAGCTGCGGTGTGTGCGCTCAGTAGCTGTGGTGTGTGCGCTCAGTAGTTGCACTGTGTGCGCTCAGTAGCTGTGGTCTGTGTGCTCAGTACCTGCTGTGTGTGTGCTCAGTAGCTGTGGTGTGCACACTTCAATCATGTGGTGTGTGCACTCAGTAGTTGTGGTGTGTGAGCTCAATAGCTGCGGTGAGTGCGCTCAGTACCTGTGGTGTGTGAGCTCAGTACCTGTGGTGTGTGCACTCAGTACCTGTGGTGTGTGAGCTCAGTAGCTGTGGTCTGTGTGTTCAGTAGCTGTGGTGTGTGCGCTCAGTAGTTGCACTGTGTGCGCTCAGTAGCTGTGGTCAATGTGCTCAGTACCTGCTGTGTGTGTGCTCAGTAGCTGTGGTGTGCACACTTCAGTCATGTGGTGTGTGCGCTCAGTAGCTGTGGTGTGTGTGCTCAGTAGTTGCACTGTGTGCGCTCAGTAGCTGTGGTCTGTGTGCTCAGTACCTGCTGTGTGTGTGCTCAGTAGCTGTGGTGTGCACACTTCAGTCATGTGGTGTGTGCGCTCAGTAGCTGCAGTGTGTGAGCTCAGTAGCTGTGGAATGTGTGCTCAGTAGCTGTGGTGTGTGTGCTCAGTAGCTGTGGTGTGTGCACTCAGTACCTGTGGTGTGTGTGCTCAGTACCTGTGGTGTGTGCGCTCAGTAGTTGCACTGTGTGAGCTCAGTAGCTGTGGTCTGTGTGTTCAGTACCTGCTGTGTGTGTGCTCAGTAGCTGTGGGGTGCACACTTCAATCATGTGGTGTGTGTGCTCAGTAGCTGTGGTGTGTGTGCTCAGTAGCTGTGGTGTGTGCACTCAGTACCTGTGGGAGGTGTGAGCTCAGTACCTGTGGTGTGTGTGCTCAGTAGCTGTGGTGTGTGAGCTCAGTAGCTGTGGTATGTGTGCTCAGCAGCTGTGGTGTGTGCGCTCAGTAGCTGTGGTGTGTGCCCTCAGTAGCTGTGGTGTGTGCACTCAGTAGTTGCAGTGTGTGTGCTCAGTAGCTGTGGTGTGTGCACTCAGTAGCTGCACTGTGTGAGCTCAGTACCTGTGGTGTGTGAGCTCAGTACCTGTGGTGTGTGTGCTCAGTAGTTGCAGTGTGTGCGCTCAGTAGCTGTGGTGTGTGCACTCAGTACCTGTGGTGTGTGCGCTCAGTACCTGTGGTGTGTGAGCTCAGTACCTGTGGTGTGTGAGCTCAGTACCTGTGATGTGTGAGCTCAGTACCTGTGGTCTGTGAGCTCAGTACCTGTGGTGTGAGCTCAGTAGCTGTGGTCTGTGTGCTCAGTAGCTGCGGTGTGTGTGCTTAGTAGCTGTGGCTCGTGGTCTCTAGAACATTGGCTCAGTACTTGTGATGCACAGGCTCAGCTGCTCCACTCCTTGTGGGATCTTTCCAGATCAGAGATTGAACCCCTGTCCCCTGCATTGGCCGGGGGATTCTTAAACTAGGCTGCCGGGGAAGCCCTGCTTTGTTGTTAATACAGTTAAATGTGTGTCCTGTCCCCATGAGAAGCTCTTATTCCCGGGAATGGCTGTTTTGTTGGGAAGCACAGGCCATGCCTGTTCCCCCTCCCTCTGGTGACGGATCATCTCTTTTCTTGCCTTCAGGGCTCAGGCTGATGGGGGTCTTGTGATGGGAGACACGATGTTATACACTCCTGTGAACTGAGGCTAGACCAGCATGGCTTCTTTCTAAGAAAACCTCTTTCCTTTCTGTTATCAGCTACAGAATTCGAGTCAGGCTGAAGAGGTAGAAAGTCAACGTTTTTGACCATGTTGTTTCAGGTGCTGCTGCTGCTGCTGCTAAGTCGCTTCAGTCGTGTCCGACTCTGTGTGACCCCATAGACAGCAGCCCACCAGGCTCCCCTGTCCCTGGGATTCTCCAGGCAAGAACATTGGAGTGGGCTTCCATTTCCTTCTCCAATGCATGAAAGTGAAAAGTGAAAGTGAAGTCGCTCAGTCGTGTCCAACTTTTAAAGACCCCACGGACTGCAGCCTACCAGGCTCCTCCGTCCATGGGATTTTCCAGGCAAGAGTACTGGAGTGGGGTGCCATTGCCTTCTCCTCAGGTGCTGGTCTAAGCAATTTGTGAAAATCAAGGATTCCTATTATAATAGGAATAGCTATTCACAGCTATAGCTCAGTAGCTGTGGTGTGTGCGCTCAGTAGTTAAATGTGTGGCCTTTGATTTATACACTGTTATCTCCGTTGTATAAAAGAAGTGTTAAGAAACTTGCCCAAGCTTTTACAATTATGAAGCAATGGAGTCAGGACTTAAATCCAGGTGGTCTTTGCCCACAGCAAGAAGACATGCTATTCTGCCCACAGGAGCATCCCTCATGTGTGTATCCATAATAGCTATTCCAGGACCAAGCCGACCAGGAGTTCCTACAGGAGGACCAAGGCTCTCCAAAGGCCAAAGTCTCACCAGTAATTCCAGGGCTCAGATTCTTGCCTCAGGCCTCTCCGCTACCGGTCTTTAGACTCTGTTGGCCAAAGGAGGACCCATCCTGTACCCACTTTAGAATCCAGGTAAGTCGAAGGCTTTGCACCTGACAACCGTTTTTAAGCTCAGAGGAAGGAGTATTGGAAGCTGGAGTGGAGTTTGAGTGCATTGAAGGCGGAGACATCGTGTTCATATAGCACCATCCTCTGAATGCAACTTGCTTTAGAGTGGTGACTGTTTTCATTGACCATTGCATTCTCAATATCCAGTAAATTATAGGGATCATGGTAATAAATATTTATTGAATGAAATTGTAATAGGACTTAGCCATCTGAAAGCCATCACCCTAAAGTAATGTGTAAACCTAAGAGTCCATCTTCAAAACTTTAACCCTCAAACCAGTTCTAGTCTTAATTTTTTGAAAACCCATCTCTGGGGTGGCTATCTTCCTAGAAGAAGAAACAGGAATTCATCTTTTGGTTATGAGTTCGCAACAATAAAAAGACAAGGCTTTACTTTCTTATGAAGCAAATGAATGAATGAATAAATACCTAGTGTGTGGAGTAGCTCTGGAAAATTGTGTGTGTGTGTGTGGTGGTGGTGGTGGTGGTGGTGATTAGGAGGAAAGGAAGAGGAAGATCAAGCTGATGAAAAGTTATTATGGCAACCAAGCTCATCAGACAGGAAGGAGGAAATGGCTGCTTAGCAACTAGAAGTTTCAAGAGGAAAATTCTAAATTCCAGTTGTAGAAAGTGTGGAAGGTAAGGAAATGTGTATCTAAAGGGAAGTCCTTTGAGATGATTGTTTTGGTGAATAATTTGCTACTTCTTTTCCTCTTCACCCATTGAAAATTGAGCCCTATCTCAAAGCATGAGTGAAAAGTGGCCAGAATGAAGGGAATGGCCAGATTTGGGGGTGAATTTGTCCATTGCAAACAGAAGTGGCCAGGGGTCAGAACGGAAAGTCTTTGCTCTTCATTTCTCTAGTTGTTTGTCTTTTTAATTATTCCATTAGTGCATGAATATATTCTTATTATAAAAGAGCTCATAAACACAGAGACTAAGAGCAAACCCTGGAGTGGCCTCTGTAGTGGCCTCAGAACTCTCATTGCTGACTTGGTGCCACTGCCATGTGTCCAGCATGCATTCTCCTGCCCTTCCCCATGCGCGCACACATGTGCTTCTTAATGCTTAACACAGAGTGGTCACATCTTAGTACTTGAACTTGAAAAAATATGGTTGGAAAGTTTTTGTGTGAGAGGTAAATACACATATATATGTATAACTCATTCTTTTTACACATCATAAATCAAATAACACAACTTCCCTATTTGTAGACATTTCTGTACTCCAGTTTTACACTAATACATAAAGTTATGAATAGTCTTGAATATATCATTGCACACTTGAGAAAATATTTCTTAAAATGGAATTACTGGAAACAGAATTGCTAGCCCAAAGGAATATAACACTTCAAATCCATACTTCCTAATTGCCTTCCCAAAAAACTTCTATCTGCTGTATACAAATCTACCAGGTTTTTTATACATCTTTCCCAAATTTGACATTTGTGCTATCTGATACACGAAAATGCACACACACAGTTGCCAGTGAGAATGCCTATCCTCTGTGTTTACTGGCCATTTTATTTCTCTTCGTAAGAACTGCCATCTAGCCTCCTTTACTCATTTTAGTGTGGAGTTGTTTGCCTTTTCCTAAATTATTTATAGCAGTCTTTATACATTCTGGTCACTAATATCTTGTCTGCTAAATGTGTTGCAATAATTTGTCTCTCCCACTTGTTTATGTCTCTTTCTCCAGTTATACAAAATCTTTTGAGTTTTGGGGAGAAATCTGTGACATACACTTGGTAGTTTCTGGGCTGGAGGTCTCACTTGAGAAGACCTTTGCTACCTGAAGGCTTTAAAAGTTTTCTGTATTTTCCTCTAACACATTTATATTTTTGCTTAATATTTGGTACTTTAAGCCATATGGAATTTTAGTAAATGATATGAGGCATGGATAGTATCTTGCTTCACTTTTTCCATATGAGAGCTACTTTCCTACAATTTAATAAACACATGATTTTTCCTACTGACTAAAAGGCCAAGTAAATAATAAGTTAAAGTCTTGCATATACTTGAGTCTGCTTAGGTACCCCATTCAACCTTGTTTCCCTGTTCCTAAACTCTCTAGGCTCAATTAGCATAGGCCCTTTACTATGTATTCATATATATTTAGAAGTCGTGTCTCACTGATATTCTTTTTCAGATATATTTAGTTCTTCTAGCTCATCTTCAGAGAAAGATAGATAGATAGTCTTCAGATTAAATCAAAATTTACTCTGATTAAGCAAATTAGATATTTGCTATCTTGGTTTTGTCTTAAACCCAAAAGGGCTAAAAGCAAAATAACCCGTGACAAGGACTCCTGCATTTCAGAATGAAGGATGTTTTCTGAGTATTTTATATTTTTAATAAGACCTATTTTT
The DNA here is from genome assembly GCF_016772045.2 of Ovis aries. NCBI lineage: Eukaryota > Metazoa > Chordata > Mammalia > Artiodactyla > Bovidae > Ovis > Ovis aries. The sequence goes on from NC_056058.1 coordinate 107,818,551, forward strand.
CTTACTGGAGAGTGCTCATAAAAAGAAATGCTAGCTTTATTGTTGGGCTTCTCATGTTGATACCTCCTGTTTCTTTCTCTCCATGTGTTCATCACACTGAGTAGCTGCAGAAGATCCTTTTTCTTGTGTCTGTAGTCACGGTGCTTCTCACATTTTGCCAGGAAACTGTGGTATTTTCTGTAAATTTCATATAAGCATCCCTTAGATTGAGGATATTTCTCTTTAGTTTATGCTTGCTGATTTTTTGAGTCACTAAAGAGCATTAAATAGAGTCAAATATATATTTTCCTTAGACTGCTAATAGTGATGTGTATACTTATTTTCTGTAACTTATTTTCTGAAATAGTATTTAAGCAAAGAAACCCTGAGATCAGACTGCTTCACATAGAGTGGGGAAGAAAGGGTTAAGTATTAATTCAGAAATATTAATTCAGATATTAATGAAAGAAAAAAGTTTCTCATCAACAGAAGGCTGAAACCAATGTAACAGTATCTGAATATTGTGTAATATTATATTGGCTGTAGACTCAGTGGTCAGTAGAGTGACACCCCATTTCCTAAATTTCTTAATGTCCTCTTTACTGTGTGTGTGTGTCCAGAGAAGCAAATTTTCTAATTTTTCCAAATGCCAACACAGAGATAACTTCTACTTGATTATGGTATTCTTTAAATTCTGCTGTTTTCTAACTGGAGGATAATTGGTTTACAATGTTGTGTTGTCTTTTGCTGTACAACAACACAAATCAGCCATAATTTTATGTATATTCCCTCCCTCTTGAGCTTCCCTCCCCGCTCCCATCTGCTGGGTTTAGAATGCTAATACACTTGATCCTTGAACAGCATAGGTTTGAACTGCATGGCTCCACTTACACGTGGATTTTTAAAATAGTAAATATTATGGTACTACATGATCTGAGGTTGGTTGAATCCCAGGGTGTGAAACCTTGGATTCAGAGGAACTGCCCGCGTATATACATAGGAGGGCCAGCTCTAAGCTACACATGGATTTTCTACTGTGCAAAAAGATGGCACCCTTAACCCCCACATTGTTCAAGAGTTAGCTATATTTACTTTAAGGTTATAGTGGTCATGCTCATGAGAAGAAAATGGGTTATATTTCTCTCTTTATACACTTTTAGTTCTTTTTTTCATAGTAGAGTTTGGCTTTTGTCAAAGAATTACATACCAAACTTCTTTTTAAAATCTATGTTCTGGGACAGTTTATATATAATGTGGAAAATATCCGCTATTTGAAGTTCTATAGAATCTGTCTGTGAAATTACCTGGACCTAAAGTCTTTTAAAGAGAAGATTTTAATTGCCTTGACCATTTCTTTGCTAATAAGACTTCTATTCCTATGTTTATACTTCTTGAATTATTAATGGTAATATATACTCTTCTATGAAGTGATACACTTCACATAGTTTCTAAATATAAGAATATAATATTTTATTATAATTCTTATCTTGTTTAATGTAATCCTATATTCCTTTCCCGTCTATAATTTTGTTTACCTGTGTCTGTTTTTTTTTTAATAATTGCCAGAAGTTCAGTTTAATGGGATTTTCTAAGAAGAAACTTTTGATTTTACTTATTGTGCTTGAAGTTCATTTAGATAATCAATTTCTGCTTTTGTGTTTATTAATTCAAGTCGGTTTTGTCCTATTTTGTCAATATGTTCTGGCCCCTTCCGTTTATGTGTGTGGCAGGATGAGTAACCGGATATTTGCTGTCTCCGTCTTGTCTGAAACCCAAAGGCCAACATCATAGGCTACAAGGGCCCTTACATCTCAGAACAGCGCTCTAGCTCTTCTGTGTGCAGGGACAGAGGGGGAGCGGAGAAGCCGACTGGCCCTTGGTCCCAGCGCAGCTTGAGGGCGTGGAAGCATCGAGGTGGGGGACCCGGGGCGCGCAGGGCCCTGAGGAGCCGGTGCTGCGGGGGGCAGCTTCCCCCCGCGCTGTCCCCGCACTGTCCCCCCGCGCTGTCCCCCGCGCTGTCCCCCGCGCTGTCCCCGCGCTGTCCCCCCGCGCTGTCCCCCGCGCTGTCCCCGCGCTGTCCCCCCGCGCTGTCCCCCGCGCTGTCCCCCCGCGCTGTCCCCCGCGCTGTTCCCCCGCGCTGTCCCCCCGCGCTGTCCCCGCGCTGTCCCCCCGCGCTGTCCCCCGCGCGCTGTCCCCGCGCTGTCCCCCGCGCTCTCCCCCGCGCTGTCCCCCCGCGCTGTCCCCCGCGCTGTTCCCCCGCGCTGTCCCCCGCGCTGTCCCCCCGCGCTGTCCCCCCGCGCTGTCCCCCGCGCTGTCCCCCCGCGCTGTCCCCGCGCTGTCCCCGCGCTGTCCCCCCGCGCTGTCCCCCGCGCTGTCCCCCGCGCGCTGTCCCCGCGCTGTCCCCGCGCTGTCCCCCCGCGCTGTCCCCCGCGCTGTCCCCGCGCTGTCCCCGCGCTGTCCCCCGCGCTGTCCCCGCGCTGTCCCCCCGCAGGGCGCGCGGAGGCTTCCGCCGACCCCAGGGCCCGCTGGGCTGACCTAGAGGGCCGCCCCCTCCTGGCTCCACGTCCCCCCTTCCCCTTGGCCTCAGTGTCTGAGGGGCCCGGGGGGAGCGCGCTGCCAGAGCTGAGCTGACGAGGCCGGAGGCCGCCTCCCCGGCAGCCTGTGCTGCGGCCCGGACGCGGTCATGGAGGGGCCCAGGCCTGAACAGACCGAGCGGAGCCCTCGGAGGCGGGCAGCGTCCGCCTGCCGAGGCCGGAGGCCGCCTCCCCGGCAGGCAGCGCCCCGGGCCAGGCGCCGCCATGGAGGGGCCCGGCCCGAGCAGAGGAGCCCTAGAGACGGACCCGCCGGCAGTCTTAGAGGCCAGGCGAGACGGAGCTGTGCTCGCATCGGGAGAGCCACAGCTTGATGTTTCTAGGAAAGAAATTTCCAGCAAGCCTACTGAATACTTACGAAGTCAGCCGTGAAGAGCCGGCAGACCCAGAGAGCACGTCACTGCGTCCCAGCCGCCCTCCGCCTCGCGTTGCTAGACGCTCTCGCCCGCCTCTGGCGCCCCGCCCGGCCTCAGGGCCCTGAGGCGGCAGCCGCGTGTGCGGGCCTGAATGCCGAGGGGCCCCGGAGCAGACGAGCCCCGCCTGCTGCCCGCTGCCACCAGCAGGCGCCCGGCTGAGGCGGACTGAGTAGGGAAAGGGGAGTGAAGCATCGCGTCAAATGCCAGTGTGGACGGTTCCACTAAAGCGGGCCTCTTAGTTAAAAAGCGTGCTGTAGCCATGCGCTCCGGGAAACGGGCTCACTCAGGACCGTGCAGAGAGTGGGGAGCAGTGTATTACAGCGGCGGGCCCAAGGCAGAGTCTCCTCTTAGCCAAGGACCCCAACCAGCATTTGTGAAAATCTTTCATACCCCATGTGTACTTGTCTGAACCCACCATCCCAAATTCCTTGAGACTTACATAAATAAAGGAAGAGTAAATACAATCACAGTAACCCCATCATTCACGTGTTGCGTTCAAACAGTTAATAATCAATAAATCTGAGGTTACATTCCGATAGATACAGAAAATATTGATGACCTGTCCAGAGGCACGGGTGATCAGTGTATGTTTTCTCTGAGGCGATGAGTAACCTGGATATGATCGTCAAGATTCCCCCGTCCAGAGAGGGTCTTATCCTTCCGTCCTAGTTTCCACAGGCAGTAAGCACAGAGTCCAGAGTCCGCTGGAGAGGTGCTCGAGCATGATCAGCATGAACAGGCCTGAGATGGAGTCCAGGCCCTATGAATTCCTTCTTCAAGCTCATAACCATTACTAGAAGTGACTGGAGGATTTTTTAAATTCCCATTTAAGAGCAGTCGGAAAATCTATGACCGTTTCTCAGTATTTTATCCAAGGAGAAGGAAAGAATGAGACTGTAGATAGGATTTTAAAAGATAGTGAAAAGAATTTGAAAATGAATTTTCTTTATGTTTGCACCCTATCAATTTTTGCTAATTCAGCATACCAGTTACTTATTAACTTAATAATAAGTTTATTTATTTTCAAACTTTGTTTACTGACATTTAAAACGATGAGTATTTCTCTGAGGATTATGTTGACCATATTCCACAGATTATTGTAATTAGTGCTTCATTTTCATTCCTTATAAAGGATATAAATTATAATTTATAATTTGAATTTTATCTGAGGGGTGATTAAACAATTTCCACATGTGTGACTTCTTTTGCTATTTTTTGTGTTAATCTCTAATCTGACTGCAATTTGATAAGAAAATTTGTCCTCTGTGATTTCTTTTATGAATACTGGAGATCTTTCTTTGTGACTTAACACACAAATTTTTGTTTAAGGGCTTCAATCCAGCATCAAGAAAGCAGTTTCCATGCCCATAAAGTCTCCCTTATTCAATTTTTTGTTCAGATTCTCTTGATTCAGTAACCTCAGGATCCAAATTCATGGCAGTGCATGTTGGTTAGGTCCTGTAGCCCCTCAGAGTTTAGTTCCCTTCCTTGCATAGCACGCCCAGCACTTCCCTGTTGTGTTTCATGATGTTGTGACTTGATCCTACTTATGGGGTCAAGAGGAATGGTTGGGGGATAGACGCTGAATGAGACGCATATTGTCTTGCAAAGGTGAAGCCTCACTATCATCTCCATCAGTGGAGGTGTAACAGCCTTTAATAGGAGGGGTGGGCCACCCAATATGGTCAGGGCAATCTGGGGTTACAAGCTTCTCCAGTGCATCAGCCGAGATGGTTCCACCGCAAGACTTGCAGTCCCATTCCTTCCGCCAAAGGCTCCACCTCGGTATGCCAGGCTTTCCAGGATTGAGAATTCACTTTTTTATGCAACTAGATAACGTTATACTCAAGTCCTGATTGACAGTTCTTTCTGCTATCCTGCGGCAGAGGCATGAGTCTCTACAGCAGCTATCAAGGAGGCCCACTCGCTGTCTCACTTTGCTTTAAACTGGAGACTAATCATCATTGGACTTTTCTTTTCCCAGTGGCTAGCTGCACTCAAAAAAAATCCATCTTGTATCATTGCTATGATTATTTCTCCCAAACCTTTCAAAGATTTGAGACATCGCGCCCGTCAAGGCTTTCGCTCCTACCGTGACCCGCCTCAGTTCGTCACTGGTGAATCTTTAACAGCTGTAGTCTGTGACGGCTGGTTCCCTAAGATGATCCCAATTCTACAGCATGTAAGTGTCGTAGAGCTTATTTTCTCTCCCCTTGGATCTGGCCAGAGCTGTGATTTCTTTGATCAATAAAATAGGATATGTGTTATACTCTTGACCTGGATTTTAGTTAACTGGAAGTTTTCACATCCGCTCTTTTGGAACACTTGTTCTTGGAATGTTCCCTCTTAGAACCTATTTGCCATTCTGTGAAAATCCCACTTGTAGGCATCCTGGTCGCAGTCCCAGGTGACCTTGCAGTTGAAGCCAGCATCAGCCCATTGGAATGAGCCCGAGTGACTTCCTAGTTGATTGCAAATTCAGTTGACCTCTTCGAAGCTGAAGAACTGCCCAGTTGAGCACACAGTCATGAGAAATAATGAAATAGTTATTTTAAGCCACTAAACTTTTGGGTTACTTGTTATGAAATAGTTTATAATTATGATATGGTGTCATGGTGTGCCAGGAGCTGCTTCAAAGAAAGCAGAAATAATCACTGCCATTAGTGAGATCTTCATTGTTAGCCAGCTGGTGAGTGATTTGGTTCCAAAATTCTATTCTTAAAGTCTGCTTCGTTGGACCACTTGTCTCCAGCTGTCTAAAATCAGGTCCCCTTAGAAACATTTAATGAAATAGAAATGACAAGCGACGTGCATGCAGTTTATTTGATGGTAATCAGAATAATGCCTGCAAGGGAATAAGAAGGGAAGGACTGGGCAGACGGAGGGGCTGAACTGTGATGCATTTGTCCCACGGCGACTCTGAAGGTGGGATGGGCCTTCAGCGTGTCCCTGGACTGAGGCAGGAAGTCTAAGCTGAGTAATTGGGTGTAAGCCGCCCCCAGGGAGGGGGCTAACTTGAGTGAGGCGTCCTTGGAGTGTATACTGCGACATCCACTATAGTGTCACTTAAAATATTTTATAATAGTGTTTTGTTAAGCCCTCTACCTTTTGTCTATGAAACTTGCTTTGTCCTATTCCCTCTGTTCATTATGTTGTTTAAAGGCTCTAAACATTTCTTAGTCTCTTCTCATTGTTATCCTTACATTTTTGAATATGAGTCTAATCTTAGAACTTTTCTATCAGTATCTATATTTAATCATAATATCTATACTTTGCCTGGAAGGGATGGGATTTGTAAGCTACTTCTGAGTGTTTTCTGATCCTCGCCTCTCTCCTCTGCTGCCTCTGTAGAATAATACGTTACACTAATCTATATTATTATATTTTATACTAATAAGTTTTAAACTAGAAAAAAAGCTATAGTTTTTTCCTCAGCACTATTGTATTCTGTATCACTCACTTTCTTGCACATATTAAAGGTTTTATTGCAGTTATCCTATAGTGATTATTTCTGAGAGAATCGAAAGGGTGATACATTTTCCTAGTCCCTTAATATTTGAAAATGTCTGTTATTTTGATTCATTTGAAATGCTAGTTGCTTGGGCATAACATATAGGTTCAAAATCAGTTTTTTCCTTCGAACTTTGAAGTGATTGCTTCATTGTCTTCCAGCATCCAGTGCTGCTGATGAGAAGTGTGATGAAATTCTGACCGCTGTTTCTTTGTAGGTGACCTGGTTTGAAACTTCAGTGTTCTTAAATGACAACAAGATATATCTTGATGTAGCCCATTTGCCTTTACTTTTTTCTTCCCGAATTCCAAATAAATGAAATCATACAATACATACTCTTTTTGAGTCTGAATTCTTTTATGTGGCTTAATTTTTTTTTTGAGGCTCATCCATGTTTCTGTGTATATTAGTTTTATTCCTTATAGGTTAGGTAAACTTTACCTATATGCAGGTACTAAAGTACTACCTATATGCAGATCAGACAGTTAGAACTGGACATGGAACAACAGACTGGTTCCAAACAGGAAAAGGAGTACGTCAAGGCTGTATATTGTCACCCTGATTATTTAACTTATACGCAGAGTACATCATGAGAAGTCCTGGGCTAGAAGAAGCACAAACTGGAATCAAGATTGCCGGGAGAAATATCAATAGCCTCAGATATGCAGATGACACCACCCTTATGGCAGAAAGTGAAGAGAAACTAAAAAGCCTCGTGATGAAAGTGAAAGAGGAGAGCGAAAAAGTTGGCTTAAAGCTATTTAGAAAACTAAGATCATGGCATCTGGTCCCATCACTTCATGGGAAATAGATGAGGAAACAGTGGAAACAGTGTCAGACTTCATTTTGGGGGGCTCCAAAATCACTGCAGATGGTGACTGCAGCCATGAAATTAAAAGACTCTTACTCCTTGGAAGAAAAGTTATGACCAACCTAGACAGCATATTCAAAAGCAGAGACATTACTTTGCCAACAAAGATCTGTCTAGTCAAGGCTATGGTTTTTCCAGTGGTCATGTGTGGATGTAAGAGTTCGACTGTGAAGAAGGCTGAGCACTGAAGAACTGATGCTTTTGAACTGTGGTGTTGGAGAAGACTCTTGAGAGTCCCTTGGACTGCAAGGAGATCCAACCAATCCATTCTAGAGGAGATCAGCCCTGGGTGTTCTTTGGAAGGACTGATGCTAAAGCTGAAACTCCAGTACTTTGGCCACCTCATGAGAAGAGTTGACTCATTGGAAAAGACTCTGTTGCTGGGAGGGATTGGGGGCAGGAGGAGAAGGGGACGACCGAGGATGAGATGGCTGGATGGCATCACTGACTCGATGGACGTGAGTCTGAGTGAACTCCGGGAGTTGGTGATGGACAGGGAGGCCTGGCGTGCTGCGATTCATGGGGTCAAAACAGTCAGACACGACTGAGCGACTGAACTGAACTGAACTGAAGTTTAATTTGTTTTTTCTTTTCTAGTTGTTTGTTGCCATTATATAAGAATACAATTTTTGAATTGAATTTGGCACATTGTATTTAGTGACTGTAAACTCATTAATTCTAAGGATTCATTTATAGGTTCTTTTGGATTTTCAGCACAAGCATTTCATCTGTAAGTAATGACAGATTCTTTTGAATACTCTTTTAGTATTTTTTAAATCTTGCCTTATTACATGGGTTAAGACATCCTGTACAATACTGAGTAAAAGTAGTGGTGCTTGCTTTCATCATTTCTAATCTCAGAATAAAATTTCTCAGCAGATTACCATTAAGTATGATTTTTGCTACAGATTCTATCCTAGTCTTAAAATACCATTCTGCTTTTTATGATTAATGAGCTTCTATATTTTCTCTGCATCTATTGAGATGGCTGTATGATTTTCCCGTATCTCATTCTCTTTTGAGGCCAGGATAAACTGGTTTATAACAAAGACATCATAGGGAAAAAATTTTAAGGCCAATGTTGCTCATTAGCTATTTTTATTTTTAATTAAGCAACACATAAAGATTATACTATATCAAGGTCCATTTGGATGTATTCTAAAATACACCTCCTTTTCACCCATATTAGCAAATAGAAGAAAAGTCTCCAGAATATACGAACAGTTCATGCAGCTCAATATGAAAAAACAACCTAATAAAGAAATGGGTGGTGAATCTAAATAGACATTTCTCCAAAGAAGACATGTAAATGACCAAAAAGCATATAAAAAGATGTTCAGTGTCACTAATTACTAGAGAAATGCAAATCAAAACTACAGTGAGGTATCACCTCACACCAGTCAGAATGGCCATCGTCAAAAATCTACAGACAGTAAATGCTGGAGAGAGTGTGTGGAAAAGGGAATCCTTCTCCACTGTTGGTGGGAATGTAAATTGATACAGCCACATGGAGAACACCATGAAGCCCTGTAAATAGGCTCATCGATACCATTTTTCTAGATTCTATATATATGCATTAATAAACAGTATTTGTTTTGCTTTTTCTGACTGACTTCACTCTGTAAGAGGCTCTAGGTTCATCCAACTCTGTTCAAATGACTCAAACGCATTCCCTATAATGGCTGAGTAACATTTTATTGTATGCATGCACCATGACTTCTCTGTCCATTCATCTGCTGATGAACCTAGGTTGCTTCTATGTCCCGGCTATTGTAAGTGGTGCTGGGTGAACGCTGGGGTACGTGCGGCTTTTTGAATTTTGGTTTTCTCAGGGTTTATGCCCATTGTGAAGTGAAAGTTTCTTAGTCATGTCCAATTCTTTGTGACCCCGTGGACTATGCAGTCCCTGGAGTTCTCCAGGCTAGAATACTGGAGTGGGTAAGCTGTTCCCTTCTCCAGGGGATCTTCCCTGCCCAGGAATTGAACCCAGGTCTCCCACATTGCAGGCAGATTCTTTACTGTCTGAGCCACCAGAGAAGCCCTTACATACACATATTGCACGGATTATTCCACATTTTTTATTTTTGGCCACACTGCACAGCACATGGCAACTTAGTTCCCCAGCCAGGGATTGAACCCATGCCCCTGCCTTGGAAGTGCAGAGTCTGAACTACTGGACCACCTGAGTAATATGCCCGTTACCCAGTCATAAAAAAGAACAAGTTAATGCCATTCGCAGCAATATGGATGGACCTAGAGGTTGTCATATTGAGTGAAGTAAATCAGAGAAGGACAGTATCATATGCTATCACTTACATATGTGATCTGAAAAACATGGCACAAAGGAGCTTGTCTATAAAGCGGAAATAGAGTCACAGATGTAGAAAGCAATCTGTTTACCATGGGGAAAAGGGAGATTCATAAATTGAAAGATAAGGTTTGACATATGCCCAGTGCTGCATGTGAAATACGTAGCTGCTAACGAGGACTTACTCTATAGCGCAGGGGCTGTGCTTAGTCCTCTGTAACGACCTATATGGGACAATAATCTAGAACAGAGTTGACGTGTATATGTGTAACTGACTGACTTTGTTGTACAGCAGAGCGTAGCACAACATTGTACTGGGTTGGCCAAAAAGTTTGTTCAGGTTTTTCAGAACATCTTGCAAAACACCCAGACAAACTTTTTGATTAACCCAATAAATCAACTATATTTCAATAAAATTTTCTTAAAAATAAACTTTAGTCTTAGGTAGACCCTGTGTTCCTGGGTCTTGAGGATGTGACTTTTTTGAAGCTCTTACCTTTCTACCCTTTGTAGTTCTATTTAGAGGACATACTCCTGCCTCTCTCTTTAGAGTGAAAGAATTTTTCTTGTTCCCCTTCCCCATCTGCTGTGGATTTATGCCCATAGGCACTGTTTGTTGTGGACACAGCGGCTGTTCTCCTTCTCCAGGTCTGTAAATCAGGCATGCTTCTTCAGGACTTTCAACCATCTTTTGTTGTGTGTGGAGTAGAGTTTGTGGAGAAAAGCCTGCAAGAAGGTATGAATTCTCCCCACATATGTGGCTCCCAGGCTCAAATTCTTTTGTTAGCCAACACTCAGTTCAGTTCAGGTCAGCTCAGTTCAGTCGCTCAGTCGTGTCCAACTCTTTGCAACCCCATGAATCGCAGCACACCAGGCCTCCCTGTCCATCACCAACTCCCGGAGTTCACTCAGACTCACGTCCATCGAGTCCGTGATGCCATCCAGCCATCTCATCCTCGGTCATCCCCTTCTCCTCCTGCCCCCAATCCCTCCCGGCATCAGTCTTTTCCAATGAGTCAACTCTTCTCATAAGGTGGCCAAAGTACTGGAATTTCAGCTTTAGCATCAGTCCTTCCAAAGAAATCCCAGGGCTGATCTCCTTCAGAATGGACTGGTTGGATCTCCTTGCAGCCCAAGGGACTCTCAAGAGTCTTCTCCAACACCACAGCTCAAAAGCATCAATTCTTCGGCACTCAGCCTTCTTCACAGTCCAACTCTCACATGCACACATGACCACTGGAAAAACCATAGCCTTGACTAGACGGACCTTAGTCGGCAAAGTAATGTCTCTGCTTTTGAATATGCTGTCTAGGTTGGTCATAACTTTTCTTCCAAGGAGTAAGAGTCTTTTAATTTCATGGCTGCAGTCACCATCTGCAGTGATTTTGGAGCCCAGAAAAATAAAGTCTGACACTGTTTCCACTGTTTCCCCATCTATTTGCCATGAAGTGATGGGACCAGATGCCATGATCATGGTTTTCTGAATGTTGAGCTTTAAGCCAACTTTTTCACTCTCCTCTTTCACTTTCATCAAGAGGCTTTTTAGTTTCTCTTCACTTTCTGCCATAACGGTGGTGTCATCTGCATATCTGAGGTTATTGATATTTCTCCCGGCAATCTTGATTCCAGCTTGTGTTTCTTCCAGTGCAGCGTTTCTCATGATGTACTCTGCATATAAGTTAAATAATCAGGGTGACGATATACTGCCTTGACGTACTCCTTTTCCTGTTTGGAACCAGTCTGTTGTTCCATGTCCAGTTCTAACTGTTGCTTCCTGGCATGCATACAGATTTCTCAAGAGGCAGGTCAGGTGGTCTGGTATTCCCATCTCTGTCAGAATTGTCCACAGTTTATTGTGATCCACACACTCAAAGGCTTTGGCATAGTCAATAAAGCAGAAATAGATGTTTTTCTGGAACTCTCTTGCTTTTTCCATGATCCAGCAGATGTTGGCAATTTGATCTCTGGTTCCTCTGCCTTTTCTAAACCAGCTTGAACATCAGGGAGTTCACGGTTCATGTATTGCTGAAGCCTGGCTTGGAGAATTTTGAGCATTACTTTACTAGCATGTGAGATGAGTGCAATTGTGTGGTAGTTTGAGCATTCTTTGGCATTGCCTTTCTTTGGAATTGGAATGAAAACTGACCTTTTCCAGTCCTGTGGCCACTGCTGAGTTTTCCCAATTTGCTGGCATATTGAGTACAGCACTTTCACAGCATCATCTTTCAGGATTTGAAACAGCTCAACTGGAATTCCATCACCTCCACTAGCTTTGTTCGTAGTGATGCTTTCTAAGGCCCACTTGACTTCACATTCTAAGATGTCTGGCTCTAGATTAGTGATCACATCATCATGATTATCTGGGTCGTGAAGATCTGTTTTGTACAGTTCTTCCATGCATTCTTGCCACCTCTTCTTAATATCTTCTGTTTCTGTTAGGTCCAGACCATTTCTGTCCTTTATTGAGCCCATCTTTGCATGAAATGTTCCCTTGGTATCTCTAATTTTCTTGAAGAGACTTCTAGTCTTTCTCATTCTGTTCTTTTCTTCCATTTCTTTGCATTGATCACTGAAGAAAGCTTTCTTATCTCTTCTTGCTATTCTTGCTATTCTAGCCCACACTCACTAACCCCCAATTTGCTAGTCTTCACATCTAATTCTTACTGGTGTGTGGCTAAGTTTGCTGCAGGTAAGCAACTGCCATCTTTCCTTGTAGACGCTTGTCTCATAGATTTTAGCCTACTTAGTTGTCTGTCCTCTGAAGGGTTCAAAAAAAGTCTTGACCTTGCATTTTGGCTTTTCACTGATGTATTGTAAGGGTTTGAGCAATGTTTTTTGTAGTGCTCTATATCCTGAGCAAAAACCATAAGTCTTTTAATTTTTAGCTTTTTTTAAAAATGATTTTTAAGAATTCTTCATATATTCTATTACATATTCTTTTTAAAGATATTTTGTTTTAATTGATTGATGATGGGCTTACAATATTGGTTTGGTTTCTGTCACACACCACCATGAATTAACCGTAGGTGTACATATGTCTCCTCCCTCTTGACTCCTTTCCCTGCCTCCCGCCCATTCCCACCCCTCTAGGTTATTACAGAGCCCTAGTTTGAGGTCCCTGAGTCACTAGTTACATATGGTTTGTCAGATGTTTCTACTGAAAGTATTTATTCCCAGTTTGTGGCTTGTGTTTTCACTTTCTTAACAGTGTTTCTTGCTGCTGCTGCTGCTAAGTCACTTCAGTCGTGTCCGACTCTGTGCGACCACATAGATGGCAGCCCACCAGGCTCCCCCGTCCCTGGGATTCTCCAGGCAAGAACACTGGAGTGGGTTGCCATTTCCTTCTCCAATGCATGAAAGTGAAAAGTGAAAGTAAAGTCGCTTAGTCGTGTCAGACCCTCAGCGACCCCAAGGACTGTAGCCTTCCAGGCTCCTCCGTCCATGAGATTTTCCAGGCAGGAGTACTGGAGTGGGGTGCCATTGCCTTTTCTGTTCTTGTACTTAAGTGCTAAATTTTTATGAGTTCCAATTTTTAATATTTTCTTATGTTTAGAGCTCATTTGTCCCAAGATATTTTTATCTTGTAAGTTGCTGAAGATAGTGTTTTCTTTTAAAAGTGCTACTGTAGTTTTAGTTTTAAGGTTTATGATCCATCTTAAATTAATTTTTGTTTGTGGTACAAGGAAAACATTGAGGTCATTTTCCCTATGTATTTATCCAGTTGTTCTAGTATGATTTGTTGAAAAAACTTTTCTTTGCCCATTAAATTGCCTTGAACATTTTTTCCAAAGATTAATTGACCACATATATATGATTTTACTTCTAAATTTTATTCTTTTATTCCTTCATTCCTTACACCAGTTCCAATTTGTTCTCATTTCTGTAGCTTTATTGTACGTTTTGAAATCGGATAGAATGAGACCTTCAGTTTTGCTCTTAGCTTGGTTTTATATTCCAGATATTTTGCATTTCTTCACACATTTTAGCCTCTTCACGGATCACTGCCTTGTCATGGTGAAGGGGCTTGTGTAACTCAATGAAGCTAAGAGTCATGCCATGTAGGGCCTCTCAAGATGGACAGGTCATAGTAGAGAGTCCTGACGAAACATGGTCCACTGGAGGAAGGAATGGCAAACCACTCCAGTATACTTGCCGTGAGACCCCATGAACAGTATAAAAAGGCAGAAAGATACGATGACACTGAGAAATGAGCCCCCCAGGGAGGAAGGTGTTTAATGTGCTCCCGGGGAAGAGCGGAGGACAGCTACTAATAGCTCTAGAAAGAAGGAAGTGGCTGGGCCAAAACGGAAGTGACGTTCAGTTGTGGCTGTGTCTGGTGATGATGCTGCAAACAACACCATTGCTTAGGAACCAGGCAAGTTATGTCCATGAATCAAGATAAATTGGACATGTTCAAGCAGGAGATGGCAAGAGTAAACATCAACATTTTAGGAGTCAGTGAACTAAAATGGATGGGAATGGGTGAATTTAATTCAGACAACCATTAGATCTACTACTGTGGGCAAGAATCCCACAGAAGAAATGGAGAAGCCCTCTTAATCAGCAAAAGAGTCCAAAATGCAGTACTTGGGTGCAACTTTAAAAATGACAGGATGATCTCAGTTTGTTTCTAAGGCAAACTGTCCAACATTACAGTAATCCAAGCCTATGCCCCAAACACCAGTGCTGAAGAAGCTGAAGTTGATCAGTTCTATGAAGACCTAGAAAACCTCCTAGAATTAACACCAAAAGAAGATGTCCTATTCATCATTGGGGATTGGAATGCGAAAGTAGGAAGTCAAGAGATACTTGGAGTAACAAGCAAGTTTGGCCCAGGAGTACAGAATGAAGCAGTGCAAAGGCTAACAGAATTCTGCCAAAAGAACACACAGGGCATAGCAAACACCCTTCTCCAACAACATAAGAGATGACTGTGGGGCCCTAAATGGGAAACCTTGAAAAAAGAAGGGCTAGCTTTGCAGTTTAGGGCTAAGATGGTGCCTGGCGGAAGAGATGAGGGCGTGGCCTAAGTTGCTTGTTAAAACTTTTGATTGGCTCTCTTGATTTCCGTGCACGTGGACTGCAAGTGATCACCATAGACTCTTGTTACAATGAAGCACATGACGACTTGACCTTTAATTGGTGATTGGTGCAACTATGGCATATTACAATTTGACCTTTAATGTGATTGGTCCAACCCTCGAAAAATCCCCTTGCTTGCCTATATAAACCAAGAGTTTGTGGCAATAAAGCGGAACTGCTTAGACGGAACCCCTGAAGCATCTGATTGTCTCTCGCTCGCTGAGGGGCTGGGTTGGCAGACAGCAGGCTCACCTCTCCTCAGGACCCCTTGGCTTTGCTGAGGGAAGTTCCACTGCCTCTCTCTTTCTGCGGAGCACCCCCCGCAATGACTTTATACATAGGCATCACCAAAGGGTCAACACCGAAATCAGATTGATTATATTCTTTGTAGCCAAAGATGGAGAAGCTGTATACAGTCAGCAAAAACAAGACCAGGAGCTGACTGTGGCTCAGAAAATCAGCTCTTCATAGCAAAATTCAGGCTTAAAATAAAGATGTTCTAAGCTGGATTTAGAAAAGGCAGCGGAACCAGAGGTCCAACTGCCAACATTTGCTGTATCATAGAGAAAGCAAGGGAATTCCAGAAAAACATCTACCTCTGTTTCATTGACTAGGTTAAAGCCTTTGATTGTGCGGATCATAACAAACTATGGAAAACTCTTAAAGAAGTGGGAATACCAGACTGTCTTACCTGTCTCCTGAGAAACCTGTATGTGGGTCAAGAAGCAACAGTTAGAACCCTGTATGGAACAACAAACTAGTTCAGGATTGAGAAAGGAGTAGGGTAAGGCGGTTTATGTCACCCTGTTTATTTAACTTACACGCAGAGCACATCATGTGAAATGCTGGGCTGGATGAGTTACAAGCTAGAATCAAGATTGCCAGCAGAAATATCAACAACCTCAGATATGCGAATGATACCACTCTAACGGCAGAAAGTGAAGAGGAACTAAAGAGCCTCTTGATGAGGGTGAAAGAAGAGAGTTAAAAAGCCAGCTTAAAACTCAAGAAACCAAGATCATGGCATCTGGTCCCATCTCTTCATGGCAAATAGAAAGGGAAACAGTGGAAGCAGTGACAGACGTCCTCTTCTTGGGCTCTAAGATCACTGCAGATGCTGACTGCAGCCATGGGATTAGAAGACGATTGCTTCTTGGCAGGAAAGCGATGACACAAACCTAGACAGTGTGTTAAAAAGCAAAACTATCACTCTTCTGCCAAAGGTCTATAGAGTCAAGGCATGTTTTTCCCAGTAGCCATGTACAGATGTGAGAGTTGGACCACAAAGAAGGCTGAGCACTGAAGAATTGATGGTTTCAAACTGTGGTGCTGGAGAAGACTCTTGAGTCCCCTGGACTGCAAGGAGATCCAACCAGTCCATCCTAAAGGAAATCAACCCTGAATATTCACTGGAAGGACTGATGCTGAAGCTCCAATATTTTGGCCACCTGATGCGAAGAACAGACTCACCAGAAAAGATCCTGATGCTGGGAAAGATTGATGGTGGAAAGAGAAGAGGATGAGATGGTTGGGTAGCATCACCTATTCAAGGGACATGAACTTGGGCAAACTCTGAGAGATGGTGAGGGACAGGGAAGCCTAGTGTGCTGCAGTCCATGGGGTTGCTAAGAGTTGGACATGGGCTTGGCAACTGAACAACAACACATTTTAGAATAAATTTTTTGATTTCTACAAATGCAGCCTACTAGCATTAGTCTACATCTCAATTAGGAAAAAATTTGTTAGCAAACATTGTAACTTCCAGTAAGTGACCATAGTATATCTTTCATTTATTTGGGTCTTATTTAATTTCTCTTAGATATATTTGTTAGTTTTCACTGTAAAAAATTTGAATATCTTCTGTTAAATTCATACTTAATATTTTACTGTTTTTTATTGTATTGTAAGTGAAGTATTTTATTGCATTTCCAATTTCTTGCTCATATGTAGAGATACAGTTGATTATTTTGACCTTGTAACCTGTGACCTTGTCAAATTAATTTATTAATTTTTGGAGTCTAGTCTTAGTATTTACTATGGAAAAATCAAGTCATTTATAAATGACAACAGTTTAATGTCTTCCTTCTCAGTATGGACTTTTAATTTTACCTAATTCAAAGAATTGCCAATGCTACTATTACAGTTTTTATTTTGCTTTATTGATATACAGTTCCACACAATAAAATTCATCAATTTAGAAGTATTTATAATTGAAAAGTTTCAACAAATGTATGAAGTCATGTAATAACCATCAAACTCAAGATATAGAACTTTCTGTTACCATTCAAATCCCCTCAAACACATGTTCAGTCACTGTGCAGTTCGGTCACTGCATTCTGTCAATTCATTTTATCTCTTCTTGAGTATTATTGACTATTATTTAGAAGGAATTATATTCATTTTACCTTCACATATATTATAAACCATACAATTCAGTTATAATTTTTGCTTTAAACCATGAACTGTCTTCTAAATAAGAGAAGAATATGAAATGTGGCCATTTTATTTACACATATCTCCCATTTTTGCTCTCCTTTTTTTTTTTTTTGTATGTCTGATTTTCTATCTCATTTATTTCCCTTCAGCCTAGAAATATTTTATTGGCATAGAATTCTGGATCTATTTTTTTTTCTCTTTCAGTTGTTAAACATCATCAGAGTTAAATAACCTTTGAAATATAATTCCATTGTTTTTTGTCATATAGTATTTTTAATGAGGCATCCACCTGTCATATTACTTTCTTTAATGTATAATATATCCTCCCTCTCCCTTCTTTCTCTCTCTCAGAAGGAGATACTTCTAAAACTTAAAAAAAAATCTATTGTTGAAAGTATTTGTCTTAGATGAATTTACATGTGGTTTTATTTCTATTTATTCTGCTTGGGTTTCTGAGATCCTTGAATCTGTAAGTTGATGTTTACCTAATTTGAGGAAATTTCAGCCATTATTTTTTCAAATAAATTTTCTACGTCACTTTTTCTTCTTTCCTCCTGGAACTTCAGTTACACGTAAGATACCTTGATTTGTCCAAAAAATCACTCAGAATGGCTTATCTTTTTTAAAAAATAATTTTCCTTTCTGTTCTCTAGATTGGATAATTTCTGTAGCTATATTTAGTTCTCTGTGGCTATATAACAAATTACTCCACATTTATTGACTTGTAGCAGCAATAACCATTAAGCTCTCACTATTTCTATGAATTCAGAATTCTGAATTATCTGAAATTCTGAAACTGTGGTTTCAGCTGAGGTCTCTCATGACATTACACTCAGATGTTGGCAGGAGACACAGTCATCTGAGAGCTTGACTGGGGCTGGGGAAGCTACTTCAGTTGCGGCCTCGTGGCTGGCAAGCGAGTGCTCCTCCCCATCACATCTCCGTGGGCGTGACATGCTTCTCGAGTGTTCTTATGTCATGACTTCCATCACATAAGCACCCCAGGAGATCAAGGCAGAGTCTGCCATGCTTTTATGACCTTAGAAACCACATACCTTCACTTCCGCCATATTCTGTTTATTATGAAATAGACATATTCTAGAAGTCAACCCTAATTTAGTGTGGTGGGTAAGCTCAGAAAGGCATGAATTCTAGGAAAAGAAAACCGGGGTGGTCTTGAAGGTTGGATGCCGCATTCTGTTTCCAGGGCCACTCGCCCTGTTTCCTCCAGTCTGCGTGCTTCTGAAGCAGATCGAGTGGTCCTCCCCCCCATCCCCCCGCCAAGTTTCAGGTAGTTTGCTTGTTCAGTTGTTAAATTTCTAATTGTTTATTTTGAATCATTTTCATATCTCTGATAGGAATACCCATCCCCACACTACTTATGACTATATTTTCCTTTAATTATTTGAACATACTTAAAATGTGCTAAGTTGCTTCAGTCGTGTCCGACTCTTTGAGACCCCATGGACTGTAGCCTGCCAGGCTCCTCCGTCCATGGGATTCTCCAGGTAAGAACACTGGAGTGGGTTGCCATTTCCTCCTCCAGGGGATCTTCCCAACCCAGGGATTGAACCCGTGTCTCTTACGTCTCTTGCATTGGCAGACAGGTTTTTTACTGCTAGCTGAAGAACCTGGGACGTATACTCACAATAACTGTTTTAAATAATTCATGTATGGATATCAACCTGTGAGCCATCTTGGGGTTGGTTTCTATTGACTGATTTTTCTTTTGACTCTGGTTCACGTTTTCCTACCACTTCACGCATCTAGCCTATGTGTATGTTTATTATGTGCGTATAGTGGATTGCTAGTGATGCCTTTGAGAGGTTCTGGATTCCATTATCTTTTCCCTGAAGAGATTTTTTGTTTTTTCTTCTAACCTACAGTTACATTTGGTAGAACTCATACTTCAAACCATGTCTCCCCAGTGGTGAGGAAGAACTTAAGTTTTTTCTCAGTGTTCAGCCTTCTAGTCACTGCTGTGTCCTTTTTGCTGGGTTCTTTAGACTCTCCGACACATATACATAGCTCAGAGATCAGCCTGGTATTTGAACACAGTTTACATGTAGATCTTTGGATTCTTTCACTTAAGTCTCTTCTTTCTGGAACTCCCTCCCCGATTTTTAGTCTCAGCCAGGCCTGATTTCTGTTTTCTGACACCACAAGCTGCTAAAAGCTGTGCTGCCTTCTGCACCCTCAGAGGAAGAGCTGAATCAGGGTTTGACTTACTCAGAAGAGTTCCTTTCTTTCATGGGTTTCATCACTTTCAATTTTATGATTTTGGTGGTTCATTCTGCACATTTAAATAACCATGTTTATACTTAGTTCAGGGATAATACTTGTATGTGCAGGAAGGTTAGCCACACCAGCGACTCTGCCATACCAGAAGGGCGCCTTGTGCATCTCTGTTTGAGTGAGACGCAGGATAGCTCATTAGTAGCTTTAGGTTCCTGACCCTGTTCAGCAATGGGCTTCACTGTGAGGTGTGGACAGAAATCAAGTTCCTTTGTTGCGGGGGGGGGGGGGGGGTGGTTAATATTCACAGATCCCCTCCCCTTGAGTTCTTTAGTTTTCTCATTGAGGAATCCTCTAATTTCAGTACAGCTGGGACTGTGATAGATAAAAGCCTGATCTTCAGCATCCTGGGAGCCTTTTGGACTTGGAATTCTCACTGCTTTTTGTGTAGAGTTTCACAAATCCCTCTGTTTTCAGTACATTCATAGCTATATCTTGTAATCTAAGACATACTTCATTTTTTATTCAACATTTCTAAAGAGTAAATCTCTCTTTTCAAAGGGAACTGTAGGAACTATGATTTTGGCTGTGAATAGCAGAAGAAGAAATATTGGGACTAAGGGCTTCTTATTAAAAAAACATTGAACCAATATCTTATTCTCCACTCTACTTTTAGAAAGATCTAGTACTCTGATTCCTAAGCATTTCTGGAACTCTGTAGCAAGAATTATATTTCTTCATATTGGCTTCTCCCAGTTGTGAATCTGGGGTTCAGGTATATCCAGTCTTCTGAGTCAGTGACCATTTGTTCATTTGTTTCAAGATTTTAAGTTTTAGTTGGTATTACTTCTCCTGGATGTATGGATTTGTTCCTTTTCTGTCATTTTAGATGGTGTTTAATAATGAGTGATGATAAACCGCATAGATTCTATTCCTATTCCACCAAACTGCCATCTCTAATTTTTAAATAAACATAAACTGCATTTATGAAATCAAACACCTTCTTTCTAAACTTCAGCTACTAACACTTTTACAAAAATCAGTTGTGAAAAGCCGAGGTGTCAAATAACGAAACCAGTGTTGAAGGGAAATGTCAACTCCGCCGTCACCTTTGTGCCACGAAACACTGTCTCCCTGGCCACTGTTCCTTGGAGCCGCAGGGGGAGGCTTACCGGCTTGTTTAGTGTAGCGGGCTTGCTTTCAGCTTGTGCTGCAGAGAACTGCTCACAGCAGACAGCTTGGGCACGCAGTGCTGCCACCCAGGCCTGGCCTCCGGGAGGGGCGAGTGAAGGCCTGGCGTCCGGGAGGGGTAAATAAAACACATGGCTTAGCCGCTGCTTCGTGCCCACCCTTCCACCGGTTAGAGCAAACCAAAGGAAACTTAGTAAGAACTAGAATTTACTTTCAAGAGCTTCATCAGATTGCTTTGTTTGTGAACTTCCATTTTCTAACATGAAAGTTATGGAATTCGTTCTCTGAAGTTACAAATCATGTGAGCATTTGTATTTTACTGAATATAATCTGGTATTAATTGAATTTGTGTGAATCTACATGTACTTGCTGTTCTTTAGGCCATTTCTAAACTGATCATATGCTGATCTTCATAAAATTACCTGTGAAGAATAGTTTCTGAATTTACTTTTAATTTTCAATCAAATGATGAGTCACATTCCTGTCATTAATTAGTTAGATTTTGGGGTTTTTGCTTTTTTATTTTCATTTTGGTAGTCCACCAATATAGCACGAAAGCTCTTCAGCTCAGTTCAGTTGCTCAGTTGTGTCCGACTCTTTGCGACTCCATGAATCGCAGCACGCCAGGCCTCCCTGTCCATCACCAACCCCCGGAGTTCACTCAGACTCACGTCCATCGAGTCAGTAATGCCATCCAGCCATCTCATCCTCGGTCGTCCGCTTCTCCTCCTGCCCCCAATCCCTCCCAGCATCAGAGTCTTTTCCAATGAGTCAACTCTTCGCATGAGGTGGCCAAAGTACTGGAATTTCAGCTTTAGCATCATTCCTTCCAAAGAAATCCCAGAGTTGATCTCCTTCAGAATGGACTGGTTGGATCTCCTTGCAGTCCAAGGGACTCTCAAGAACAAAAGCATCAATTCTTTGGCACTCAGCCTTCTTCACAGTCCAACTCTCACATCCATACATGACCACTGGAAAGACCATAGCCTTGACTAGACGGACCTTTGTTGGCAAAGTAATGTCTCTGCTTTTAAATATGCTATCTAGGTTGGTCATAACTTTTCTTCCAAAGAGTAAGCGTCTTTTAATTTCATGGCTGCAATCACCATCTGCAGTGATTTTGGAGCCCCCCAAAATAAAGTCAGCCACTGTTTCCACTGTTTCTCCATCTATTTCCCATGGAGTGATGAGACCGGATGCCATGATCTTTGTTTTCTGAATGTTGAGCTTTAAGCCAACTTTTTCACTCTCCTCTTTACAAAAGCTCTTAAGAGGGATAAATTAATCAGTAATAGAAGAAATTATTGGACCATGTTTACTGGTATAATCAGGAATGGAGACACACTGAAAAGAGTTTAGTACATGTTGCGAGAAAGAAAAAAAAAGACTAATACGTGTGAAGTGAGTGAAAAAGTTGGCTTAAAGTTCAACATTCAGAAAACGAAGATCATGGCATCTGGTCCCATCACTTCAGGGAAATAGATGGGGAAACAGTGGAAACAGTGTCAGACTTTATTTTGGGGGGGCTCCAAAATCACTGCAGATGGTTGTTATGCCCAGAGTTCAAGTCCCCAAAACTGAGAGAATAAGACGTCCACAGCAATGCAAAAGCATAAGGGGGTTTATTACCAGCTCAAGCCAGGACCCATGTTTCATCCAGCACAGTGGAATCAGACAAAGGCCCGGAGCTCTGAATCACATCTACTTTTATACAGATGGTTTTTTGTTTCTGTAACAGCATAGCTGAGGACTTTTAAACCTCGAATCCCTATCCGGATTGGCTCAAGCCTGGCACGGAGGGGGCTACGGGGATTTTTTCTCATTGGTTGAGCTACACTGCCTGCGGGAATTCCCAAAGCCTCAGCTTTTCTCAGGCCTAGCCCGCCGCTTAGAGCCTGTCCTGGCTTCAGTTTGGTCCTAACAATGGTGACTGCAGCCATGAAATTAAAAGACACTTACTCCTTGGAAGAAAAGTTATGACCAACCTAGATAGCATATTCAAAAGCAGACATTACTTGGCCAACAAAGGTCGGTCTAGTTAAGGCTATGGTTTTTCCAGCGGTCATGTATGGATGTGAGAGTTGGATTGTGAAGAAAGCCAAGCACCGAAGAATTGATGCTTTTGAACTGTGGTGTTGGAGAAGACTCTTGAGAGTCCCTTGGACTGCAAGGAGATCCAACCAGTCCATTCTAAAGGAGATCAGCCCTAGGATTTCTTTGGAAAGAATGATGCTAAAGCTGAAACTCCAGTACTTTGGCCACCTCATGCGAAGAGTTGACTCATTGGAAAAGACTCTGATGCTGGGAGGGATTGGGGGCAGGAGGAGAAGCGGACGACCGAGGATGAGATGGCTGGATGGCATCACTGACTCGATGGAAGTGAGTTTGAGTGAACTCCAGGAGATGGTGATGGACAGGGAGGCCTGGTGTGCTGCGATTCATGGGGTCGCAAAGAGTCGGACACGACTGAGAGACTGAACTGAACTGAACTGAACTGAAGATTAAATAAAGGGCTCAAAGTTGTTTAGCCAGAAAGATGTGATGTAATGTCTTTATATATACAGAGTCATTACATAATATAATGACTAGTTATTGTTCATCTCTGCTGAAATCTGAAAGGAAAAATGTTCAAGGGTAGAAATATTCAATGTAAATTTAACCAATGCTTAGAACGATAGCCTGAAGGTTGATGGACAGACAATAAAGACTTGTGATGGGACAGCTCTCCTGGGAAGAGGAAAGAGCTTTAAATACAGCAGCCTTCTCTGTCATGAATGATGCCAAGTCCCGCGTTAAGGCAGAGAGCTGGACTAGTTGGCTTCCAGAGGCCCCCCTTCCAAACCTGGAATTCTCTGATCATTTCTGTCGCTAGCCTTCGGAAGCTGGAGTCAGCCAGTCACAGCAGATAGCTGCCCTTTCAGGAGCTCCAGCAGTGCCGAGGAGGCAGCGCAAGGCAGCAGCTGTCCCCGCCGGAGACTTCGTCCAGAGGGAGTCAGGTCAGCGCGTCCCTTCCTCCGCCTTCCCGGCCCTGTGCGCGGCGGCTCCGGAGGCCCGGCGGCCGTGGGCCGGACACCCCAGCCCCCGACACGCCCTCTGACGGGGGCAGGCGGGCCGGCTGGTGGGCTGGCGCCGCGTGGAGGGCCTCGCACCGGGCGCGCTCGGGGGGCAGCTCCACCGCCGGGTCCCCGTGACGCCGCCGTGCAGGGCGCCCGGCCCAGGTGCCCCCGGGCGCGCCGGGCGCGGTCCGCTCGGAGCGGCTGCCGCGGCTGCCGGCTCCCGCGGGCGGGCGAGGGCGGGGATGCTCCGGCCGCGGGCCTCACCCAGCCTCCCGCATCCGGAGCCGCCCCGCGGGCGCCGCGCAGAGGAGGGACGGGGGGCGGGGTGGGGCGGCTCGGTGCGCGAGGAGGGCGCGCGGGGCGGCGCCGCTCCCGGCCGCCGCCTCCGCCCCTCCGCGGGCGGCCCGGCTCCCCTGCACGCTCTCCCGGTCCCTCGCGCCCCCGCACGCGCCCGAGCGCCGAGGGGAGCGCAGCCGCGCGGAGGGGCCGGCGGGGGCGCGCTTGCAGGGCGCAGCTCGCGCCGGCGCTCGCGGGCGGGGACGCGCGGGGGCTCCTCGCTCCGGCAAACGGCGGCGGCGCCAGCGGAGTCCCGCCGCGAAGATGCTCAAAGTCACGACGCCCTCGTGCTCCGCCTCGTCCTGCTCCTCGGTCACCGCCACCGTGGCCCCGGGACCCGGGAGCCTGGTGCCGGATTACTGGGTCGACGGCTCCAACAGGGATGCTCTGGGCGATTTCTTCGAGGTGGAGTCGGAGCTGGGACGGTACGGCGGGGCGGCTCGGGGGCCTGGGGGCGGCGGGCTGGGGCGCTCGGGAGGCGCTCGGACCTGGAGGAGCCGGACATCCTGGGCGCCGGCTGGGGCTTCTGCCCGCGGCGCGCTTCGGGCGCTTGCCATCTGCGGCTCCAGCTCCCCGGAATACCGGGGCTGGCCTCCCGGCCCTTGGGTTCTGCCGGGTCCGGGAGAGAGCCCGGGACCGTTCACGAGCGAGCCGGCGTCCCCGCGCGCGCCCAGGCCGGTGCAGCTGCGGGCGGCAGCCCGGGTCCTCCCCACCGCCGCCGCCTCGCCGGCTGCCGCCTCCGTGGGTGACAGCTCCACCGCACGTGGGCCCTGCTTGCCCAAGCGGCGTCTCCGATCGCGATTATAGCTTGCCAGAGGGTCCTGTCTGTCTAGTTATTTTTGGGGGATGAGGGGAGGAGGATGCCTCTCCAAATCTTGACAGAAATATTAGATTCGATTCTTCCTCTTTCCCTTCATCAAGCTCTCCAAAGCAAGTGGCACTGGAGATTAAACTTAAACACCAGCTTCCCCGCAGAGTCTGCTCAGGAGTGAAGGGGAATGAATCATTTAAGGGAGTTGAAGGCAGAATAATGAAAGTGTGGCTTTAAAGGAAAGGCAGTGGTAATTAGTGAGAAGACTTCTGCTGCTCTTTGACGTGCTGGAGTGATTTGTTTAATTATGTATGCAGAAAACCATCTCCCTGGGGTTGCAGAAATGTCCCTCGTCCTTGCTTTGAAGATCCAAACAGGTAGTGATCTTGCCATGTGCATGATGCCGTGTGTTCCTATATTTTTATCCACTGAAAAATATTTTCCCCTTCCTTTTTCCTCCTTTCTGCTATTCATAGGTAGGGAGACCTCTTTCCAATATTCATTTTAGAATCAGACCCTTTATTCTATGGAATCTAAAGATGTAATTTCAACCGTTAACAAGTTGAAGCTTCTATACTTAATGTTTCTTTGCAGATTTCTTTTTTCTTTCTTTCTTTGTGCTGGAATAGAGTTAGCAGACATTTTCTGTTTCGTGTCGCTGGGGACCGCATTACGGGATTCTGGGTGCTGGTCCTTAGTGGGGCTGTGTGAGGGCCCCTTCTCCTCTCTGAATGGCCTGTTAATGGCTCACTGAGTACAGAGGTGTGTAAGAAGGGCAAAACTTCTGACAGGAATTTAGAAATTGCCGCTCTTTGAAAAGGTTTGCAGAACATTAGAACATTGAATAATATGTAAAATCCTGTTTTGATCAAGGTTTTCAATGTTCATCTAAAGGTGTGCTATTGCATGCATTCCTTGGTAAAGCTGAAAATAAAACATCTCCTTCTGTAAGGTTGGAAGTCTGCATAGTTGTATGATGAGCTGCAGTGGAACCCTGTAAACTTCTGATTAAAGTGATAACCTGCTTAAAATTGGTGAGTTTCAGAAACTGCCACCTAGTCGAGGAAGCGCCCGACGGTGTATAGGGACTGTCCCACCACCAAATCTGCCTGTTTTCTGAGTCACATTTACCTTAGACGTCCCTCATTGGCTCTGACTTAACCTCAGCACACATTAGCTGTGTGATTAAGGGTTGCAAGCTTAACTCAGGAAACTTTCTTTCATGTAATGAATGGGAAATTGGGAAAATACCAGTTGCATACATATACGGAATGGTAGACTTCATAGGGAAAACCTAAAGAATTTGGAGTTTGTTCTGCTTTTCAAAACCGTGTTGTATTTTGCAGTAATTTTGGAGCCCGGATGTACACCAGTCATATATGCTCAGACTGCCACTCTGCCATCGAGTCATTTGATTGCTGTAAAAGTTGCAGAATCAAAATATTTTGAAAAGAGGTTAAAAATGGCTCTTTCTGTCCTCTTTCTCAGTATTCAAGTACATTAGGCAAGTTCTCTGTAGATGGCAGTATTGGTGAGGTGCATACTACTCCATTGGGTTGAGACTTTGAGAAATACCGGCACTTCATGATCAGAATGTTTTGTTTGTTTCTTTGCATGCTTGCTTGGCTTTTTTGGTGCCGCACGACTGCTTTTAGTTCCCTGAGTGGGGATTGAACCAGCAGTGGAAGAGCAGAGTCCTAACCACTGGACCACCAGGGAATTCCAAAAACTTACTTTTTTTCAACAAAATAAAAGTAAAACAAAAAAACAGCTATATTACAAATATAATTGCTAAGAATCTCTAAAGCCAGAGAATTCAACAGAATTATAATTGTAGGTATTGACTGAGTGACCAAAGTGTGCTTCCTTACCCCCCTAGTGATAAAGTTGAGGCTCAGTCAGTTGCTTTCAAGCCTTTCCTCTCTTTCCTCTCGGTCTTGCGCCAAGTCTGCCTGTCAGTGGTGATGCTAAAGCCCAAACATTTAGTTCCTAGTAACACGGTTGTCATTCAGAGTGAGAGAACAGTATCCCTGGTGCTGTGTGGAGCCACTGTGGTTAGTTACGGGGTGTGCACTGTTCCCTGCAGACTAGTGTAGATTAAGTAAGAGAGTAAGCCATTGCAGCTACCTGTTGTAAGCTAGTGACTCCTGATTTCAAGAATATTGGACATATGACCATCAGGGCATCGTCATACTTTGAGGATGTATTTGGGGAATTCGGGGAACAAAATTCCCGTGGCTGTAACCACCTGGATTCCCCATGTGGTGCTCATGGCACCAACCCACATATAAACAGTCAGGCCGGGGAGATGTCATAGCTTGCTTTTTTCAGATTTCGAGTAAGTCAGGAACGGAAAGGTGTTGAAAGGAATTATTTAAGAGTTTCAGGTAAGCTAATTTATTTTTCTAAAAGCCACATTTGAAAATACTGCTGTGTTTATAAAATTTGTTTAAAAGTTCACGAGAACCAACAAATTCAGTTCTACTTAAAAAGATGAATTGGCCTTGATCCCATTCAGGGCTCCGTATCCTAGAGAGTGGTTGGTCCTTTGCCCAGTGATTTGAGAAACTGGTGTTTTAAAGGTTTTTCCAAGGGAGAAGTGAGCTTCCCTGTGGCCAAGATCCTGCCTGGTGGTTTGGCAAACAGAGGGACAGAATTTGGCCTGGGCTGCTCTGTGGTTCGGGCTTCGGTTCTTTCTCAGCTTCTGTTCCTGTCTTTGGTGTGAGATTGAAAGGGTATTTGTCACAAGATCAGGTGTGTGTCCCCCACCACCCTGCAGCACACACACACACAAGTTCAGGGAAGCAAATGAAAGATAATTAGGACAAAAGAATAAGAGTGTGAAAATCACATAATGAAAGTATTTTGGGAAAAGGTTGAAAAATCTACTTCTGTTCTCATTTTGAGTAGAAATTGATTTTTTTGGAATCAAAACTTTAAAAAAATTTTCATGCCACTTCACTATAATTTTTTCAGGCTAATGACTTTCAGTACCTGCTCTATGCCTCCCCTGAGTTGGTTCACAATTTTTAAAAAACTTATATAGCAACCCCATATAACTATAATTATATAGGGTCCCTTGCTATGTGTATCCTTGCTTAGGAACCAAATAGATTTAGATAATGAGTCATATGTGTGTGTAAAATGGGGGGAAGTTAGATAAAATAATGTTTATTCTTATTACCAACAATGTGTTCTGATATTTCCTATTCTATGCTGTTTGATTTTATCCTAGTTTCTTAAAAATATTGACTGAACCCATGTGATTCCACATCCCACCAGTAGGTTGTGACTCAGTTTTAAAAGGACTGTTTTAGGCCTAACTCTGTGTGTGCTGGATTAAAACATAAGACAGTCCTTTTGAGAGGAGCCGTGCAGACAGTTGGTGACACTGAGTCCTGCCTGATGGCACAGCTCTGAGAAGAAAAACTCCCCTGTCTTTATTTCCAGCATGACTGGGTCTCCCTTTTCAAACACTTTGAAAAACTCTGATGTCTCTATAAGAGAAGACTGGAGTATCTCCTGGACTGACTGAGCGTTTCAGGAGGCTGGCCCAGGAGCATCTTCACTGTGAAGCAGAGGGATCCAGAGGCCTGAGCAGGGCTGTATTCCACTCAGTAACACCTAACTTTCTTCCTGGGTGATGGTCAGCAAATGCTTCCTGTAAGGGAACAGCAGAAGGTGCTTCTTCTAAGGGAACGGCTGCAGCCTGTGCTCCTGGCTGAGAAGGACTCAGACCCCCTCTGCCCTGCCCTTCTGTTTGTCTGCGCCCTTCCGCCACTCTCCACCGGCGCTCCAGAGTTCTCCATCCTCTCTGACACTGGTCTGTAGGCCCCACAGCTGCCCGCGGGCCTCCTGCCGCACTCGCTGCGCTGGGTTTCTTGAGCTCTCAGGGGATGCTGTGGTTTTTATTTTTTAATCTCACTAAGAATTTAAAGTGTACCTGTTCAGACCCTCTCTTGTTCTTGGTGCACCCGATTCTTTTCTCAGGCAGTTGACTCCGGAGCGAGGTGGGGTTGCAAGTGGGAGAATAGCAACTGGGGCTGCGCACGCCCTTTGCACCAACACTGAGGGTCTGCAGATCTGCCTGATTCACTGCTGGGTACTCATTGCCTACCTCAGTGCTCAGTACCCGGTGGGTGCTCGATAAACGATTTTGAAGAGAATGGATGAATGGTAACAAAATGCGCCAGCACCGTGGGTCCTGCTACGACCGTCTCAGTTCTGGGAACCCTAAGGAAAGGATAATCTGGTGACCTGCTTATCTTCTCCCTAAAACGTATGCAACCGTGATCCTAATCTCACTCAGCATTTGGTTTTCTTTCTTGGTAGTGTGAGTGTTGATAACTGCCACCTCTGTAACTTTTTCCTGGTCAGAACAATGCTGCTTTGCTGTTGGCAGAGTGCTTTCTGGCTCTGAAATGAAAAGGATTCAGTTTCACCTTTACCATCATTTTACCGCAGGCATGTCAGAGTTAAGAGTTAAACCAGCTTGAATTCAAAGGCATGAAATACCTCCAAGGTATGCCAGCTACTAAAGTTAATAAATAGTAAATGCTAAATTTAGAAATACTGTCATTATAAAGAACCTTTAAGTCAAGTGAAGATAATGATAGCATCATTACTTTAAGAATACAGTATTTTTCCTTGCTTAAATACTGTTGCAAGGGTAAAAATAACTTTAAATTTGGAAAAAAAAAAAAAACATAAAAAGACCCAGGTGCTGTCTGCTTCTAAGTTGCTCTGGTGAACTCTACTTGGAAAAAAAAAAGAGAAAGAACGAAAACACTAACCACAAAATAGCTTCAAAGATCTTTCTTGTAAACACCCTCAGACACATCTGTGTGGATTATGTATTTGCAATAATAGTTTGAGAATAAAGTACTGAGTGGTAGCCAAGTGAACTGTTTCAGCTACTAACAGTTATATTGTTTTATGTTAATGATTTTATTTTTGCTAGATTAAAAAGTAGTTCTCTTTAGACTGCCTTTCAGGAAAGTTAATGTATCTAATAAAAAATAATGAATTAAAAAAATTTCAAGGTCAAGTTTATTCTGCAAAATATAGTATTTGAGTCAATGAAGTATATAATTCAAGTCAAAGAACTTTACATGAAATCAGTAGCAGTTGGAGTCAAGGTTTTACTGAAATGGTATTAATCTTTACCTCAATTATTTTAAAAAATCTATTTGATAATGTAGGATCATCTGAAAATGTCATAACTTCCATGGTTTAATTAGGAAATTTGATCTAAATATTGATGGCATAATATTAGCATATAAAGGATCTGCCCCAGTGCAGTCTGTTTTTAAAACCCTAATTGCTGATGGAGGGCAGCAGCTGTGCAGGCAGTGTAAGGTAATGAAAGGTTTGGGTGGGAGATCCCTCAGCAGTCTCATCTGTGACAAGGATCGAATAGGGACAGCGTGCTGCATAGAGGGCGGCTCATAACTGTGGGCAGAAGCAGGGCATGCTCAGCTTGCTCTTTTTCTCTGAGCAGTTTCTCAGCCTTGGCACCATAGAGGCTTAGGCCAGATGACTCTGTGTTGTGGGGCCGTCCTGTCCCTTGGGGGATGTTTAGCAGTATCCCTGGCCTTTACCCATTAGCTGCAGGTAGCCCCCCACCCTACTCCACCAGTTGTGACTACCAAACGTGTCTGTGTGTGTGTTTGTGTGTGTGTATGCTCAGTCGTGTCTGACTCTGTGACTCCATAGAGCGTAGCCCACCAGACAGGGAAGAATAGTGGAGTGGGTTGCCATTTTCTCCTCCAAAAAATGTCTCTAGACATTATCAAATGTCACCTCCTCTTCTTTTGAGAACCCCTGTCTCAGAAGCCGGAAGCTCGTCTTTTGCGTGATTTTCTTTTAGTGATGTAGATAGTTAACAAGGAGTTTGATGGATTGAAGTCATTTGGCTTTATTGATTACTTGCTACAATCGAATGTTTCTTCCATTTTTATGTAATACCGTTGATTTCTGTTGTATATGCATTAACCTTGTGCTATAATTTGGTTAATATTTTTGTTTAAATCACCTCATTTTGGTTAACCTAAATTTACTTACTGAGATTACTCATTTTCATTAAATTGAAAACCAGTATTCATGCCATAAATAGAAGCAATAAGAACAAAGCATTTTTACTAAATTGTAGCAGAAATGCTTGCCTCCAGAAGGCTCCAAGCCTAGAATTGTTTTTCTCTTTGTTAAAAAGGGAGATTATCAAAGATTAGAGAGTTTAAACCATAGTAGCACAAATTGAGGTTTTCTTCTTGATGTTATCAGAAAGATTGAAAATAATTGAAAAGAGAATGATGTTGTCATCTTTTGATTTATTATTATTGAATTCCATATCTTCGTGCCACTTGAAGTCCTCTCTGTTACAAGTCTGATCTTTTGAATATTATGAACTGGACACTTTATGGTGTGGGGACAGGGTGTGGACAGGGAAGAGGTTAGTATGAATAGTGAAGTGAAGTCATTCAGTCGTGTCCAACTCTTTAAGACCCCATGGACACCAGGCTCCATCCATGGGATTTTCTAGGCAAGAGTACTGGAGTGGGTTGCCATTTCCTTCTCCAGGGAACTTCCCAACCCAGGGATCGAACCCAGGTCTCCCACGTTGTAGACAGACACTTTACTGTCTGAGCCACCAGGGAAGTCCAGAGTATAAATGAATGTGATAAATAAAACCCTGCTTGGCATCCACATGCATAGTTTACTGATAAGGCACCAACAGTTAATGTGAGATAAACAAATAAGACTAATACCAGATGGAGGGGCTTCCCAGGTGGTGCTAGTGGTAAAGAATCTGTCTGCCAGTGTGGGAGATGGAAGAGTCTTGTGTTCGATCTCCAGGTCAGGAAGATCCCTTGAAGGAGGGCACAGTAACTCACTCCGGTATTCATACTTGGAGAATCCCACGGACAGAAGAGCCGATGGGGTCAGCATGCGTGCAGGCACGCGTGCACACCAGGTGGAGATGATGAGAGCTGCAGCAGGGGAGCAGGGGCTCCGGCTGTAAAGCCTCTGACTACAACGCAGGAGACCTGGGTTAGATCCCTGGGTCGGGAAGATCGTCTGGAGAAGGAAATGGCAACCCACTCCAGTATTCTTGCCTGGAAAATCCCTTGGACTGGTAGGCTACAGTCCATGGAGTCGCAAAGAGTCAGACACGACTGAGCAATTTCACTTACAACGAAGTGATAATTTTGATTGGGAAGATTGAGATGTCTTCTTTGGGAGGGGTGGATCTTGAAATCTGGCAGGATTTTAATGAGGTAGAGCTTTGGTGAAGAGTATCCCAGGTGGAAACTACATTCTAAAAAAAAAGGCAAAACTTGGCAGAAAAATGTGGAGTATACAATTTATTTTGCAAAATTTATAAAGTATGAATATTGTAATGAGAAATAAGGTTAGAAGAGTAAGTGGATATCAGAACAAAGAAAGCCTGTGAAAAAAATGACTGAGTTTGTATCAGCTGAAAACCAAAATTATACTTAAAACAGAAAGTAACCATTATGAGAGCGAAAGGTGGCTATAGAAGCAGCTGCGTCTTAGGGTAGAGATGTGAACACATTTGCCTCTAACTCTTAATGCAGATAAGTGAGGGGGATGGGTAAGAGAGAATTTACCATGTTGGTTTAAAACAAACAAGCAAACAAACCTTCCTGCACTCCACGGATAGGATAAGAAAGGGAAGTGTGGGACTGAGGGGATTAAGATCAGTTGCCTGTACTGGGTAAAGAGCCTGGAAAGGGACAGATGGCACTGCTTTAAGTTTTGAGGGTCACAGGTCTCTCTGGCAACTCTCAACCCTGATAATTAACTGCAGTCAGCCACAGACAACACAGAAACCAATGCACATGGCTGTGTTCCAATAAAACTTTATTCAGTTCAGTTCAGTTCAGTCACTCAGTCTTGTCCAACTCTTTGCGACCCCATGAACGGCAGCACACCGGGGCTCCCTGTCCATCACCAACTCCCGGAGTTTGCCCAAACCCATGTCCATTGAGTCAGTGATGCTATCCAACCAGCTCATCCTCTGTCATCCCCTTCTCCTCCTGCCCTCAATCTTTCCCAGCATCAGGGTCTTTTCAAATGAGTCAGCTCTTCACATCAGATGGCCAAAGTATTAGAGTTTCAGCTTCAACATCAGTCCTTCCAATGACCACCCAGGACTGATCTCCTTTAGGATGGACTGGTTGGATCTCCTTGCAGTCCAAGGGACTCTCAAGAGTCTCGTCCACCACCACAGTTCAAAAGCATCAGTTCTTCTGTGCTCAGCTTTCTTTATAGTCCAACTTTCATATCCATACATGACCACTGGAAAACTTTATTAATGACAGTGAAAGTTCAATTTCATGTAATTTTCATGTCACTTAATATTATTCTTCTTTTGAGTTTTAAAAACCATTTTAAAATGTAAAAACTATTCTTCAGTTGCAGACTGTTCAAAAATAAGTGGCTGCTATCTTAGGCCCTTAGCCTGTGGTTTGCTGACCCAATACATAGATCAGTCAAGGTAAACTTCTACTCCTCCTCACATACATGAAAATTTCAGATTAAAATGACATCAAAGCTTCATTTATTCAAGTAACTACCTTTAGTCTCCCTTTTACTTGGGACAAGTCAACCTGATAGTGTTTTCAGTGGGCACAGTCTTTAAATGCATTCTCATACTTTTTCTATATCTGTTGAAACTAAATCAGTTGCAGTTCTTACATGTATAGTACATTGGTTAGTTTCATTCATCATTTTTGCTTTTGAAAATGAAGTAACTCTACTTGAAAGGTGTACTTTAAGCTAAATTTCCATACCATAAAATTTAAAAAAATTTCCATATCATGATCAGCATTCACATTCAAAGATTATTGGAGTGCATTTATTTTGTGTGTAATAATGAAATCAATTTCAATTGATCATTCTTCTAGTTATTTGAAATGATAGATATTACAAAAGTAATATACTAAATAATCTATTTGCTTCTAATTAATAAAGTTTAGTTCATTTTTCTATTTACTAATATATTATCTGCATGTTGAATGATCCTTCTACCATGCATATATCACAGGTGGACTAAGGTCCTTTGAGACTGTTTTAAGCATTAAAAATATATATATTTTTCTTTTTCGTTTGATTAGACTTTAGAGCTAAAGTAAAGCAGTCCCTCATATCTTAACTAAAGCAGAGGTCTCCAAAGTGGGAGGTTCATATCCAGGGGGTGAATAATATATTGGGATGTTAAAAGAATGTAGGAGAGAATCTATTTTTACTTATTTTTCTAATTTTTGTGTTTTATAAATGTTTTGAAAAGAACATCACATTTTGGTTCAGCAGCATATGTGTTGAATTTATAGGTACATAAGTATACACAGTTTGGGAGCATGTGCTCAAAACATTTTGTTTGATGATTACTGGGTCAAAGAATAGTAGTTTTAAGTGGCTATTGAGTAAGTTTTTTACTTAAATACTAACCTTTTACTTTATGAAAATTATTTTAAAGCAAATATATAGATCAAAATGAAAACAAGAAATCCTATTGCAAGGTGTGACTTTGTGCAGAAAAGGGGAAGTGGACTCCTATGTGCACTTGTTATGCATTTCAAGACTGCCTGATGAAAGGTTTTGATAAGAGCTGAACTGCCATTACAACCAAAAAAGGTCATATAGCAAAATAAAAAAAAGAGAGAGAGAAAAGGAATACAGTTTGCCCGTCAAGCAGAGGGTTAAATGAATTTTGGTTTTGACATTTGTTTTTGTGGGTGCGTGTGTGTGGTTGTTGAACCCAGAATTCATAAGCAAGAATGTCAGTTTCAAAATAGGCAACTTACTTCATGGTAAATTTTGTCAACTTCTGGCTTAGGCTATTGACTGCATTTTCCTGAAGTGTTTGATGGTCAGGGCTTGAAGAGGTGTGGGCAATTCATGCCAGGATGCTGAGTTTAACTTGGTTAACAAATGCATTGTCATCAGTTAATTACTTTTTAAGTCATGCTTCAGGGTGATATAGTTGAAAAATTCACCAGGTGCAAAAAAAAAAAATTTTTTTTTAATAGCTAGACTTGAGACAACATTCTGATTACAATGAGTTGCTAAAAAAGCAATGCATATAACGTGTTCTTCACCATTTTCTTTACTAGTTTGTGGTAGCATTTTTTGTTAAAACCATACTTTCTTTGATTTATGTCATGGAGAGTATTTGACTAATATTACAAGCCAGAACAGAGAAGAGTAGGGGGTTGCAAATCTGTTGTTAAGTTCACACGTTTGTTGTGACTCTAATGCAGTGTTTGAATGGTTTTTTCCCACTTTCAGTCTTCATGGACTGTTTAGTAGGTTCTTTGCTTGCACTTTCCCTTTCATTGTACCATAGTTTGCCCTTTTAAGCTTGGTCTGCTTTACCTCTTGTACTGTCTTGAAGGGACAGTTAGTTAGTGACTCTAACTTAGTAAATGACAACTTTCCATGTGGGACTTTCACATACAAAGTTGTTCTTTAGTTGTAACAGCTAGTCAGTCCAAGTGTTACCTTTAACAGGATATAAATGCACTGCTACCTCTTCATTCAAGTGAATCTTATTGCTTCAAAGCTCCCTGTTAGGACAGCCAGTGAGAAAATAAGATATGTTATTAAATGTATCCAAATTCAAACTATATAATTCAGTAAATTAGCCTGGCCTGGAGGGTTCTCTTCTTATAGGCCTCTGAAGTTTTCTTTGTGACTGGAAACATTTTTAGTGGCTCCTATCGGAGAAGGCAATGGCACCCCACTCCAGTTCTCTTGCCTGGAAACTCCCATGGACGGAGGAGCCTGGTGGGCCTGCAGTCCATAGGGTCGCTAAGAATTGGGCATGACTGAGAGACTTCACTTTCACTTTTCCTTTCATGCACTGGAGAAGGAAATGGCAACCCACTCCAGTGTTCTTGCCTGGAGAATCCCAGGGACAGGGGAGCCTGGTGGGCTGCTGTCTATGGGGTCGCACAGAGTCGGACACGTCTGAAGCGACGCAGCAGCAGCAGCATAGGGCTGAGTCCTTCCTCTCCGTTTTCCCTCTGTGTGAACACAGAAGGTAATAAAAATGTTCAGTGAAGTTAACTTGTGAGTACTCAGTGTAACCTGTTTCTAGAAGCAGTTGCTGCTGCTGCTAAGTCCCTTCAGTCATGTCTGACACTGTGTGACCCACAGACAGCAGCCTACCAGGCTCCTCTGTCGGTGTGATTTTCCAGACAAAGAGTACTGGAGTGGGGTGCCATTGCCTTCTCCGCTAGTAGTTTAGTTCAGTTCAGTTCAGTCGCTCAGTCGTGTCTCTTTGCGACCCCATGAACGACAGCATGCCAGGCCTCCCTGTCCATCCCAACTCCCGGAGTCCACCCAAACCCATGTCCATTGAATCGGCGATGCCATCCAACCATCTCATACTCTGTCGTCCCCTTCTCCTCTTGTCTTCAATCTTTCCCAGCATCAGGGTCTTTTCAAATGAGTCAGCTCTTCGCATCAGGTGGCCAAAGTATTGGAGCTTCAGCTTCAACATCAGTCCTTCCAAAGAATATTCAACTGGTTGGATCTCCTTGCAGTCCAAGGGACTCTCAAGAATCTTCTCCAACCACAGTTCAAAAGCATCAATTCTTTGGCGCTCAGCTTTCTTTATAGTCCAACTTTCACATCCATACACGACCACTGGAAAAACCATAACCTTGACTAGACAGACCTTTGTTGACACAGTAATGTCTCTGGTTTTTAATATGCTGTCTAGGTTGGTCATAGCTTTCCTTCCAAGGAATAAGCGTCTTTAATTTCATGGCTGCAATCACCATCTGCAGTTTAAACATGTAATAATAAACAGAACCGGTCATGTGTATGGATGCCACGTTAGCAGAGTGGGAATCTGAGCACATCCTCCGGGTAATTCACGGCACGCGGTGCGGCTCTGTCCGGTCTCGAGGTTCTGAGGAGGTGGCGTGTCCAGGCCGAGCGGGGCGCCCAGGGCGGGTGAGGCTTAGGCCCGGGCCGAGGGGCCGCGGGGGCCCAGTGCCCGCTTGGGCCCCGGGGATGGAAGCGAGACCCTCACGCGGCCTCAGCCAGGGGACAGCGGGGCAGGCAGGGACTCGGGGCCGGCTAAGGCCGGGGCAGCAGGCAGGGCGTCCTGGACAGCAGAGCCCGGCGGGGTGAGGAGGCCGGGAGCCCGAGGCGGGCGGTGAGGCGGGTGAGGAGGCCGGGAGCCCGGCGGGCGCTGAGCGCGCGGGTGAGGAGGCCGGGAGCCTGAGGCGGGCGGTGAGGCGGGTGAGGAGGCCGGGAGCCTGAGGCGGGCGCTGAGGCGGGTGAGGAGGCCGGGAGCCCGGCGGCTGGTGAGGCGGGTGAGGAGGCCGGGAGCCTGAAGCGGGCGCTGAGCGCGCGGGTGAGGAGGCCGGGAGCCTGAGGCGGGCGCTGAGCGCGCGGGTGAGGAGGCCGGGAGCCTGAGGCGGGCGGTGAGGCGGGTGAGGAGGCCGGGAGCCCGGCGGGCGCTGAGCGCGCGGGTGAGGAGGCCGGGAGCCTGAGGCGGGCGGTGAGGCGGGTGAGGAGGCCGGGAGCCCGGCGGGCGCTGAGCGCGCGGGTGAGGAGGCCGGGAGCCTGAAGCGGGCGCTGAGCGCGGGTGAGGAGGCCAGGAGCCCGGCGGCTGGTGAGGCGGGTGAGGAGGCCGGGAGCCCGGCGGGCGCTGAGCGCGCGGGTGAGGAGGCCGGGAGCCTGAAGCGGGCGCTGAGCGCGGGTGAGGAGGCCAGGAGCCCGGCGGCTGGTGAGGCGGGTGAGGAGGCCGGGAGCCCGGCGGGCGCTGAGCGCGCGGGTGAGGAGGCCGGGAGCCTGAGGCGGGCGGTGAGGCGGGTGAGGAGGCCGGGAGCCTGAAGCGGGCGCTGAGCGCGGGTGAGGAGGCCGGGAGCCCGGCGGCTGGTGAGGCGGGTGAGGAGGCCGGGAGCCTGAAGCGGGCGCTGAGCGCGGGTGAGGAGGCCGGGAGCCTGAAGCGGGCGCTGAGCGCGGGTGAGGAGGCCGGGAGCCTGAAGCGGGCGCTGAGCGCGGGTGAGGAGGCCGGGAGCCCGGCGGCTGGTGAGGCAGGTGAGGAGGCCGGGAGCCCGGCGGGCGCTGAGCGCGCGGGTGAGGAGGCCGGGAGCCTGAGGCGGGCGGTGAGGCGGGTGAGGAGGCCGGGAGCCCGGCGGCTGGTGAGGCGGGTGAGGAGGCCGGGAGCCCGGCGGGCGCTGAGCGCGCGGGTGAGGAGGCCGGGAGCCTGAGGCGGGCGGTGAGGCGGGTGAGGAGGCCGGGAGCCTGAAGCGGGCGCTGAGCGCGCGGGTGAGGAGGCCGGGAGCCTGAGGCGGGCGGTGAGGCGGGTGAGGAGGCCGGGAGCCCGGCGGGCGCTGAGCGCGCGGGTGAGGAGGCCGGGAGCCTGAGGCGGGCGGTGAGGCGGGTGAGGAGGCCGGGAGCCCGGCGGCTGGTGAGGCGGGTGAGGAGGCCGGGAGCCCGGCGGGCGCTGAGCGCGCGGGTGAGGAGGCCGGGAGCCTGAGGCGGGCGGTGAGGCGGGTGAGGAGGCCGGGAGCCTGAAGCGGGCGCTGAGCGCGCGGGTGAGGAGGCCGGGAGCCCGGCGGGCGCTGAGGCGGGCGCTGAGGGCGGCGGGCGGGCGCGGGCGGGACGCAGTGAGGTCGGCGCTGCGCCGGGCGCGTCTCCCTGGCGTGGGCCTGGCCCTCACTGGGCCTCCGTGTGAAGTGAAGATCGGTGGTGCCTCCATCTCAAGGTTGCCATGAGGATGAAGGGAGGTCACGTGTGTAGACACTTAACCGCAGGGTCGGCACTTGAGCTCAGTATCATGCCCAGGTGGAGCAGAAGGTAGGAGGTATTTCCCTACACAGGTCCTTTGCTAAGCCAGCACATTGTGAAATTACTGGTTCAGTGTCTTTTCCCCTCTGTTTAGAGTGTGAGCCTCTGTGGGCCAGACCTTGGTCCTGTCTCTTTGTTCACTCCTGTGTCCTCAGACCAATTGCAATGCCTGGTATAGTGAGCACTCATTAAATATTTGTTGAGTGAGTCAGTCATACCAGCAGGGCCTCTGCAATTCAGAGTCCTTCTTAACATTCTGGGCTCCAGTCTTTTATCAGGCTGCTCTGTCTTAAAGGGCCTCATGGTGGCTCAGTGGTAAGTATACTGCTTTGCAGGAGATCTGAGCTTGACTCCTGGGTTGGGAAGAACCCCAAGAGACAGAAATGGCAACCCACTCCAGTACTCTTGCCTGGGAGATTCCATGGGCAGAGGAGCCTGGCAGACTACAGTCCATGGGGTTGTAAGAGTAGGAAATGGCTTAGCGACTATACAACAACCGCCTCTGAATGACTGGGAATAATGTGACCTTCTGTGATTAGATCATCTACCTCAAAGTTACCTTCTAGCCACAAGCATCTGTGCATCTGTGTTTTCTTCCAGTTGATTATCAATCAATCTCCAGATGATTGCCTTAGTTCTTTACGGTGTGTTCAGGAGACAGAACAGCTTTTGGCGTAAGTAGGGCTCTAAGCCCCAAAGGCTTTATAAATGTGCTAGAAGATCTTGAATAATTTTTTCTTATTTTGTGCTTTTTAAATGCTTCATCTCTTTTTAGAGACATGTACTTATTGTTATTTACTTCTTTTAGTGGAAGTAAAAATGGTGAAAGGGGTTATTTAAAATTATTCACATTTAAAAGTAATGAAGGAATAGCTACTTTGAAGAGGCTTGACTCATGCCCTGTTTGTGGCTGTGTGAGCAAGTCCTGATGTCCTGATGTCCTGTGCGCACATCCTGCCTGCCCGAGGGTGGAGGAGGAGTTGAGGAGACAGGCAGGCAGGAGAGCGGGAGCAGCTCGCCATGCGTCGGGCTTTATTTGTGCTTCTTACCTAAAAATCATCTATTGGGATGTCTAATTCTTTGTCTACTTCTTTATTAAAAAAGTCACCCTTTGACTTGACTTCTAAGTAGGGTCATTAACTTCACAGTCATGACTTCTATGCTCTGTCAAAAGAAGTATTCTCCAGTGTTTGTTTGTCCTCATCTTGTGTTTGATGGCAGAGAGAGGGGGCGGTATGGTGAAAGAAAGACTCCAGGCGGGGAAGGAAGGAAGGTCACTGCTTGCCGAGGACTGAGCTGGCTGCGCCTCAGCCCACAAGCACCTCCCTGTTACTGTTACCTGACTTCTCCTTGTTCCTGTTGTCCCACCAGAGCCCAGGTCCACCTCATTTTCCTTGTATCTTCCTTGGGACGGCCTGATGCTTGTGTCCCCACTATGGGTCTCGTGCTGAAGTCCTCATCCCCATTGTAATGGTTTTGGCGCAGGGCCCTCGTGATCTGATCTGCACTCTCATAAGAAGAGAGGTTGGAAAGCGTGCTCTCGCACTCTGCCACATGAAGATACAACGAGAAGTCAGCTGTCAGCAAGCTAAGGTGCAGACTCTCACCAGAACCCAACTGTGCTGGCCCCTGATCTTAAACTTCCAGCCTTCAGACCCATGAAGAATAACTCTCTGGTTTAAGTCCCCCAGTCTGTTGTGCTGTGGCAGGTAAGGCAGCTGAGCCTGCCAGAATCCCATATGCCCCTTTTCTCCACTTTGACACCCTTCCGACTTCGGTCACAAACCTCAGAATCGGCGTGCTGTGTCTCAGGAGCCAACCTGAGTTAATCTAGGTTAGTGGGGCAAGTGTAACTGGAGGAGAGTGATGCGCTTTTTCTTTCTCAGATGCCCAGCGTTGCTCCTCTCCCAGCCGTTCGGGTTGGATTTCTGAGGCTGACTTCATGGGAAGGTGATGGTGCTTTGGCTTTGTCTAGGAGCTGCCTTGGGCACCACCCCCATGGTATCCACTCTGTGTCTGTGTCCAAACCTGTGGGCTTTCCAGGTGGCCACGCCTGCCAGCTCCTGGCTTGTTGTTTCCTCAGCAGCTGGCACAGGGATTTTTGTTGTGAACTAGAGGCTCAGCTATCAAAACATAAAACTTGGCTCATCTTGAATATTGTATGTTTCCATCAGGACTTGGACCTGGGACAGCTCATGTGGTCACTTACACACTTGTCTCAGGACTGAGAACCCAGTGTTCCTCTGAGTTCTGTCCTCACTTTCACCTGCTGGTTCCAAGTGCAGTTTCCAGCCTGGAAAACCCTGTTAATGCTTTTGATTTGTTGAGCACCAGTTTATTAACATTTACTTAGTCTTTGTTGATGTTGTTCAGTCACCAGTTCATGTTCAACTCTTTGTGACCCCATGGACTACAGCACACCATGCTTCCCTGTCCCCCACTGTCTTCCGGAGTTTGCCCAAGTTCATGTTCATCAAATTGGTGATGCCATCCAACCATCTCATCCTCTGTCACCTCCTTCTCCTCCTTCTTCTCCTGCCCTCTATGTTTCCCAGCATCAGGGTCTTTTACAATGAATTGGCTCTTTGCATCAGGTGGCCAGAGTATTAGAGTTTCAGCTTCAGCATCAGTCCTTCCGGTGAGTATTCAGGGTTGATTTCCTTTAAGATTGACTGGTCTTACTGTATTTATAAACTTGGTCAGTGTTTCTTCAACACTTGATTCCCTTCTCTGATAGTCGGTGTC
This sequence comes from Ovis aries, assembly GCF_016772045.2. Taxonomy (NCBI): domain Eukaryota; kingdom Metazoa; phylum Chordata; class Mammalia; order Artiodactyla; family Bovidae; genus Ovis; species Ovis aries. The sequence continues at coordinate 107,859,955 of NC_056058.1, forward strand.
AATTTTATATCTTAAACTGTTAATTTTTAAGAATCAAGTTCACATTACTTTGGCTAGTGAGAAGCTTACATACAACGTAGAGTCATGGAGTAGGCACTGCATGACTTTGTATGAGCTTGAGGTGATCCAAGAAGGATCTTAATATTTGTAAATAACTGCTGTCCTTTTGCATTTCACATATTGAAAATAATGTGTGGAATAACCTTAAGGTTTTCAATATCTGTAGAGAAAAAGATGGTTGAGGGAGATAGTTTAAAATAACTGCTATAACTGCTAACTGTCTTTCTGTATAGTTTTTAGTTTGCTTTTCTTATATGAGGAGCATTAAAATTAGAAAATATTAATCATTTTGTAGCTTTCAGATCTCGGCGCTAACTCTAACTTTGTCACATATTCATTCAGTTCAGGTCAGTCGCTGAGTCGTGTCCGACTCTCCGCGACCCCATGGACTGCAGCTCACCAGGCCTCCCTGTCCGTCACCAACTCTTGGAGTCCACCCAAACCCATGTCCATTGAGTCAGTGATGCCATCCAACCAGCTCATCCTCTGTCGTCCCCTTCTCCTCCTGCCCTCAATCTTTCCCAGCATCAGGGTCTTTTCAAATGAGTCAACTCTTTGCATGAGGTGGCCAAAGTATTCAAGTTTCAGCTTCAACATCAGTCCTTCCAATGAACACTCAGGACTGATCTCCTTTAGGATGGACTGGTTGGATCTCCTTGAAGTCCAAGGGACTCTCAAGAGTCTTCTCCAACACCACAGTTCAAAAGCATCAATTCTTCGGCGCTCAGCTTTCTTCACAGTCCAACTCTCACATCCATACATGACTACTGGAAAAACCATAGCCTTGGCTAGACCGACCTTTGTTGACAAAGTAATGTCTCTGCTTCTCAATATGCTATCTAGATTGGTCATAACTTTCCTTCCAAGGAATAAGCATCTTTTAATTTCATAGCTGCAATCACCATCTGCAGTGACTTTGGAGCCCAGAAAAATAAAGTCTGCCACTGTTTCCCCATCTATTTCCCATGAAGTGATGGGACCGGATGCCATGATCTTAGTTTTCTGAATGTTGAGCTTTAAGCCAACTTTTTCACTTTCCTCTTTCACTTTCATCAAGAAAAAAAGCTGGGCAGCACCTTAGAAATTGAGCACAGAAAGGGCACATGTGTCTCCCGGCTCTCCAAAGCTTTGGCAGTAGGAGTGGACTGGAACCTCGGCCTCTGTCCTCTGACTTTGTGACACACTTCCTACCCTAGTGTCAGTGAAGAGTCTAGGGCTTAAATTAAGCCACTCCTCTTTCTTCCTCCAACAGCTTTCCTGAATTATTTCAGAATACAATATTTCTTAATCTCTAAGAAACTGTTAATATTGAGATTTTTAAATTGACACTATTTTCTACTTTATATAGTGCTTTTTTTTTCTTTTTTGAGGAGGATATAGTCTTAAAAAGTAAAATGCAGCAAAACTATTAAACGTTGGATAATGTTTTACACTCCATTTCTTTCACATTTTGGACAGTGTTCATTCATGTTGTGAAAAACACTTCTGTCCCTGCAAGTATTGTTATCACATTTAGAAGTCTTAGCATGCATGTTAGAGTCACTCTGTTCCTTTTGGTCTTTGCTGGGGCTGAGATTCTCATTCTTACACAATTCATGAAGAAACTAGCTGATATGTGTGTCCCATCCACTTTAAAATGGCTACCTGTGTTAAACTATGGTGTTAGTAAGTAGCTTTATTTGTTCTTTCTGACTCCAGGAAAGCTGAATGTTTGAGCAGATGAATTGATTAATATATTCAGTTCACTTAAGCTGCTCAGTTGTGTCCAACTCTGTGACCCCATGAACAGCAGCACGCCAGGCCTCCCTGTCCATCACCAACTCCCAGAGTTTACCCAAACTCATCTCCATTGATGAGGTGGAGATGCCATCATTGATGGTGATGCCATCCAACCAGCTCATCCTCTGTCGTCCCCTTCTCCTTCCACCCTCAATCTTTCTCAGCATCGGGGTCTTTTCAAACGAGTCAGTTCTTCGCACCAGGTGGCCAAAGTATTAGAGTTTCGGCTTGAATTAATATATTAGTGCAGTATTTAACAGTACTTGCACTGGAAAAATTACGTGGAGGTATTCTTATGGTGCCATCAGATGTCATGAGATCAAGGCTATTTTCTTACAGCTGGGGATGCTATTGATTCTAAAAGTTATTTATAAGAGAAACATACTAGATATTTATTCTTAATTTCAATTAATATTGCCAAGATCAGGTTTTCTTTAAATAAATACTCTTTGTCTTTTTTCCCTAACCCCAGTAGTTTTGCTGACTCTAGTGATAGGTTCTCCAGTTAGGTTTGAATTCCTTTAACTGATAAGAAAAACTGCTTTTATTTATTGTTGATAGAAATGGCAGAGATTTTCATTATCTGTAACAGGGAAAATTGGAACAGTGTGTTATTTTTTTGTTCACATGACTATATTTAAGCCTGTGCTGAAGAATGCAACGCTAACAATACTTAATGCTGTATCTCATTTTCTTTTCTTAGTCTGCTGTCTCTGACATGAGTCAGCACAGCCAGTTTTAAATTTCTCTCAAACAACTTCTGCTTTGGCCCCTGTAACTCTTTTTTATCCTCGTAATTCCATTAAAAAGTAACAGGTGAGTTCCACTTGACTTCCACCTCCCAAATTGATTCTTTGATATCACTTTCTAAACCTCTTAACCTCCTGTCAATCTGCTGATCAATTTTCCCTTACCTTTTTTAAAGCTGTAACAACTATGCTCTGCGTGCCATGAAATGCTGAGCATTCATAGACAAAGTTTACTGATGTAAATAAAACTTAAGATTCTGTTGCGGCTGCTGCTACTGCTAAGTCGCTTCAGTCGTGTCCAACTCTGTGCGACCCCAGAGATGGAAGCCCACCAGGCTCTCCCGTCCCTGGGATTCTCCAGGCAAGAACACTGGAGTGGGTTGCCATTTCCTTCTCCAGTGCATGAAAGTGCAAAGTGAAAGTGAAGTTGCTCAGCCATGTCCGACTCTCAGCTGACCCCATAGACTGCAGCCTACCAGGCTCCTCCATCCATGGGATTTTCCAGGAAAGAGTACTGGAGTGGGGTGCCATTGCCTTCTCCAAAGATTCTGTTAGGTGTGTGTATAATGTCATGTGAACAGTGTTATCAGTCCCAGGAGTAAATGGTTCTCACAAATAACTGTAGTTTGTATAAGCTGTGTTCAGCCAAACCACATTTCTAGTTCTATTCCATATCTGTTCACAAACATGAGTGTTGACGGGTTTTCCTACCCCTGGGTAGATGTGTAGAGTAGTGGTTCCTAGCTTTAATCCATAGACCTCCTATGTGGTAGGACAACATGAGACTCATGAAATTAAAACGAAATATTACGTGCAGTCTTTTTTCTGATGGACGTGACCACAGCTTTCATCAGGTGTTCAAATATGTTCAAGGAGCCCTGATGTTTGGGATTCCTTCATTCTTTATCTGTTCTGGAGAGCTGGGCAGCACGAGGCTTGTGTTGATCTAATCATTTAGGGGATATCATTTTTCCCATTTCTGCTGCCCTTCCTGGTATGTTTATGCTTAAACAGAGCTTTTTATATTTTTACATACTGTTTTTACCTCTTCTGTGTTCCCTTTAATTACTTAGGATACTGTTACGCGTGCGTGCTAAGTTGCTTCAGTCGAGTCAGACTCTGTGTGACCCCATGGATTGTAGCCCCCCAGGCTCCTTTTCCATGGGATTCTCCAGGCAAGAACACTGGAGTGGGTTGCCCTGCCCTCCTCCAGGGGATCTTCCAAACCTGGGGATCGAACCCTGCCTCCCTTATGTCCCCTGCAGGCAGGTTCTTCACCACTAGTGCCACCTGGGGTGCCCCAAAGAAAAAGTGAAAAGTCAGAGTCGCTCAGTGGTGTCTGACTTTTTGTGACCCCATGGACTATACAGAATTCTCCAGGCCAGAATACTGGAGTGGGTAGCCTTGCCCCAAAGGATACTGTTATATGCAGGTGGTATATATTGAAGTGTCAAAAGAAAGCCAGCTCAGGTTGTCTTTACCAATGGAATGGATTAATTGGCTGAAGTAAGTAAAGTCCAGAGATTGTTCAGCTTTTACCTGTGGTTTCACTTGGAACACAGTTGTTTTTCTTCATTTCTTTCAGTGTTGCCCTTCTAAGTTTGTTGGTCTGTCTCCGTGCCAGCATTCCTCATGGTAGCAAAACATAGCAGTCAGAGTCCTGATGTTGGGAACTGACCGCCGTCATCCAGGGCAGTAGGGATTTTCACTTCCTTCTACCACTTAATATAGCAGAATCAGTGTGGCAAGGTCACCAGTGCATTTATTGTCTTCAAGTCCAGCTCACTTGAACACATCATGGTGACAAAGTGGAAGAGATTACAGTTTTTGACTAGTGCTAATCCAGTATTCTTGCTGGAAAGTCCCATGGACAGAGAGACCTGGAGCACTGCGGTTGGTGGGCTCGCAGAGTCGGCCGACTGAGTGAGTGAGTGCGCACGGTCAGGGTCTGCCTTTAGGGTTCTGGTGGTTCCAGCCCGGGTGTGGGTGCTGACAGGACAGAGGCTGAGCGGCAGCTGGCAGTGTTTATTATGTCCCTTAAGTGGGGTTCAGGAATACACTCCTGATGCCTGATTGCAGTCATGCTGTGGAAGGTAGGAGTTTACTGCTGTGGAAGATGGAACTGTATTGTAGTCTCTAAAGAAAGTTATGTAAAATGTTAGTTTCTTGAGGTGTTTTATCAATGAGTTCGACCAGAGAAACAGAACCAGTGATTAATACACACGCACATAAATGCACGTTTAAGGATTTAAGTTATAAGTATTACAAAATTTAATGCATATTTAAATATTATTTATTTATTTCGAGGAGTTGGCTTATGTGACGTGGAGGCTGTCTAGCCCCATACTGAAGGGCGGGCAGGAGCAGCTGCTGACTCTGTAATCTGTTTCAGGGAAACCTCAGTTTTGTTCTTATGAGCTTTCAGCTGGTGTGATGAAGCCCACCCACACTGTTGAGGATAATCTCCTATACTTTAATGTCAACTAATTATAGACATTAATGAGATCTACAAAATGCCTTCACAGAAACATCAAGACTGGTGTGTAATTGAGCAGCAATCTGCTACAGTCTAACACAGTTGATGTATGAAACTGTCATGGGTGTTAATAATTGTAATACCAAAGAAGGGGTATGTGTCTAAATAAATTTGAGAAATTCTGTATTAAACACATTAATGTACGTTATATTGACATATAGGTTATATTTCATTCTTTACTGTGCTCCAGTATACTATGTTTTGAACTGTTTCTCATACTTACTTGATTAGGAATGTTTTTGTCTTCCCCTGAAGACTGTCTCACTGGACTAGTGAATACATTGTGGGAAACACTGGATCAAACTGATCGAGAAAACAGGTTTTACTGTAATTGTGGGCAGTTTCATTTGTCTGTATGTTTCTGCTGTTTGTGTTCTTAAATGTATTAGTGTGGGCTCCTCTTTCTCTGTTAAATTATAAGACTCTTTGGGATCACACTTTGTGTTTTCACCAAGTGGAGATTCAATAATGTTGATGGAGAAATACTTTTAGATAAGTGAATGGTTATTAAGTGTTGAGTTAATGATCTTCATATTTGCTCAGAGCCATCGCTTTCCTTTGGCAGATATTAAATTGTAATAACTTGAAAATGTTTTCTTCCCTTTGGAGATTTTCTCACTGTGGGGAACCATTCACTATGGTAAGGTAGGTTCTTTGTTCTGGACACAATAAGTCTCATTTTATTACTTTTTTAATGTGACAGGTTATATGTTTGTTCCACTTAAGAGATTGTTTAAATCTATAGAAAACAAGTGAAAGAATGGACAGGACTGCTTAGGCCCTGAAAGTGACGCTGATTTGACTTTGTTCTGTCTCACTCCGCTCACCGTGTTCAGCACGCTGCTGTACTCTCAGTGGGCGTGGTGTGTGTTAAGCCTGCTTCGTGGAAGAGGAAAATATTCCTTCTTAACTCTGTTTAAATCCGTTCTCACTGTGATGAATTCTTAGATCAGACAGAGCTGAGATTCTCTCTGCTGTACCCCCTCAGGACTGTCACCTGATCTAGAGATGGTTTAAAGTCTAGATGTGGCTTCAGGTCCCGGCGAAAGACTGTGACCTGTGATCAAATCATGTTGTGGGTAGAGCCATTTGTCTGGAGTGCAGTGGAGCGTGAGAGGCAGGTGTGATCGTCAGCTGCATGTCCCTGTGCGTTAAGAGCTGTGTCTTGGATTCCTGCCAAATCCTCTGAGCTGCTTTCTGTATGAGCGCCACCCGAGCTTGTCTGCATGGATGTTGTGAACAAGGAAACATATTTTTGGAAAACAAATCAAAATTTAAAGTCTGATATTATTAGAAAGGTACTAGTTGAATCAAAAGAAACTGTTTTAAAATAGCAAGTGTGATTGGATCCCACCAGAATGCTGGCAAGCAAGCAAGGGAACTGTTGTTTGTTCTCCTTTCCACCTACTGTGGCAGGGGCCCCACTAAAGCCTTGCCTGAAAAAGAGCCAGTTTCCGTGAGAAAAACTGACTAGATTAATTTCCTATTCCTTTCCTAACTGTTCTAAAGAAAAGAGGCTTTAAAGCTACTGTAGGTCAAGAAGTTGGGGTTAAAGCCCAACCTTGTAAAACTTCAAAGATTTCTTCTTCCTAAGGACAGAGGCAATCCTAAAACTGTTTTGCTTGAAACAATAGCCTGAAAACTGGAAAGAGCTGTCTTTAAAATCTTCTTTCCTAAGAGTATGCAGTGAATAACCTAAATATTATACTTAGATAATATTTTTTGTGTATATTTATTACAAATAAATACAGTATATTTAAATGTATTAAACATTAATTATAACAATTTTTTTGAGTGTAGAAATTTTGAAAATGATAGATAAACAAAAGGCAGACAATAAAAATTGCTGTCAATCCCATTACTCAGAAATAATCACTATTCATATTATGCTCATTTCTTTTTGTGTTTGTATATGTGCATAATTGTTTTCATCTAGTTATTTATCTTCCCAAACAATTATTTGTTTCAGGGTTATAGTTAATGTTTTATAAATTCACAAATATATTTATTGTTGATTGACTTTAATATGCTTTTGGATAGTTTATATGGAGAAGGGAATGGCAGCCCACTCTAGTGTTCTCGCCTGGAGAGTTTCGCGGGCAGAGCAGCCTGGTGGGGCGATGGTCCATGGGGTCGCTAAGAGTCAGACACGACTGAGCACACTCATGCATATAGTTTCTGTAAAACATAAAAGCACATCTCACGTGTTCTTTCGTGGAGTAGACAAAATCACATGCAGTAATTGCAGCTGGCCTTTAACAGGTGTGCACCATGAGCTGAGAATGGCATCTTTGTTGTCCTCAGCACTCACAGTAACCTGCCAGGTAGGCGTTATTAACCCGGGGAGTAGAGCAGGGGCGAGCAATACCCCGCCAGGTCAGACAGGCAGGAAGTGCCATGGTGCAGCTTGGTCTAGGAATCAGTCTGATTCCAAGCCAGTTCTCTTAAAACTATCATGTAGCCTCTTCAAAGTGAATTCCATGTTGAATTTACTAGGTCCCAGACACAATATCTAAGATATAATGAAATTATGAGCACATTGGCCAAGCACACCAATTTGGTTTTCAGGACCCGGCCCAGGCAGTTCAGAGTGCTCTCACACTGCGGAGGTGTGATGGGACTGTAGGTCAGGAAGCTGTGGGAGCTGGGAGAGTCCTTTGGCCTGGACCTACCTGATTGATGGTGTGGTGCACTTCTTTAAAGAAAGGTTTTCTTTATAGGGTTTTCTTAAATATCATGTTTGTTTCTGATAACGGCCTCAAAATAGTATCAGAGAACCCAAATTGGTGACTTTGTTATTATATTTTGTTATCCATTATTAGTGCCTAAGTGCCAGCTTTTTTTAATTGGCATTTAGTCGTTCCCTTGGACTGCAAGGAGATCAAACCAGTCAGTCTTAAGGGAAATCAACCCTGAATACTTGTTGGAACAAATGATGCTGAAGTTGAAGCTCCAGTATTTTGGTCATTTGATGCGAACAACTGACTCATTGGAAAAGTCCCTGATGCTGGGACAGATTGAGGGTAGAAGGAGAAGAGGGCATCAGAGGATGAGATGGCTGGATGGCATCACGGAGGCAGTGGACTAGAACTTTGGGAGATGGTGAGGGTCAGAGAGGCTCGGCGTGCCTGTCTGTCCCTGGGGTCTCAGAGTCGGACACATAGTTGCTTTACAGTGTGTGTTGGTTTCTGCTGTGGAACGCGGTGGCTCTGCTGTGTGTGCGCGTGTCCCCTCCTCCTGGACCTCCTCCCCGCCTCCCCTGTCCTGGCTGTCTGGAGCGCAGCGTTGAGCTCCCTGCTCACTGTCTGTTTTCACGTGGTCATGCATCTGTGTCAAACCTAACGTCCCGATGTATCCCCCCTTCCCTCCCCCACTGGGTCCACACGTCCTTTACATCTTCATCTCTTTCTGCGCTGGAGCTAGGTTCATCTGAACTAGAGAGAACCATGTACCGCAGTGTTCATTGCAGCACTGTTTATGATAGCTGGAGCGTGAAGTGAAGTGAAGTTGCTCAGTCGTGTCCAACTCTTTGCGACCCCATGGACTGTAGCTTACAAGGCTCCTCTGTCCATGGAATTTTCCAGGCAAGAGTACTGGAGTGGGTTGCTGTTTCCTTCTCCAGGGGATCTTCCCAACCCAGGGATCGAACCCGGGTCTCCCTCACTGCAGGCAGACACTTTACTGTCTGAGCTACCAGGGAAGCCTCCCAACCTAAGTGTCAGTCAACAGATGAACGAACACTCAAAATGCGGTACATGTACAATGGAATATTACTCAGCAATATAAGGAATGAAACTGGGTCATTTGTAGTTTGGGTCAGATGTGGATGGACCCAAAGTCTGTCATACAGAAGTAAGAAAGGAAAAACAAATATCATATGTGAGATCTGGAAACATACACATGTATGTGAGGTCTAGAAGAACGCGCCAGCTTTTTAATTCTAGAAAGATGGACACACAGCTGAGGGCTCAGTGCTGTCTTCCAGTGTGTGGGCATGCATGCTCAGTTGCTTCAGTAGCTTCTGGCTCTGCGACCCTGCAGCCTGCCAGAATCCTTCGTCCATGGGGATTCTCTAGGCAAGAATGCCAGAGTGGGTTGTCATGCTCTCCTCCAGGGGATCTTCCTGACCCAGGGATCAAACCCAGGTCTCCTGCCTCTCCTGCATTGCAGGCAGATTCTTTACCACTGAGCCGCTGGGGAAACCCATTTTCCAGTGTACTGTTGCTAATTTGTACATTGTCTCTACCCCTTCAACATTCAGTTTTTACTCTCATATCTGGTTTATTTTTCATCCTCTCTATTCTTACCTGGTTCCTGTTTTACTGTCTCTGTCTTCTTTTTTCTTTCAGTTTTCCTTTCCTAGTCACCACTATCTTTTGTCCTGACTACCGTTTTATCTTCCATGCTGGCCTTTGACTTCTGTGCCAGGCAGTACTGAGCCCCGTCCTTGAGTTTCCTCATATTTTCCATCCTCTTTGTCTAGAACTCCCCCCACCCCCACTCAGTGAAGTGTGACTTTTGTCAAATGCTTTCACTTAGTAAATTGTTGGATGTTCTTTGCTGTTGCCTACTGAGCTTAGATTATTTAACTTATATGCAGAGTACATCATGAGAAACGCTGGACTAGAAGAAACACCACCTGGAATCAAGATTGCTGGGAGAAATATCAATAACCTCAGATATGCAGATGACACCACCCTTATGGCAGAAAGTGAAGAGGAACTAAAAAGCCTCTTGATGAAAGTGAAAGAGGAGAGTGAAAAAGTTGGCTTAAAGCTCAACATTCAGAAAACAAAGATCATGGCATCCGGTCCCATCACTTCATGGGAAATAGATGGGGAAACAGTGGAAACAGTGTCAGACTGTATTTTTGGGGGGCTCCAAAATCACTGCAGATGGTGACTGCAGCCATGAAATTAAAAGATGCTTACTCCTTGGAAGAAAGGTTATGAGCAACCTAGATAGTATATTGAAAAGCAGAGACGTTACTTTGCCGACTAAGGTCCGTCTAGTCAAGACTGTGGTTTTTCCTGAGGTCATGTATGGATGTGAGAGTTGGACTGTGAAGAAGGCTGAGAGCCGAAGAATTGATGCGTTTGAACTGTGGTGTTGGAGAAGACTCTTGAGAGTCCCTTGGACTGCAAGGAGATCCAACCAGTCCATTCTGAAGGAGATCAGCCCTGGGATTTCTTTGGAAGGAATGATGCTAAAGCTGAAGCTCCAGTACTTTGGCCACCTCATGCGAAAAGTTGACTCATTGGAAAAGACTCTGATGCTGAGAGGGATTGGGGGCAGGAGGAGAAGGGGACGACCCAGGATGAGATGGCTGGATGGCATCACGGACTGGATGGACGTGAGTCTGAGTGAACTCCGGGAGTTGGTGATGGACAGGGAGGCCTGGCGTGCTGCGATTCATGGGGTCGCAGAGAGTCGGACACGACTGAGCGACTGAACTGAACTGAACTGAACTGAGCTTAGATAAAATTTGAGCTTCAGGAGTGGTGGACATTTCCGTCTTTAAGAAATATGGGCAACTGCATTTTCTATCTTCTGCCTCTCTCAGGTTCACTTTCCTGAGGTGATAGTTCTATTACCAGTGGAAAGGCTCTTGCATTGTGAATAATCTGAGTATATTTTACTCTTAGTAATCTTTTGTTTGCTGTACAAAGGCTTTTGACCAAAACAAGCGACATCCAGTCACCGACCAAGCCGAAGCACTCCAGAGGAAGAGGCGTCTGTGTTCGGGTCTTTCTCCAGGAGCGTTCAGCCCAGTGGAGGCCTTGTCTGCGGGGATGTCCAGGTTGGTCTTGGAAACAGAGAAGTGCACTGGTAGTAGGAAACAAGCAAGCCAACGGAGGTCATGACGGAAAGGAGCTGCCCAACAAGACACCGCCGTGCGCTTGGCATGGCCACACGTCACAAGCCTAGAAGGGAGGCAAGGCTGGTTAATCCCAGCCATCTCTTCAGTACAGTTCAGTGCAGTTCAGTCGCTCAGTCGTGTCCGACTCTGTGACCCCATGGACTGCAGTACGCCAGGCCTCCCTGTCCATCACCAACTCCCGGAGTCCACCCAAACCCATGTCCATCGAGTCAGCGATGCTACCAGGGAAGCCCGTCTCTGCATTTAGCTTCTTTTTAAAGTGAAAAATGGCAGCTATGAGGATTCAGTTTGAGAGAGCTTTTTTTCTTTCTCTGATTTTTTTGATGTCTGTGCTTTTCTTTAATTGTCTCCATTTGCCTTTAATTTTTGCCCTTTCTGTCTAGCCTGTCCCTGCCTTTAAATGCTTCTAAATATCAAGTCTAAATAAGGAAGAATGTAATATGTAACTGTGACGGAAGGGAAGCTTCAGTGTGTGTTCATGAGGGAAGAATTCCTGGTACAGAAGTGTCCTGAGGAAGTTCGTACTTTTCAGCTCATTTTGTGTAGTGTAAGTGTGTGACTTTGTGGCCTTGGGTTTGAGGCTCACCAGCTCTTCTGTGTTCATGGATCCTTGCCAATAAGGGAGTCAGATTTGATGGGAGAGAGCAGGGACTCGCTGTGAGTCCAAACTCCTGCATATATTTGCATTTTCTTTTCTTTCTGCTTGTGTTACTTCTCAGTTCATGTGAGCGCAGCAGAGAGCATCTGGGGTAGGGCAGAGGGTTGTGGGAGCCAAGGCACCGTCATCTTCGTGGTGACTCTGGGGGTCACTCCCCACGCCTAGCTGCATGCTTCCCAGGAATGGACCCATTTGGAGGTGCATCTGAAGCTCTGTCCCTTCGCCTGCCTTGGCTTCTTGGTCGATTCACGTGGGGACTCTGACTGTTGGCTGCTGAAGCACCATCTGCATGTAGAGATGTGGGGCTCGTGCTATGAATGGCATGGCACATCACAGAGCCGGAGAGCACAGTGCCTTCTCGCGTGGTTTTGTTTAGTATGGGGAAATGTGGAGGGACGCAAATAAGACAAGTTCCTCCTTAGGCCTTCATGACGTATATTCAAGACCAGCGTCTTCTTCTGTGTTTTCCCCTGGATCTCTCCATTTAGCCACTTTAAATTGAAAAGCACTTTTGGAGAACTTTGGAGTTAGCAGATGGAGTGGAGTTAGTAGAACAAGATGCTATGAGCCTCACTCACAGGTCTCAGTGAGCGTGCATTTGTTGCTGGCTGTTCAGTCACTGAGTTGTATCTGACTCTTTTGCAACCCCATGGACTGTTCCCTGCCAGTCTCCTCTGTCTGTGGGGTCTCCCAAGCAAGAATAACTGGAGTGGGTTTCTATTTCCTTCTCCATGGATCTTCCCGACCCAGGGATCAGACCCGTATCTCCTACACTGGCAGGCAGATTCTTTACCACTAAGCCCCCAGGGAAGCCCAAGAATGTATTCATAATGTTAAAAATCTGTAATGACATTCTTAGCAACAGGCTAATGACTAATCATCGTAATAATAATATTGTTATAGTAAGTTAATTGTGATGTAATGCTTATAAAAAGAATTTGCTAGAAAAATTTAAATATTTTGTGACTCACTACATGTTTTTTGTTTGTTTGTTTGTTTTCTGGAGAAATCCTTTTATCTTTGATTCTACTGATTTTCAAAATAAGGACTCTATAAGGAACTTGCCCCTAACATAATGATAGTTATTGATGTAGCATTGCATGGACTAAAAAATAATTCCAGTAGTCTACAAGTTTTCACCAGTCTGACAACTACTTATCAGTAGCAAGTGGTGTATTCAGAGAAGGCAATGGCACCCCACTCCAGTACTCTTGCCTGGAGAATCCCAGGGACGGGGGAGCCTGGTAGGCTGCAGTCCATGGCGTCGTGAAGAGTCGGACACAACTGAGCGACTTCACTGTCTCTTTTCACTTTCATACTTTGGAGAAGGAAATGGCACCCCACTCCAGTGTTCTTGCCTGGAGAATCCCAGGGATGGGGGAGCCTGGTGGGCTGCCGTCTACGGGGTCGCACAGAGTCGGACACGACTGAAGTGATTTAGCAGCAGCAGCAGCTACCTATATTGGTGAGAGCTCTGCGTAGACAATGTATGAAGAGATAGAGCTCAGTCTGTGAATTGTATTTGCATTTGCATTATTTTCCTTATTTTTGTGAAGCCTATTCCCTTGTCTACAGAGACTTCTTTTATGTCATCCTGACTTTGCTGATTAAATGGCTATACACAGACACAGACTCAGGCATACACTCATGGTGGTAATGTGTGCGTCTCTGATGTGAAGGGACACGCTCTGCTCTGCCTGGGTGGTATTTCCGTGTGTCTTTTCTGCACCATCGTTCCTGCCTCTGACCATTCTCCAGAAGCACCTTGGGTTCTGGCAGCGTTTCTGAGTGGGTCTCCCTGCCCACGGCGGTGCTGGCTGTCCACTAGCCCTGGGCGCTGGGAGGAGGGACGCTGCCAGGCCCGACAGGGCCGGGCAGCTCTGCCTCAGTAGATGGTCAGTCAGCGTTTGCTTTTCCCAGGCCTGTCACCTGGAGAACTCCGACAGTTATGTGTTCTGCTACTTACTTTTCCCTAAAAAGAAGCAGAAAAGGGGAACACAATGCCAGTTCAAAATAGCCAGCAGCTTCAGTGTTGATAAGCGTGAAACATGATATTTTAAAACAAGGAAAAGAACAGAAATGAGCGTAGCGCGTTAGCTAAAATGCCTCACTGTGATAATCCTGACAGCGTTTATTTTATGGAAGTCTAAAAGGATAATTAAAAAGATATATCTACTGAGTAGATTTTGCACATTTTTTTTTCATTTTTCAAAAATGTGTGCCAGAAATTTCCACTTTAATTTTCTAATTTTGTGTTCCTCTGTGCACACTGATATTTCATCTGATTTTCAAAATAAGGACTGGATAAGGAACTTGCCTTTAACATAATGATAGTTATTGATGTAGCATTGCCACTTTTGCCATTATTAAACTCCATTAAGCTGCATAATGACAGGTCAGTTCATTATTCTAATAATTTCCAAATAAATTTCAGTTATTTAAATAATAAATTTCTTTTCTTTTCACCTGGAAAGCATTTCAGAAGACTTATGCTGCTCTGATACAGAACTCTTGGCAAAACGGTCAGGTTAAGATCTGAACATTTAATCTGACCTATGAAAACTAGAAGCCTAATGTGAATGCTCTTCTTCTAGACTATTTCTGCACACAGAGATGGGAAGGACTCCAATTCTGTTCTCAAATGTAGTCAAGGTCCGTTTTGGAAGTTGAGGGCAAGGGCTTTAGTTCTGTCTCCTGGGATGTAACTGGCTCTGTTGCTGCATCAGATCAACTCATTTTACGAGACTGACACAAGAAGAGAGGCTGGCAGAGAATGAGAACCAGGGTGGGGAGCCTGTGAGACCCAAAGGGAGGTCCCTGTGGGCAGACCCTGCAGGAGGCTGGTGTGGACCGTGGCCCTGGGACCCTCGCGTTGTGGGCTGCAAGGTGACCGCGGATCTCTCTTCTGGAATCCTCTTCTGCATTGTGAGCAGGGTTGACACCCTCGTTGAAACACAAGAAACAGATGTGTTTAACTCCATCTTACTTGGTGATGACATGAACTCATGTTAACATCAAAATACAAATTTTAAACTGTGGCAGAGATGTAAGGTATGAAAAAATTAGCATTTTCTGAGAAAAACTGAGGAACCAAGAGATTGCTTTCTCTCAGGATTCAGAAATCCCTTCTCAGAAATACATCTGCTCATTCCTTCTCCTCTTGAGTCCATAGATTGCCAGCGTCTACCGGGAAAGGGATTGTCGCTGCTAGTTACTCAGCGTTGCACCAACATGGGCCTCTACAGTTCTTTGGGTGATGGCGGTAAAAATGAAACTAAGTATGTGGTTCGCTGAGTACTGAAGGCACTGGCCTCAGTTCCCTGTTTTCCTCTGAGGCGGTAGCTCCTAGGGGCCATTTCCGTAGCCCGTGCAGCTGCTTGTGTTGACTTTGAGGGCCTGCATCAGGTGCTGGGGGGACCTGAAGCTCCCTGTAGCAGTAACACTGCAGCGGGCTCTGCGGCCGTGAAAGAGCCCAACAGAGCCTCAATTTCCCTGAAGCTGCACCTTGTCCGACCTTTACTTAGAACTTTGAAAGAAAAATCAGAGTGTTTTTTGTGTCTTCTCACTTGGGGCTGTTTAGTGGAATTCCCTGATGTAAATGAAGCGCGTTTCTGATTGACTTTATTGAAGGTCTGATAGCACAGAGGGAGTTTCCCTGAACCGCTCGTGATGGTCAGCGGACCCGCTTCCTCTGGCTCACGAGTAGCCGTGATCTGCCCACCTCACACTCTCAGTACCCCCATCAGATTTACTCACCTGGTTAGCTGAGAGTAGAGGACTGCCACCAAGCGATTATATTTCTCCTTATGAAGAGAAAATGTTGCAGCTGTCTTGGTTATAATCTGAGTGTGTTTTCTTGGACTCATGCCCAGCAAGTTTATTTTTGTGTAGAGAGGTTGATTTTCTAATTTTCTGTATATTTCTTGGTAGAGTTTACCAAGCTGTTTATCTTTGCTGATAGCTTCAGCTAGGTCATAGTTTGAGTAAATACAGTGGAGCCTTTAAAAAGCTATTAGCTAAAGTTCCGTAAGCTCTCTGTTGCCCTCTTTTAGAGTATTTCTACAGCACCTTAGCTCAGCCTGTCTTGGGAATGAAGACAAGAGCTGAATTACGTTTGTATCCCCAGAGTCCCAAACTGTGTTTGTAAAGTTCCTGTTATTTATTTATCTTTTTAGCCTTGGAAGCTTTGCATTTATGGATTCATTGTATCATCATCATCTTATGATCATTTGGAGTCTCTGATGGTGTTCTCATTAAAAGCTCACTTCCTCTTTACCAGCACTGTTTTACCAGCCTCCTCAGGGTATTTTTGGCCATGTGGGTGATGGATTGGAATCTGCAGTATTGCAGGAACTAACTGATTTTAAAGCTGAGTGTAAAGATTAAAAATGATCCTTTTAAAGTAAGTTTTCTCATCCTTAGAACACAAACACATACACACTCCATATATAGCCTATATGTATTTTTATATTGACTAATCATTCTTTCCAAACTGAGTGCAGCCCAGGGAAAAATTGCAGCAACTAATGGATCCTCTTAGTGTAATTTGATTTGAAGTATAGAAAAAAAAAAAAAAAAAAGAGTGATTTTAACCCAACTATCCCCGAAGTTGTTCTTATTGAGCTCATGATATCCATGGGAAGAATCCTGAAGGCAACATGGGCAGGTTTCCAAGAGTCCACTGGGGGTGACAAGGGTCTGTGTTCTCTAGAGGATGGGATGTGGGTAAAGGGAGACGGCCCTGAGTTCTCTTCACCATGTCGTGACAGTAACCCACATGTATTGCTCCATGTAATTAGAAGATGTTGTAATTTTTAAAAATGACATAGCCATATGTGTGATCTCCTGATTGTTCTGGTACCCATTTAGAAAGTGTGATTCACAAAATTTCCATTGTATAAAACTAATTAAAAGTATTTCAAAAGAGCTTCACATTATCAAAGTATTTCCCATGACATTCATTTAAAAGTGAACTCCTTTATGTGAAAGAGGGATTTTATAGATCGTTAACAAGTTGACAAGTTCTGGGAGTAGAAGAATATAAAACTGACGTGTTAGGAAGCAATGCCAATTGAAGATCGATCAAAAGCAACATAAAGTATTCTTGAAACCTTTAGATGAACTATGAAGAAAGTGGCTCAATTTATAAGCCATTTTGCAAGAAGCTATCAGTTATATACTCTTGTACATTGTCTATAAATTCTTTTAATATTACCAGAAATAATAGCTGAAAAAAATTTTAAAGGACAAGATAAGTGTATCTCCTTTTTTGTTTTATGGCTAACATTCTTGAAGGAAAAATCAGTCCACTTGTTTTCTCTTCATCTTGGTCTCTCATTCTTTTTTCCACCTGGGTCAGTCTTGAGTCTATCCTGTCTGTAGCCCACCAGGCTCCTCTGTCCATGGGATTCTCCAGGCAAGAAAACTGGCCTGGGTAGCCGTTTCCTTCTCCAGGGATCTTCCCGACCCAGGGACTGAGCCTGGGCCCCCTGCACTGCACGCAGACTCTACACTGAGCCGCCAGGGAAACCTGACCCTGCCCGACTGAGCCAGTGCAGTTAGCTCAGGGCAGCCACTCAGTCGCGTCCGACTGCAGCACGCCGGGCCTCCCTGTCCATCACCAACTCCCGGAGTTTACTCCAACTTGTGCCCTATTGAGTGAGTGATGCCATCCAGCCATCTGATCCTCTCTCGTCCCTTCCCCTCCCACCTTCAATCTTTCCCAGCATCAGGGTCTTTTCTTTCCTTACTAGGTCACTAAAACTTACACACTTAAGTCTCCTTTTATTAGTGAAATTTAACAGAACTGTTTCTGTTGTTTATATTTGTTGACTTCTTTCTGGCATTTAATGGCTTTGATCAAACAAAACATTTTCTGTTGGTCCCACTTACACCTTGTCTCCGGTGAAGTCCCCTCCATCCCTCACTGGCCCTCCTCGCTCCTTCACTCGCGCTTCCTTCTTTGTTTCTCCCTGGAGTGTAGGCGCCCCTCAGCCTCCGTGTCTTCATCTGCAGCTCTTGCTTGGTAATCTTATATGTGCCAATATTTTTGGTTATAACTCAGTATTCTTGTTTATATTCAAAACACATATTCAGTGTCTGATTTTCTAAAGTAAATTCTCTAAGGAAAGGGAGGTCAGGAGACTATAGTCAGAAAGAAATCTGTCTAAAGTGTAAGCAAACAATTTTGAATCCATGTTGGTTAGATGGGTAAGCATAATCTAAAAGGTGAATAACGACCCACTTCACTTGCTTTCATGTGGCTTTTCATATTTCATCAATAACAGTGAAATGGGTTGTGCAATAGGGCAGGTGCCATTATTAATACAGTTTATGTATATGTAGCCTAATAATATGCTACAGTTGTGAATAATTTCCCTCTTAGGTTATGTCATTTTGAGGAGAAATGAAAAAGCACTTCAAAATAAATGCTTTGCAATTATCACTGTTTGTTAAACGTGTGTGCATTTAGCACACAGGCAAATATTTGTGATTTGATTGATTTGTATTATGGCTTTCTCTTTACTGTGGAAGTACCTATTAGGGTAAGTCTTTTTTGTAGTGTGGACAATAATGATTTGGCGCTCTAGTTGGACTGTTTCTAGTATAAGCGAATCCCATGAATCCAGAAGGCAGGTAAGTTAAAGCAGGCAGAGCAGTAAGATGGCACAGAGAGGTCACAGTTCAGTGTCACTGCCTTTCTGAAAGGTACACTTTCAAGGGTGATTCTTGACTACACCAGGTGATTTTTCTTTTCCACTTGGTGGAAACGTGTTTGACTTAGTTTCCCATGTCTGCTTTGTGAAATCAGTTTCATAAATACAGCTAATGATTTCAAGGCAGTATTGATCTTTTAATTATATTACATATGTCATAATTTTCATTGTGACCTGACATTTTATATAACATTTGCATGAAGTGGGGAAGATAAAGGAAATCTATGAGTTCATCAGGGTACTGAGTGGAGTGGTCAGGAAGGCCTGACTGGGGACAGTCAGTAACTGGGACTCTTTAGGAAACACTGCGGCTCACTCCTTCTGTGGCTATTGGTGCTTGGGGCTTGTTCACCACTGCAGTTCTTTCCCGCCACATTGCTCTGTACTAGGCTGCCTCTCCAGACCCCATCACCAGCTCTCTCTCTGTCTCAGCCCAATTCCAAGCAAGCCTCTCACATCTCAGATGCATTATAGCAGTTTTTTGGCCTCTCTAATATTTTTTACAGACTGAGTGTTTAAAAATGTGAACCAGACCACATTGTTCTTAATGTCTGTAAAACTCTCCCATTGCTTCCCAGTATGCTCAAAATCAATTGCAAACTGTGACCCTCAGAGCTCAGTGCACTCTACACTGTGCCCACCCATCTAAGTCCTCACTTCTTACCACTCTCCCCTGGGCCGCAGGCCCAGGCACACTGTCCTTTCTGTCTCTTGAACCTGCCAAGCCTGGTACTGCTCCTTCTCCCTGGACAGCTTTGCCAGCGGATCTTTGTGTGGCAGGCTTATTATTCCCAATCATCTCTCGGAACAAATGTCCTCTCATCAGTGAGGATTCTCTGACCACTCAGTCTGTGTTAGTCCCCTTCCTCCCATTCTGGTTTAATTTTCATTTTAATACTTATAGTTACCTGGAAATTCTCTTGTTTGTTTCCTTGTTTCGCTTGGTGAGTTGCTTTGAGACTATAAGCCCCATGAAGGCAAAGATCTTGCCTGTAATTATATACTGCTGTAACCAAAGCACCGAGAATACTCCTAGAACATTGATATGTTCAGTAGAAACTTGAGTGAGTTAATTACTCAGTTTTCTAAGTAAATATAACTTATTGATATCCTACTGTCTGCCAGGTCCAATGCAATGTTGATTGGGAATAAAAAATGAGTTTTGCATGGGTCTATACATAGATAGCTTACTGGCTGGTTTGTGTCTTTATCTGGGCATTTGCTTATCAAGCTGTCTTTTCAGGTTTATAATTTACTTTGGAGAATCGGAATGCATTGATGATGTTCATGGGTAGTCAGATAATTTTGGTCTTCTAAGTATGCATGCATGCCAAGTCGCTCAGTCAAGTCCAACTCTTTGTGACTCGTGGACTGTAGCCCGCCAGGCTTCTCTGTCCATGGGATTGTCCAGGCAGGAACACTGGAGTGGGTTGCCGTCCGCTCCTCCAGGGGATCTTCCCAAGCCAGGGATTGAACTCCTATCTCTTTCGTCTTCTGCATTGGCAGGCAGGCTCTTCACCACTAGCGCTGTCTGGGAAGTCCTATAAGTACACTCTATGTCTGCTTCCAAGGACTCTCTTAAAATTTAGCTCCTCTCATTATGCACATGTTATTTATTCACTTTAATAAGGCTTTATCCAGCAGGCACACACTCAAGCTTTTTACTGCTTATTATGGAGTGTACACATGAGAGAGAGATGCTTGCCCTGGCTTCAAGGAATGCGAAATTTTGTAGGGAGAGATAAACTTTATAGTCTGATAAACATGAAATAAAGCTGTATCATATAAATTTCACTATAAAGACAACAAATGACACAACAGTCCAGAAAAAGGAGCAGTCACGCAGAGAGGAGATGAACAGGAGATGCTCCTTTAACAGATGAGCTTCCTCTTGGGTTTTAATAACTGCATCAGTTCTGAGGCACATCTAAAGGAAATGGCAAGGGAAGTCAAAGGGGTTTTTCAGCTGCAAGTTCTGGAATAGACCTCTAGCTGGAAGGCCCTGAAAGGTTTTGGTAGGTGATGGAGCCCCTGGGGTTTTCTGAGCCGGGGACAGTGTCTCAGCAGTGTAGGCTAGATGTCTTTTAGCGGGATAGATTGGAGTGAAGACTGAGTGGAACAGGCAGACCAGTCGTTAGCAGCCTTTTGTGAAAGGAAGTCCAGAGGTAATGGAATAATGGTTTGGTAGAGTGGTAGTTTCCCTAAACAAATATTTTCAGGACACATGTGGAGACACCATTGTGTACCCACAAGGGACACGTTTATCCTGAATTAAGTTGATCCATTCTTCAGACCTAGACTTTTTTACCTTTTATACTCATGAGCTATCTCTTCCTGTAGGTTACATCAGGAATAGATTTTGGAGTCCATTTTAACTATTCTTATGGGTTTGAAGACATGTTCACTATTTCTGTGAATCTTCAAAGTGTTTCACATTTTTGGCAGAGTTGAAACATCCAGACTTGAATTTGGTCTTTATTTCTTATGAGTTCTGTCTTGCTGTTCATTAGGCCTTCACAGATTGGCATAGTTGGACTAATTTTCTATGTAAGTCTCTTACTCCTTCCCCCTCTTCTAAGACACACACACACACACGTCACACACACCAGATTGAATCATACTTGTCTCAGAAATATTTTGCCATACAAATCACACGTCTAGCCCTGTGATGTTCTGTTTATATATTGTGTTCATATATTTTAGTTGAGCCATGTACCAGTTTATTAATACCATAGCCCCGGGTAAGAGTGTCAAAGTGCTAAATCAACTGGATATGTTTCAATTCCTACCTTATTTGAATTCTTGGAATATTTGAAACGGATGACCATTTTGTGCTTGAAACACTTGTTTCCATTAGTTTCCGTGATATAACATCCTCTCTGCTTTCTTTTACCTTTGCCTTTTAGTCTCTTTCTTCTCTAGTAAAGTATTCTCTACTTGTCCATTAAATAGTGATACTTCCCAAAACCTAGGAAAAAAGGAGAGTGAAGAAGCTGGCTTGAAACTCAGCATTAAAAAAAAAACTAGAATCAGGGCATCTAGCCCCATCACTTCATGGCAGATAGACAGGGAAAACGTGGAAGCAGTGACAGATCATATTTTCTTGGGATCCTAAATCACTGCATACAGTGACTGCAGCAGAAATTAAAACACGCTTACTCCCAGGAAGAAAAGCTATGACAAACCTAGACAGCATACTAAAAAGCTGAGACATCACTTTGCCCACAAAGGTCTGTCTAGTCAAAGCTATGGTTTTTCCAGTAGATGTGCGTGAATGTGAATTGGACCATAAAGAAGGCTGAGCACTGAAGAATTGATGCTTTTGAACTGTGGTGTTGGAGAAGACTCTTGAGAGTCCCTGAGACAGCAAGGAGATCAAACCAATCCATCCTAAAGAAATCAGTCCTGAATATTGACACTGTGGATTACAATAAACTGTGGAAACTTCTGAAAGAGATGGGAATACCACAGCACCTGACCTGTCTCTTGAGAAACCCGTATACAGGTCAGGAAGCAACAATTACAGCTGGACATGGAACAACAGACTGGTTCCAAATAGGAAAAGGAGTACATCAAGGCTGTATATTGTCACCCTGCTTATTTAACTTACATGCAGAGTACATCATGAGAAACGCTCGGCTGGAGGAAGCACAAGCTGGAATCAAGATTGCTGGGAGAAATATCAATAACCTCAGATATGCAGATGACACCACCCTTACGGCAGAAAGTGAAGAGGAACTCAAAAGCCTCTTTATGAAAGTGAAAGAAGATAGTGAAGAAGTTGACTTAAAGCTCAACATTCAGAAAACGAAGATCATGGCATCCAGTCCCATCACTTCATGGGAAATAGATGGGGAAACAGTGGAAACAGTGGCAGACTCTATTTTTCTGGGCTCCAAAATCACTGCAGATGGTAGCTCCTTGGAAGGAAAATTATGACCAAGCTAGATAGCATATTCAAAAGCAGAGACATTACTTTGCCAACAAAGGTCCGTCTAGTCAAGGCTATGGTTTTTCCTGTGGTCATGTATGGCTGTGAGAGTTGGACTGTAAGGAAAGCTGAGCACTGAAGAATTGATGGTTCTAAACTGTGGTGTTGGAGAAGACTCTTGAGAGTCCCTTGGACTGCAAGGAGATCCAACCAGTCCATTCTAAAGGAGATCAGTCCTGGGTGTTCATTGGAAGGACTGATGATGAAGCTGAAACTCTAATACTTTGGCCACCTGATGCAAAGAGCTGACTCATTTAAAAAGACCCTGATGCTGGGAAAGATTGAGGGCAGGAGGAGAAGGGGATGACAGAGGATGAGATGGTTGGATGGCATCACTGACTCAATGGATATGTGTTTGGGTGGACTCTGGGAGTTGGTGATGGTCAAAGAGGCCTGGTGAGCTGCAGTTCATGGGGTCGCAAAAACTCGGACACAACTGAGTGACTGAACTGAACTGAGCTGAAAGGAAATCAGTCCTGAATAGTCATTGGAAGCACTGGTGCTAAAGCTGAAAATTCAGTACTTTGGCCACCTGATGTGAAGAGCTGACTCATTTGAAAAGACCCTGATGCTGGGAAAGATTGAAAGCAGGAGGAGAGGGGGACGACAGAGGATGAGATGGTTGGATGGCATCACCGATGCAAGGGACATGAGTTTACACTGTCTCTGGGGGATAGTGAAGGACAGGGGAGCCTGGCGTGCTGCAGTCCGTGGGGCTGAACAGCAACCGCAGGAGCCTCGTCCTCTTCTTTTCTGGTTCTGCCTGCTGTCCCAGCTGTTGTCTTCGCTCCCCTTTTTCTGCCAGTAGGATGCTCTTTAGGTTGGCTCCTAAGTCCTTTTGAAATGACCCTGATAGTCTTTGATAGCTTCTTCGTTACCTCCTTTGTTAAGATATTCTAGGCTCTTCTTATATGTTTCCTGTCCCAGACCTGGGATCAATCATTTATCCAAAAAGTTCTGTTTCTTTAAAGTGGTAAATGCTGTTTCAGGATCATAATTTGGGCCCAGTAGTGCTTGTTGAGACAGAATTTGCCGTTGTTTCTAGGCTTTTTCATTTTATATATATAATAAATATATAATGAACCCAGGTCTCCCGCACTGCAGGCAGATTCTTTACCAGCTCAGCCACCAGGGAAGTCCATGAATACTGGAGTGGGTAGCCTATCCCTTCTCTGGGGGATCTTCCTGACCCAGGAATGGAACCAGGGTCTCTTGCGTTGCACGTGGATTCTTTACCAACTGAGCTACCAGGGAAGCCCATATATATAATAAATATATATAAATTAACACTAATACTCATAATTCAGATTTAGGACTTTGTGGCTCTTATTTTATCTCTTGTATATTACATCTGTGTTTTCCTTCTTCTGTATTGAGAATCTTGGTTCTGAAGGGTGCAGGGGATAATAGAATTAGAATACCCCATATTCCGAACACAGTATCCTCAGAGTAAGTTCTAACACTATCACCACTAGTATGACTTATATATTGTATTTGATTTAGGAGGTGTTGGCAAGAATACTGATGACTATGTTGTGCACGAATTCTGGCTGATTTAGAAAGTTACAGACCACTGTACTATTTGTGTAATAAACAGTACTGATTAGTAGAAGTGATTTTTCCTCGGTATTCTCTTCTCTACCCATGAGGTTGTCAGTGGTTTCCAAGAGAAACCTAGTGGGAATTCCACACTCAGCACGTAGAGTGCCGTAATTAGGCCCAGTATGTTTCACTGTCAGAGGCACCTGATAAGGCTGGAGGTAGGCCCTCTGCAGCTCATTCTGTTGGCTCCTCTTGTAGTAAAGGGAGCTTCCAGATTCATGAAATTATTAGGTCCATTAGGGATCAGCAATTCTCCTTTTACATGTTTTCCTTCCAGTGAACATAGTACTGATTTTTTGTTTCTTGCTAAGGTATATTTTAATGAGTAATTCCTTGAAAGCTACTTTGAGAGGATCTTAATTGTTGTTCAAATAAAGATGGAGGTATGTCTGTGATAGAGCTAGAGTAGAAATGGGGTTTGGTGGATTCAGATCAGAATGACACATACAAGTGTCCATCCTTCAGGAGAAAAAGGGAAGACGAGACAGGCTTCAGCAGGAAAAGTGAGGCCGGGGTTGTCACACCATCAGGGTTTTGGGTTCCAGCCCATGAAGGATCCCTGCTCCGTTTTTTGTTTGTTTGTTTTAACACTTAATATTTTTAGAGAAGCCTTAGGTTCAGGGGCTTCCCGGGTGGTGCTGGTAGTCAGGGCAGGAGATGTCAGAGAGGCAGGCTGGACCCCTGGGTTGGGAAGGTCCCTTGGAGGCAGGCATGGCAACCTGTTCCAGTGTACTTGCCTGGAGAATCCCGTGGACAGAGGAGCCTGGCGGGCTATGGTCTGAAAGCAGGGTTGAAAGGAAGGTGCAGGGGTTTACCATATACGCTTCAGTCAGCTTTACTGGGTAAACTGTTATATTGGATAAAGAAATCCTATTATTTGCAGGAAATTAATGAAAAGGCAAGCTCTTTTGAACTTTTGTGCAACAAGTTTTGGGGCAGCTAAACTCTAACTCTGAAAATTTAAGTATGAAGGAAATGGGAATGGTGGTGGAAATCATACTGTTTACATTTATGCTGTGATTTAGTAGCTGAGAAGGCTGATGTGTGGTGTGTGGCATGTCAAGGATAATTTCTTTTTGCTCCATTTTAATGAGACATCACTCACTAGGTGTTCCTTTCTAGCTGCTTCAAAACTTGAAAGATACTAAAAGAAATGACATGTAGAGCAGGAAAAAGTCGAATTCTAAGGAAACATAGGGATTCATTTAAAAGGCAAAATGATAGAAGTTAAATATATACATTTTCAATTACATCAGTTTAAGAAAGGATTTAACATACAAATAATGATAAACAGTAAAGGAAAAATCTAAAAGCAAAAATTATTTGATGATTTAAGAGGTATGCAACTAGGAGAAAAAAATGAAATTAAAGTATTGGAAATTTAGTTTAAAAGTATTTTCATGTGTATCAATAATGATAACTTTAAAGAAATACTCTTCAATGTTTCTATGCATTGAAATTGTAAATTTACATGCTGTGTGCATGTTTGCCGAGAAATTGGAGATACTTAGAATGTCTTATTTTTGAGCTGATTTGCCTTGAGTAGTGGAGTTTGTGCTGGGTTTGACTGAGGGGAATGGAAAAGGTAAGCCTTAAACTTGACATTTTTTTTGTATCATATTATCTTCTGATTTAAATAACCTATTTTGGATAGCTCAGTCTTTTTGAAGTAAAGTATTCAATCTCTTAGGTATTTCTTCCTTTCCTTCTTTAACTCTCCAAAGCGGCGACTGGTGGTGTGAAGGATGGGACTGCTGGGAGTCACGTAACCAGTGCACAGCCTTTGGCTGTTGCTGGGCCCTTGCTGTGCAGGGGCCAGCTTGGTTTGCTTTTGGGACTGGTGGCTGTTGAAGTCTGTCTGCCTGACTTACAGTGTGGGCTCCATGTGAGCGTGGACAGCTGCCACGCCGGGCCCGTATTCTCTGTGGTTGCTCACGAAGCCCCTGCACACCGCTCATCTGGTCCCACTCCAGCCCTGCTGCAGAACCCGCCTGCAGTGCAGGAGACCCAGGTTCCATCCCTGGGTCAGGAAGATCCCCGGAGAAGGAAATGGCAACCTGCTCCAGTACTCTCTCCTGGAGAATCCCATGGATGGAGGAAGGACTGAGCAACGCCCCTTCCTGCTTCGGGCCCCTCGAGCACCTTCTCATCTCCTGGGCCCCCTGCGAGCCCTCGTAGAGGACCCAGGGGTCCCGGAGCTCTAACTCAGCCCACCCATCGAGCCACGTTTTATCTTTTAGCTACCCTAGTGAGTCTTCTTTGAGTGTCTCTCAACCCATAAACTCTTGGAGGGAATTTTGTTGTTTCGTCACTCAGCAGTGTCTGACTCGTGTGACCCCGTGGACTGTAGCCCGCCAGGCTCCTCTGTCCATGGGATTTCCCAGGCAAGGACACTGGAGGGGGTTGCCATTCCCTTCTCCAGGGGATCTTCCCAATGCAAGTCTAACCTGCGTCTCCCTTGCATTGCAGGCAGATTCTTTACCGCTGAGTCACCAGGGAAGCCCTTCTCTGGGTGTTTTAGAAGAATTTCAGAATCCCTGTTGTTTCTTCTGTCCGTGCCCCCTCCTCTCTTTCTCTTCAGTCCTCGTCTGTGTTATGCTGTAGGGAAGGCAACCAGCAGACAGATGCCAGTGATGGTGTTAACATTTTCATATGTTAGGTAACCACTTAATATGATTCTCACAAAAAATTGATTACTGTAATAATAACTCAAGAGGTAGGCTGAAGCCCAGAGTAGCTAGATAAATTTCCAAAGGACATACAGTTATTAAGTGTCAGGAACCTAGGTTTAAATCTAGATTTGAAAAATATGTTTTGCGACCATAATCATGAGAGACTACAGCTTAAGTTGACATAAAACTTAACACTTGACTTAAGATATTCATGTCATGCACTGATTGCCAAGATTGCAAATTAGGAATTAGATAATGTTACAGATTCCAGTTTTTGTAATTAAGATAATAACTTGGAAATGTTGCAAATAAAATTATTTAAGTATTTCAACAAAGTTGCAAAATATCTGAGTGCCAGATTGAAGGAATTATATTCTTTAATGGAAAATGTGGCTTTGGTAGAAAGACAGTCATGGATATTTCCAAAGAGTTTACAGAAAACTTTTGAAGAAGTCATTGTTTTAAAAACATTTTGTCATTTATCTGTGTATCTTTGTCTCTCTGCACAGTGTTTATGAAATAGTTGGCAGTAAGAAAATTAATTGTCTAGAGCCTTCCACACCCAATCCTTATATTGTATATATCACTTTTCCTCACTCTGATGCATTCAGGTATGATTTATGGGACTGTGGTTTCTTAGCTACCAGTATACATCTAAAGGGTTATTTTCTAATGAAGGTACACAGCTTCTAGGTCTATTTCTGTGCTTCTCTGAGTCAGGAATCTTTGGAAGAGCTTCCTCACTGTGACTCACCTTTCTATAAGCCTAGGAACTTTTGTCATGTTGGATGCGTTATTGCGTAAGTAAACTGTATGACTGTCACTTTGCACAGATCCTCACTCAGATTTCATCATCACTTCTTTCTTCATCATGTGTTTCTTGCTCTCTCCTGCTGACAGTATTACACCTTTCACAGGACACACACACGCAAGTGAAAGGTCGAATTTTCCAGAAAAGGTCACCTTTTATGGGTAATTATACTCGTGTACCATTTACATAGAAATTTACTTGTAATATTTCAAAGATCCCATCTGGAGAAGAGTATAGCCACAGAACTCGTTCTTTCAGGATACAATGTTTTGCTGAATGGTTAAAGATGATCAGTATTTTTCTTTGTCTGATTTTCAGTGTAACAAATAATACATGTATTCTTTCTCATTATAAAGAAATTAACAACATGTGGATAGGTTTACTGAAATCTCTCTTGACTGCTTCTCCCATTCCATAGCTGTCCCCAGTGTGTTTCCCCTTTGGAGTGTATCCTTCCAGCTTTTAAAAACTGTGTTTATGTACATATATACACACACAGGACACTTTAGCTTGTCTTGTGTTTGTCTTGGTTTTAATATGCAAGATGTTACAGACATGTACTATCCTGTACCTTTTTTGTTAGTCTGTGTGTTCTGCAGACTCTTATCGGGACGCACAGCTGCATGGTATCCAGTCAGCTGAAAATGAAGTCCTGTGTCCTTCCCTGATGGGATCGTGGAGTATGCAACCCCATCTCTCTGTCTTCCTTATGCCCTCTTTCCAGCCCACTGGTTGTGCCTTAATGTTTCTGGAACATGCTGAGAATACTTGCTTTCCTGGCTCCTGCTTGAAATGCTCCATCCCTGGGTATGTTCTTGATTTGCTCCCTTACTTCATTGAGGTCTCCACCCAGAGATTCCTCTTCAAAGCTCTCTGCTGTTCCTCTCCATCTCCAGCTACCTCCAGTTCAGCTTCTTTCGTCTCCTTTTTTTCTTTTCTCTGTCTCTTCAGTCTGCATCTCCTTAACCTGCTTTATTTTTATTCCTAACACCCACGCCTGGCATACACTAAGCTCATTTCTTCATTGTCTGTTTTCCTCCGCTACAACGTAGAAGTTACTTTCAGAGTTTGTTCACTGATACATTCCCAAGACCTTATCGTAGCTGGTCCCATAATTGGTGTTCAAAGTATTTGTGAATAAATGATTAATATGGAAGTTTATTTAACTGTTCCTTCCTGCTGAACATTTAGGATGTTTCCAAGGTTACATAATGACAAGCAATGTCAAGTGAGTTTTTTCTTATTTGTCTCCATGTATACAGTGAGTGTATTTAGGGGGGATTCTGGTAAGGAGCTTCATGAGAAACGCTGGGTTGGAAGAAGCACAAGCTGGAATCAAGATTACCGGGAGAAATATCAATAACCTCAGATATGCAGATGACACCATCCTTATGGCAGAAAGTGAAGAGGAACTAAAAAGCCTCTTGATGAAAGTGAAAGAGGAGAGTGAAAAAGTTGGCTTAAAGCTCAACATTCAGAAAACGAAGATCATGGCATCTGGTCCTATCACTTCATGGGAAATAGACGGGGAAACAGTGGAAACAGTGGCTGACTTTATTTTTTTGGGCTCCAAGATCACTGCAGATGGTGACTGCAACCATGAAATGAAAAGACGCTTACTCCTTGGAAGAAAAGTTATGACCAAGCTAGATAGCATATTCAAAAGCAGAGACATTACTTTGCCGACTAAGGTCCATCTAGTCAAGGCTATGGTTTTCCAGTGGTCATGTATGGATGTGAGAGTTGGACTGTGAAGAAGGCTGAGCACCGAAAAATTGATGCTTTTGAACTGTGGTGTTGGAGAAGACTCTTGAGAGTCCCTTGGACTGCAAGGAGATCCAACCAGTCCATTCTGAAGGAGATCAGCCCTGGGATTTCTTTGGAAGGAATGATGCTAAAGCTGAAACTCCAGTACTTTGGCCACCTCATGCGAAGAGTTGACTCATTGGAAAAGACTCTGATGCTGAGAGGGATTGGGGGCAGGAGGAGAAGGGGATGACCGAGGATGAGATGGCTGGATGGCATCACAGACTCGATGGACGTGAGTCTGAGTGAACTCCGGGAGTTGGTGATGGACAGAGAGGCCTGGCGTGCTGCGGTTCATGGGGTCGCAAAGAGTTGGACATGACTGAGTGACTGAACTGAACTGAACTGTTAAGGAGCAACTCTGGGCTAACATGTATGAATTTTTAAAATTTTAACAGGCAGGGGAAATAGCCCTTTAAAAAGGCTATTCCAGTGTGCACCTGCCCCTGTGGAAGGGTATGTTTCCTCGTGTCTCATACACCTTGCCGGTCTGTATTTAACTTCTCAATGTTTGTCTGTTAGGCAAACTGGAATTTGTTACTGAAGAAGAAAGAGAAAGTATGATTGCATAGTAAACCATTAGTTTCAGCCTTAAAATTAATTTTCTTTTCAATATTACATCACTCTTTTCTTTTTTCTTGACTTATAACGCAACTTGAAAAAGCTCAGCATGCTGTTGGATAACAGAAGAGACAGGGGTATCCGTTTCTTATTCCCGGGCCTAGTTTTCACCAGTACATGTGGTTATACTTGTTTTCTTGTAGCTTCCATATTGAGTCAAGAACGTTTCTTAGTTTGCTTTGTATTCTTAGTTTGCTGTGAGTTTTGTTTTTCTTTTAATCAGAGATGGGAGCTGTAGAATGTTGCCTGAGGTCCTCCTGTGGGTTTTTTTCTCCTTTTGTATGTACTATAGTGCATCACACTAATACATTTTTAGTATTGAAACACTATTACATTCTTGGAATAAATAATGGTTATGGTGAAATTGATTTGCTAGTATTTTTATAGGATTTTTATAAATTTTATTGAAGTATAGTTGATTCAAGTTGCTACTATTTTTCCTTTACATTTTTTACTATATGTTTGTAGAGAAAATTGACTTGTTTTCATATTGCCCTTGCTGGCTTTGGCATTGGAGTTATTTTAGCATTATAAAATAATTATGATAGCCTTTTCACTTTTTCCATACCACAGAACAGTTGCTGCAAGCTGGAAATTATCTTCTGCTGAAAGGAGTATGGAAATTCACTCAAACTGTTTTAACAGCTAACTTTTTGAGGGTAGATATGTTCCATCTCTTCTATTGTTTTTGAACTTTTTAATGTTTCTTATTTTATGCCAATTTTGATAATGTTTTCCTAATAAAATTATTTGCCTCAATTTTCAAATGTATTGAGTAAAACTTCTCATAATGTTCTATCATTTTTATAAACCTCACAACCATTTTTAGTGTTCCCTTTTTTTATTCTTTGTTTCTTCTCCCTTCCTCCTTTTTTTGAAATTGATTTGCCAAACCATCTGGATTTTATGTAAATACTTATATTTTTAAGTGTTGGCAACTAATTTGATTTTTTAAAAAATTAACTGAATTGTCCTGACAAAATACTGGCACTAGCCAGATTTGAACTGCTAATGATTCAAAACTATATTCCTTCTTCTTTCTAGTAGGAAAAGCTTCATTTTTAACAGATGTTTAAACGCTCATTTTACTTTCAATGATGAGTTATTCAGAAGCTATAGTCTCTCCAGATAAGACCAGAATCCAAGGAAACTTTTAGTTTTTCCTTCCTTTCTTTCCTTAACATTTCTCTTGTTGATTGCACCTGGGATTTAAATTAAAATTTGTTATTGCAATTAAAAAATTTTATAATATACATTTATTTGCACTTAACCTTACAATTTACTGTTTTCTTTGCTCACCATACTTCCATGTTCCATTTTCCTCTTAGATTTGTTTTTCATGCTAGTGTAGTAATTCTTTTAGATAGTGTCTGAGAGTGATAACCTTTGAGTTTCACATACTTGAAAATATCTTTATTTTGCTTTTACATACAAATTACATAGCTTAGGAGCATCAAATTTTAAGTTCAAAGTAGTGTATCTCATAACTTTAAAGATACATTTCCATTATCCTCTTGTATCAATTATTATTGAGAATTCTGTTTAAACCTGATACTGATCTTGTTTTCTTCAGTGTTTATAATGGAAGCTTAGTGGGTTTTTTCTTCTTTCTTTTTATTCTTAGTGTTCCCAGACTGACTGTCATCTGTATCCTCTGTACTTATCATCTCTTTGATTTTGAGGGTTAATGTCTTTATTTATATTTGAAAAATGTTGTGTTAATTTTTTTTTTGAAACATTTCCTCCAGTTGGCTGTATGTATTCTGTTTCAGGAATTATGATTATATACGTGTTTAAAGATTTATATCCATCATTGAAGTCTCCATGTTTTTCGTTCAAGCTCTGATTTTTTTTCTTGTTTTGCTGCTTTCTTATATACTTTCTTTGCTCAAAAGAAAGTATATCCTGCAGCCCACAAAGTCTGCACACTGCAAGGAAGATCAGGGATCCCGTGCTCTGCAATGAAGACCCAGTGCAGCCAAATAAATAAAATGCTGTAAAAATAAAGCATACAGATCCAAAGTGCTTAACACTAATTAAGATACAGAGCAGTGGTCTGATTCCAAGAGGTCTCCTGGGGCCCCTTTCCAGGCAGTCTCTGCCCTTCACTGGAAACCACCATTCTAAGAGCTTGCCTGGTTTGAACTTCACATGCGTGGAATCAGTTCACTCCTTTGCATCTGGTTTCTTTCTGTGAGGCTTTTGCTCATGGTGTTGCCTGTCTCAGTAGTTTGTTCCTTTGTGAGAAGTGTGTCATTACATGAATATCATTTGTTTGTCCAGACTTACTGATGAGGTTTTGGACTATTGAGAAAAATCACTATGAACATTCTTGTACAAGTATTTTATGGACATATGCACTAATTTCTCTTTAACTATTCACTGTTGTGTCGCATTTGTTTCTTAGCCAATCCAATTTTTAATTTAAAAATTTTTGGGTCATTTCTAAGATCTCTTTTTGGTTTTCTATGTATGATATACATGAAAGGTGATTTGTTCTACTGAATGTATTATTTCTTTTTATTCTCTTTTTTCTGCTATGGACTGGGTTATTTTTGTGAGTCCTGTTTGGGTCTCTTTTTCATAGGGTAGTTCTGCATTGTGTTTTCACCTTTGTCTGAGTTTAAGACCATTTAGAGCCCCTGGTGCATCTCTCCCCTCCAGTGTGAGAAAGAGGCAGAAGAGCTTGATGATGCTGTGGCCAGCTCTGGACCCCCGGGCTCCGGCTCTGGGGACTCTCCTGGACATGCCTGCTCCTGGAGCCCTGCGGCTGGTCACCCGGCCCCCTCGGGTGTGAGGGAGGCTCTGTGGGGTGTGGGGGCGCCCCTGGGTCCCCTCGGGGGTGAGGAGGCTTCGTCGCCCTGAGGGGGTCGTTGGCCACGGACGCACAAGGCTGGCGCTCGCGAGCAACGCACCTGCTCCCACCACCCCGGCTCCTCGCGCCCTGCAGCTGTCCTTCACCTTTTTTTGTAGCAATCTAGATTTTGTCATTTACATATTTCCTTTTCACTTAGATCGAGTTCTGTTTTCTACCAGCTTTGTGAATTTTTTGTTTTCGAATTTATTTTTGATGTTTGTCTGGACTTGGAGCCGCGGAGAAGGCGTCCATGGGCTTCCTGGTTGCTCGGGTAGAGTCCCCCCACGGGGGGGGGGGGGTGGGGAGCCGCAGGGGATGAGGGCTCAGCCCCTCGGTCAGGAAGCCCCCCTGGAAGAGCATACAGCAGCCGCTGCAGAGGGGACCCAGTCGGGAAGCCCCTCTGGAAGAGGGCACAGCAGCCGCTGCAGAGGGGACCCAGTCGGGAAGCCCCCCTGGAAGAGGGCACAGCAGCCGCTGCAGAGGGGACCCAGTTGGGAAGCCCCCCTGGAAGAGGGCACAGCAGCCGCTGCAGAGGGGACCCAGTCTGGAAGCCCCCTGGAAGAGGGCACAGCAGCCCCTGCAGAGGGGTCCCCTGGAGAACCCCCGGGGCAGGGGAGCCCAGCAGCCGCAGCCCCTGGCGCCACACAGAGGGAGATACTGCCGGCAGGAGGCTGCAGGCTGTTCTGCCGTCTTGATCCCCTCCCTCCGTTAATGAAGGGTCAGACAATAGCCATAACTTATGTTATAAACATGGTTAAACACTAGAGATATTAAGAGAGAAGGCCCTTTATTCAAAGTTCTTAAAAATGTGAGTTTTGGCCGTCTTTCTGTTAACATTTACCTGTGGTGGTGGTTTAGTCACTAAGTCCTGTCTAACTCTTGCAACTCATAGACTAGCCTCCAGGCTCCTCTGTCCATGGGATGCTCCAGGCAAGAATACTGGAGTGGGTTGCCATGCCCTTCTCCAGGGGATCTTCCTGACCCAGGAATCGAACCTGCAGAACTTATGTCTCCTACATTGCAGGCAGATTCTTTGCAGACTGAGCTATGAGGGAATCCCAGCGTTTACTTGTAGTCCTTCCCAATTATAAGAGTTTCGCTCTTTAACCTCCCAAGGCTGTATGTAAGGCAGCAGTTCCCAACCTTTTTGGCACCAGGGACTGATCTCATGGAAGACAGTTTTCCCACGGACTGAGTTAGGGGGTATGGTTTTGGGACGATTCAAGCACATTACATTCTATTATTATTACATCAGCTCCATCTCAGATCATCAGGCATTAGATCCTGGAGGTTGGGGACCCCTGCTATAAGGCATTGGGTCTTCAAATTGAGTGCATATTTCTGTTCCTTTTGCTGTTGCTGTTGCTGCTGCTAAGTTGCTTCAGTCGTGTCCGACTCTGTGCGATCTCATAGACAGCTGCCCACCAGGCTCCCCCGTTCCTGGGATTCTCCAGGCAAGAGTACTGGAGTGGGGTGCCATCGCCTTCTCTGTTCCTTTTGCTGTAAACAATATTTTGATAGATTGGAAGTATCAGTTTAAAATGAAAATCTCCACTTGACTGAATTTCCATTTTCAGGAGATGTACTCACATACCCCACAATATACTATCGGAAAATTGTCTCCTAACTATTTAATTTTCATTAAGATTTTAACATGTGGATGATAAACTTTGAGAAACTGGATTTTATGGATACAACACATGAAGTTCCATGAGTAATGAGATATTTGAATCCTGGCGATGTCAGCTGTGGTTTTGGAGGCTTCAGGCTTTTAGCACTTAAACTGGAATCTAGTATAAGTTGAAAAAAGTCCTTGGCTTGTTCTTATAGCAACTGGCTGAAAAATATCCATTGACTAAGACAGTGGCATGTGGGTATGCTATGTCATAAAGCATTAGGAGCATAATACATCATAGAGACTCCCTGCAAACTGATTTTCTGGGATTAGAGGTAATGTTTCTCTCAGCCAGTTGCCTGTTACAATTTCCACTAACTTGAAGCCATTTTATTTTTATTTCCCCTTTTACCTTCCTTTCAAATTTACCTCTAATAAGATTTACAGTGACTTTCATTTTGGTAAGGAATGATAAATTTCAGCAGCTCCAAAAGGATAAAGAATCAGTATTAACTTGCAATCAATACAGTTTTTAGGTATTCCCCCCCCCCCATTGTGAATTTTTAAATACTTGTTATTAGCAGCAGCAGCAGCATCAAACTCAGTCACGTTTTTCTTTTTGAATTTTATGTTACAGAAGTCTTTGTATCTCTCAACTTTGGCTTCTACACTGCATGTACCATTTCATACATTTTAAAGTGTCATTTTACTTTTATTGATGCTTAGAGGACCAAATGGCCACAAATTGCTTCTTACTGGTGAGAGCCAGGCGGCACTAATGGTAAAGCGCCCCTGCCGACGCAGGAGGTCAACAGATGCGCGCCCCATCCCCTGGCCAGGAAGACCCCCCGAGGCGGGCGTGGCAACCCTCGCCAGTGTTCTTGCCTGGAGAATCCATGGACAGGAGAGCTTGGCGGGCAACCGTAGGGCCGCAGAGAGTCTAGCACTACGGAAGCGACTTAGCAAGCATGGATAAGGATGCTGCTGCTGCTGCTAAGTCGCTTCAGTCGTGTCCGATTCTGTGCGACCCCATAGACAGCAGCCCATGAGGCTCCCCCGTCCCTGGGATTTCCAGGCAAGAGCACTGGAGTGGGGTGCCATTTCCTTCTCCAATGCATGAAAGTGCAAAGTGAAAGTGAAGTCGCTCAGTCGTGTCCGACTCTTAGCGACCCGATGAACTGCAGCCTGCCAGGCTCCTCCATCCATGGGATTTTCTAGGCAAGAGTACTGGAGTGGGGTGCCATTGCTTTCTCCTGTAAAAGGCTACATACATATAAAAATATATGTACATATACAAATGTGAATCTGGAAAGATTTTAATTCAGTATTGCCAGAGGCACAGAGGACGAGATGGTTAGATGGCCTCACCGACTCCATGGACATGAGTTTTGAGTAAACTCTGAGAGTTGGTGATGGACAGGGAGGCCTGGCGAGCTGCATTCCCTGGGTTGCAGAGTTGGACACAACTGAGCAACTGAACTGAGAGGCAATGTTTAATTATTATGGGTAATAATTACTTAATTTTAGGATGTAGTATTACTCAGAGAAAGAGAGAAAGCTTATATATGGCGAAGCTCTCTGGTGTTAGAACTTAAAGAATTGAGTTATTCTGTTACTTTATGTTTCAGGAGCTGTAATAATGTTTTTAGGTTATTCCTCTGTGTGCTTTATTTCTCCCAACTGAGATGGTAGTGTTCACAAAGGCAAGAGTTTTGCTTTTGGTTCCCTTCTGTATGAATAGTACAGTACTTTAAACTGTGATCAGTAGAGAAGATGCTTGGGAACTTTAAAGTCACTTGTATTCCGCTGGACAGTCATGCATACCTACTTTGTGTGGGAAGAGGATATCAGCATAAACCCACATAATCATTGAATTTCACAACTTTATGCAATAATGAGTTTCAGTAAACAATTTGGAGATTGAACATTTGTTTGATTGTTTTCTCTTGCAGTGACACTTAAATAGTTCAGAATAATTTGAGAAAGGCCTTTCTCAATGATTAAAAATTTTAATGAAAAGTTTAAAAGAAATGTACTTCTATAACATTCAAATAAATGTGCAATTTATATATTGTATTATTACACTGTAATATTATGGACAGAGACCCTGTTAGGTCTATGTGAATAAATAGTTAAGAGAGCTAAATATGTAAGTATTTATTAAGTGCTGTGAATTTATGGTTGATTATTTTCTCAGCAAGGCTTACCAGACATCTGAAAGAAGTCTCTGCCTTCTGCAGAGAAAGCACTCAGTCCTTTACTTTCTGAAGAAATTAGAGGGAGAATAAAAACGGATGGTTTCAAAGTGACTATAGAAAAATTTAAAAATATGTATGTATGATAGATCTCCTTTCATAGGAAAAAAGCAATCAGAGAGAGTTCTAGAAAGGACTGTAAAATGCCTTGAAACATGAACTCAGTGCCAGTAGGGTATCTCAGGAATGTAGGGCATCTCAATGGGGAGAACCCTCAGAGTGCCCTAGTGAACGGCGCCTCTGGAGCACAGCCTCGTGTGAATGGCACCCGTAGGGCGTTACAACAGAGGGGCTGGCCCAGAGAGATGAGGTTTTGTCATTTGCCTGAAATGAATACAACTTGCACACACCTCCCTTTGTTTGAAGTAAGTTTAGTCATAGGCTTGAACTGATCATGTTTTGTTGTTCAGTTGCTCAGTCGTGTCCAACTCTTTGTGACCCCATGGACTGCAGCATGCCAGGCTTCCCTGTCCTTTATTATCTCCCGGAGTTTACTCAAACTCATGTCCATTGAGTCGATGATGCCATCCAACCATCTCGTCCTCTGTTGTCCCCTTCTCCTGATCATGTATGTTGACCTAAGAAGTCAGGGTATGATAATGGATACTAATGGGGGAAAGAGTGAGGTCAGGCTAAGGTTCAGAAGGACCTGGATTCCTGGCCCAGTAACTGCAGGTTCACACCCTGACTGAACCCGCTGGAAGCAGGAGCTCTGTCTCCATAGCAACAGTGGGACCACTTCTGCAGATCTTAAGCTGTCTCTGCCAATCAGCTTTTGCCCGGAGCCATCAGATCCATAACGCCGGATGCCGCACACTGAAGGATGCACAAACCAAGCACAGATGAGCTGGAGGAAGGAAGGAAGGGAAATTGTCTCTGAAAGTGATTTTACCCTTCACAGGACAGAAGTGATTAATGATCATAGAATATAACTATTCCATCTTTGTGTCAAAATACGGTTAATTCCACTAATTCTGGCCCCCATTGCTAATGAACTACTTCTTTTTAAGAGCACCTGTATAGCTTTCTTTTTCATGCTTCATGTATGGCACTCATTATTATTGTTTTTTTGTTTGCAGTGTACATGCAGACATACATGTGAATGTATGTTTGCTGTGTGTTTGTGGGTGTGTTTATTAATAGATGTCAAGTGCTCTAAGGATGAGAATTTCATGGTATTTATCCTTCTGTCCTTTGTACCTGTTTCCGTGTTTGGCGTTTAGCTCAGCCTCTGTAAGCCCTATTTGAATTGTTGAATATAATTGGGAATGGCTAAACTTAATGAATTGTAGAGCTACTCTTGACTGGATTTAATTCCCAAGTGGACTGGAGGTGTTCACTGGAGGAGAGGAGTGTTACAGAACCTGTGTTTAGAGTATTATTGATGTCAGATAGTTTAGAAACAGAACTGTCGGTTTTATATGTACAGCTTGTAAACAAAAACGTTAGAAGGTGGTTTTTATAAAGAGCACAACAATGTCTTTCAAAATAGGTATTTTCATAAACCCAGACACCAGTGGTCAATTAATCTTCAACAAAAGAGACAAGTATAACTAATGGAGAAAAGACAGTCTTTTCAGAAAGTGGTGTTAGGAAACTGGACAGCTCTGTATAAATAAATGAATTTAGAAAACACTCTCAAAATAAACTAAAAATGGCTTAAAATATAAGATGACACCATAAAATTCTTGGTAGAGAAGTTAGGCAAACCATTCTCTGACATAAATCATACCAATATTTTCTTAGGTTAGTCTACCCAGGCAATAGAAAGAAAAGCAAAAGTAAACAAATGGGATCTAATCAAACTTATGAGCACTTGCACAACAAAGGAAACCATAAATAAACCGAAAAGACAGCCTATGGAATGGGAGAAGATACTTGACAATAGTATGACCGACAGAGCTTAATTTCCAAAATATACAAAAACAGCTCATAAAACTGAATAACAACAACAAAAAAACCAAACAAACCAATAAGTGGGCAGAGGACCTAGATAGACATTTCTCCAAAGAAGACATACAGATAGCCAGTAGGGACATGAAAAGATGTTCAGTATCACTAAATTATTAGAGAAATGCAAATCAGAACTGTAGCGAGGTACCACCTCACGCCAGTCAGAATGGCCATCATTGGAAAGTACGGAGAGCAGATGCTGGAGAGAGTGGAGAACTTGGGACCCTCCTGTACTGTTGGTGGGACTGTATGTTGCTATAGCTACAGTGGAAAACGGTGTGGAGTTCCTCAAGAAAACTGAAAATAGAATGACTGTAAGATTCAGCAGTCCCACTCGGGGCATGTATCCGGACAAAACTGTAATTCAGAAGGATACGTGGAACCAACCTAAAAGTCCACCAACAAATAGATGAATGAAGAAGATGTGATACGAATTAAATAATGCTGTGGATGGACCTAGAGATTATCGTAGTAAGTGAAGCAAGTTAAAGAGAGAAAGACAGGTACCATGTGATGTCACTTATATGTGGAAGTGTAAGCGCGACACAAGGGAACTCGTCTATGAAATAGACTCACAGACAAAGCGCAGACGGTGGCCACCGCAGAGGCGGGGGAGGGGGCCTGGAAGCCTGGGGTGTGCACGGCATACCTCGTCACGTGACTGCACCCCAGAAACTAACACAGCCCTGCTTCAACGGTAGCATTGTTTTTGGCTTTGAATATTTCTTAAAAAATTTTTTTTATTAAGGATAATTGCTTTACAGAATTTTGTTGTTTTCTGTCAAACCTCGACATGAATCAGCCATAGGCATAAATATATCCCCTTCTTTTTGAACTTCCCTCCCATTTTTTAAATTTGTGTTTTCATATGTCTGATTGTGATTTACTAATGGAATGAGGACATTGCCCAGACATCATAGAAGGGGGCCCATTTTGAAACAGGACAGGCTTTTAAATGATTCTTCTAATAGTTTGTCAGGTAATAGTGATAACCTCTTAGTTTTAAAAATCAGGTAATTACAGCTCCAGGAAATTACAAGCTTGATAAGATGCCTTCTGAAGTCACTGGAAGCATTATTGTATCTTAAAAAAAGGCAGAAGAAAACAATTTCTTTCACTGTTTTCTGAGATTCAAAGTAAGTCTGCCAGTTACATAACCTGGTTATTAACCAGAAAGACCTACCAGCAGTCTTGTGTTCAATACCCGTGCTTCTTCTCCTACATTATGCTGCTTTATTATAATTAAAATTTATGCAGATGATCAAGAACTTGGCAAAGAAAACGAACACTCCAGAATTCTAAATACAGTTATTTCTATAAGAAAGCCAACTGTTCCGTAAAAAATCTAGGCTGAATGACCTAGATCACAAACTGAAAGGTTTGCTGAGACACGTGCAGCCGTGTAAGTCTCTGAGATGTGGGTTATTCAAACAGATGGTGACTGTGACATAGTCAGCTCCGCATGCAAATTGGCAGAGACTAAAACCAGAAAGGAAGCAAGCTAGAGAGGAAACATTATCTCACTGTGGACCTCTGAAAATTTTTATTTTTTTAATTAAAACACAGAGCAGAATTCAGAATGCTTGAATATATTGCTTCAGAATATTAATTGAATATCAGTGTTGATTGTATTGTTGCTATGATACCAATAGGGGAGAGAGCTAGGGATTTTTTGCAATCTTCTTTAGACTTAATTTCTGGATGTGATGGTCCTGCCTGTTCCATATTCATTCAGATAAGATCTGGAAGGGGAGAGGACTGTGGGGGCAGTGTTTCTGCAGTGCTGTTGATATCGGCAAATACGTTGTGGAGAGGTCTTGTTTGCTTTTTCTATTACCTCATTCTGTGGCCAGGGTGCTGCCTGGGTAGGTGTCAAGAGCTGAAGCAGAGGCATCTGTGACCTCCAGGCCTGTGGATCTGGGTCCAGGCCCGTGCGGCTGGGGTCCAATAATCCTTGACGGCGATATGAGGAGAGCTCTGCCGTCTTATCCTGGGACCCAGCCCCACGGGCCTGGCCAGAGTCTTCTCAAACTCTTAGTGTCTTGTTCTAACTTTCTAACTTAAAAGCATTCGAATCCATTTTCTTTCCCGAAACCCTAGCCTAACTGATGCAGCTCCTGTGATAAAACACAGCTGTTTCCTCGCGCCCCCTTCCGCCACATCTGTATCAAGTCTTGTATGAGCCCTGATTCCACGTCAAATTTCAAAACAAGCATCATTACCTCATGCGTCTCTCTCTAGAAGGAAGAGAAGAATAACGTTTCAGGAGAAGCGGGTTAACCTTATTCATTAAAACTCAGATCATTTTGGAACATGAGAAGATTATCAAGAGAGAGAAAGGTAAAAATCAAGTTCGTAAAGGTTTAAGGTCATGTTTGCAACTTAAATGCATCAAGACAGAAGATGAAAGAATGG
The DNA here is from genome assembly GCF_016772045.2 of Ovis aries. NCBI lineage: Eukaryota > Metazoa > Chordata > Mammalia > Artiodactyla > Bovidae > Ovis > Ovis aries. Next base: position 107,900,932 of record NC_056058.1, read on the forward strand.
TTGCTTCTCACGAAGAGCGGTTATCTCAAACTGACAAAGAAATTTCCTGGAATTAGGGCAATGAAGTTTCAATTTACTGCATTTTTTCCTCCCAAGAGAGTTGAGGGACACTGAAGGATGGCCTCATAGTGCTTGGTGGCGCTGATGGAAAGCTGAGTCGTCTAGTTCATACCTGATTACTCTGTCTGATGTTGAAAATGTATGTGTAATTTCCTAATGTTAATTTACTTTCAGAAGTTTGGAGGCTAATGTGGAAATTGAAAAAATAAAAGTCCAACTAAAAAATAAAGACTGATAGTCTTATTAACCACTGGTAATTCACCACTGGTTAATATTTATATGTATTTGCTTTCAGTCAATTTTTCTAGGTTTGCAGTACTTGAAAAACAATATCAGTAATGTAAGAGTGTATTTCCCATTTTAGAAGCAGAACTTTATAAATGATTCAGTTAGATCTTGGGCTTCCCTGGTGGCTCAGTGGTGAAGAATATGCCTGCCAAGTAGGAGGTGTGGGTTCACTTCCTGAGTTGGGAAGACCCCCTGGAGAAGGAAATGGCAACCCACTCCAGTATTCTTGCCTGGTGAATCCCATGGACAGAGGAGGAGCCTGGTTGGCTACAGTCCACGGAGTCACAGAAGAGTCAGACAGAACTTAGTGACTAAACAACAACAACAACATTAGATAACATTTTCCTGTTATCCCTAGTTTTGATTCCTTCACTTCCACTTGGCCCCAAATAACTTCTATAATTAGCTCTGTGTGTTTCCTTTCAGTTCATTTTTAACATGTTTATTTGCATGTACATATGGCAGCAAATACGTAGGTTATCACTTCATGTTAGCTCTGTCCATATCAGTAAGATCACACTCTATATTTTTGCAACCTACTTTTTTTCCTTCAACAATATACTTTGAGCTCTATCCTCGTATTTGCATATAGTGCTATTATATTTGGCTCATCAGTATTTTTGTATCACTAAAATAGAAAAAAGAATTGCCAATGAAACTGACATATTGAAAGAGCTCTTATAGATTTATTTTGATGAACATTTTATCACTTACTACTCGATGTGTAGAAAGAAAAATAAAAGAAAAATTAGCTAAGATATTTCTAAAATCTCTTCACATTTAGAGTAAATTCTTCTTGAATCACTACTTGGATGATACTCAGCTTTTTCTAAATAATATCATCCTCTATGCCATTGAAAGTATTGATGAAAGAGCACTTCTTTAAAGTATGCTCTGCCATTATCTCTGGAACTTTCTTCCAAGTTGTTCATACCCACTGTTATCAGTTTTGACACTGACACTTCCTTGATTTATTCAGAAAGTGAATGGAATGTTGACAGATAACTCATTCTTAAGGTAGTTCTTAACAGGCTTTGTTTAATGCACCCTGACAGGATTGTAGTTGTCCATGCATGCCATTAAGAATAACAGCTCATTTTTTGCATATTTAATGAATGGCAACAGAAACCTATATGCTGTCTAGAAAACAGGTTTTTATGATAAAATCAATTGTTAGAAGCAACTCTATTTCATTTATAAAGTGTGGAAAAATACACCTTGAAGATGGTGACACGCAAGTTCATTTTTAGCTACTGCATAGTGTTCCATTTTAAAATCTATACCGCCTCTCTGTCTGCTCTCGGGCGTTGTTTTCTTTCTTGCTGTTCTCTTTCATTTGAAAAACCTTTGTACTTTCATAAATTGTGTCACCATAATGTTTAAAACTGACTTGTGAGGCTTTTGTAAAATAGGTATATCAATTCAAATATGTTAAACTTTAATATATGATTAAAATAAATAACTAAATTAATGACAGTGTAGCTGTTAGGTGAAAATTGCAGTCTCCTCTCTTTAAACATTACCACCATCAGTTATTTAAATACTGTACTGTATATCTCACTTATAACTGTAAACCAGATTTTCAAAATTTACATTGATAGCAAATGATTGTGGGCAACAAATATTTCAAATTTGGCTTTGACATTTTTAAACTTAAATATAAATATGGATTTGTTAAATATTAATCAGTATATTCATTTAAAGGGCTTATATTGGTAGTTTGATATTACAAGGTACTATATTGGGTAATATGAGAAATATAAAGATAGAACTAATATGAAGTAAAAAGTTGCTCAGCCTTCTCATTATGGCCCTTTCTCAGAGTAATTCCCTGTCTCTCACTCGTCACCTCAGCTTTGGGGGTGCACTTGTAGGCTACGTGCCAGGCACAGCAGGACCCCCCCCCCCCCGCCCCCCATTCTAAGAGGGCACTTAGTGCAGAGCTGCACGTGCGTCTCTGGAATGCTGCAGGGGGAGCTCCTGAGCTTTAAAGTCTCCTGGATAGGCAGAAGGGCCTCGAGGAAGAGAAAGACATTGCCTCTTCTTGAAATTTTTTTTGATCGTTTGGAAGTTAAACATGCTAATGCCTTTCCAGTATTGCTGAACCCTATGGAAATAAGTAAGATTACAGTCAGATTTTTTTTGCCCATCTAGTTTACATTTTCTTTTGTTTCTGATTTCTTTATCATCTTTGATCTATGAAAAAGATCTTTATTGTAGTGAAAGTGAAAGGTGCTCAGTTTTATCTGGCTCTTTGCAATCCCATGGACTGTAGCCTGCCAGGCTCCTCTTCAAAAAACAGCAAATTCACTTTATCACAAAATCATATATGGAACATAACTATACATCAGTAGACTCTATAATCTTGTCATATATTACACAGGCTGGAAATACTGGATGTTTTCTGATTTTTTTTTAACATTTTATACATGATACATATGGAATGTCTGTCACTAAAATAAGAGCTGTATCACATACTGCTCTTTTGGCTGGAGCATAAAACTAAAGCCCTACTGCATGAAATTGAAATGAATGAAAATTGTCTTAAAATGTTCATGGTATACCAGAATGAAAAAAGTCCTATATTTCAAACTATGCGGAAATAAATATCCTAATGAACAGCTACGTATAATTGGGAAAATGAAACACACAAACACACCCTGAGCTGTCCGTGTATCTCTGTGCATTTTATTTTATTTTATTTTTTTTATTTTATTTTATTTTTTTTTAGAAAAATGAAAGCTGATTTTTATTTTATCATCAACAGCCATTCTTTAAACATGAACATGCATACGTAATATTCTACGCACACATCACAGTTTTTTAACGTTAGTTAATAAAGGTTAAACACACAACATACATCCTTACAAAAAAAGTCAAAATGCAAACTTAAAACTTTAAACAAAAGTCTTACTAATTTAAAAAAAGTGTGTGTTGGGTACCATTTGTACAACACAGTTAATTTAAACATTTTTATTTTGGCTGCACATGAAAAAAGCGGCAGTAGAAAATAAAGTCATTGAGGGTTTTTAAATAGCAGAATAGGCAGTTTTGCCATGCAGGAGAAGCAATATTAAATATTAGTTTTCAAAAAAAATCCACATTTAAAAATATTTAGTTCAAGTCACAGAATTTTTTTCAGTAGAGACCCCAATGCGATGCATAATTAGCTGCCTTAAATTTTTATTTTTACTTTATTTTACTTTACAATACTGTATTGGTTTTGCCATACATTGACATGAATCCACCACAGGTGTACATGCATTCCCAAACATGAACCCCCCTCCCACTTCCCTCCCCATAACATCTCTCTGGGTCATCCCCGTGCACCAGCCTCAAGCATGTTGTATCCTGTATCGGACATAGACTGGCGATTCGATTCTTACATGATAGTATACATGTTTCAATGCCATTCTCCCAAATCATCCCACCCTCTCCCTCTCCCTCTGAGTCCAAAAGTCCGCTATACACATCTGTGTATTTTTTGCTGTCTTGCATACAGGGTCATCGTTGCCATCTTTCTAAATTCCATATATATGTGTTAGTATACTGTATTGGTGTTTTTCTTTCTGGCTTTAATGAAGCTGCTAAATGTGTACTTCTCAGTCTCTGCTGCGTTTACACGAGTCACAGGTTGCCAGTGTGATTTTCATGAAAGTCAGAATGCCTGGCACTTTGCTGACTCATTGTTCAGTAACATAATGTGTCATCTTGCTGAAGCATTTATAAACACAAAAGCGCTGCAAACATCGAGGCTCCCGTGCCCACTGGCGCCGCCCACTGCGCTGCTCCGGGGGTTGCGATGTCTTAATTCCTTCAGCACTCGTGCTTTCAATGCAGGTCATTTCTCACATCTGGTTTTTTTTTTTTTTTTTCATGACTGTAATTTTAATTCTGCTGTGCTCTTAGAATGGACACAGTCGTCTGTTTCAGTGGTGGTCCCCTTGAAGGTGGGTTGTTCATGTTCCTTGTCGGGGCTATTACGATCAGAATGACACAATGAATGCTTTCTATTGCAGATAAATCTCCGCTCGACATTGTACAGGAACGCTTGTGACCACCTCTGTGGTTTCCATGTGGTAATCCATTTTTCTGATAAATTAATAAGAGTTTCAGTACTCTGTTGAGGAGGATCCTATATCACTCTCAGATTTGCTGTGTGTAGCCGTGATGCTGCCATTGACCTTGGCTGGAATGAATGGAACACTCACATAATCTGTCACAGGCTGTGCTATTCTGACCAGAATGCAAAGGAACACACACCTGTAAGAAAAAGTGATGGCATGCAAAATGCAACAAAATCCAAATTAGAACAGTGATAGTGACATCTAAGAGTTCGACGGTTCTGGGTTCTGCACATAGCAGCTTTTGACATCTCACTTTAATCACTATAATCACTCTTTTGAGGTAATTCCTACCATTTTCTCTTTGTAAAGATGAAGAGGCGGTGCTCCAGAGAATGCATACTTTACACTCCGGGATCGCATGGCTGTGCAGTTTGGCATCTGGCAATACCATATAGAAAATGTTTACTAATTAACTTTTAGCAGACTGATTTTTGCTTCTGTGTCCATATTACAGGAATACTAAATATGAAGTTAAATTAGCATAATAATTATGAACACTGGCAGTACTGTAATAAATTATGTAGCAGATTTTATATGCTGCTTTCCATTTAACAAGGCTCTGAAGCCCAGAATGTTCCACATGTAGAAGAGTTTGCCCCAAATCACATGACTATTAAGTTTCAAAGCCAGGGCTTAAACCCAGTTCCTCGAGCTGCGATCCATGGGGTCGCGAAGAGTTGGACACGACTAAGCAACTGAACTGAACAGTAATTAAAAGTTTATTTTATGAAAATTTTGCTGGTTTAAATACTTCATTAATCACTAATATTGTAAGTTGCTTTTTTAATGTAGCATTTCTAATAGCCAAATATCCAAATATAGAACACTAAAGATGAACCCTCTTAAGAACTTGTGAATTGACCCTAGAAAAACCAAGGGTTTCCCTGGGGCTCAGTGGTGAAGAATCCACTTGCCAGTGCCAGGGACACGGGTTCGATCCCTGGTCCAGGAATGGCCCACGTGCCTCGGACCAGCTCAGCCCATTCGCCGCAGCCGCTGGGCCCGCGCCCTAGAGCCTGGCCTCCGCAGGGGAAGCTGCTGCCGCGAGGAGCGCGCCCCTTGGCTGCTGGAGGAGAGCAGCCCGCTTACAGCAGCGGAAGAGAGCCGTGCAGCAGCCAAGGCCCTGAGCAGCCAAAAGTAAATACGTTTTAAGAAGATATTATACAGAGTGAAGTAAGCCTGAAAGAAAAACACCAATACAGTATACTAACACATATATATGGAATTTAGAAAGATGGTAATGATAACCCTGTATGCGAGACAGCAAAAGAGACACAGATGTTTAGAACGGACTTTTGGACTCTGTGGGAGAGGGAGAGGGTGGGATGATTTGGGAGAATGGCATTGAAACATGTATACTGTCATGTAAGAAACGAATCGCCAGTCTATGTTAGATACAGGATACAGGATGTTTGGGGCTGGTACACGGGGATGATCCAGAGAGATGATGTGGGGTGGGAGGTGGGAGGGGGGTTCAGGATTGGGAACTCATGTATACCCGTGGCTGATTCATGTCAATGTATGGCAAAACCAATACAGTATTGTAAAGCACAGTAAAGTAAAAATTAAAATAAAAAAAGAGAAGATATTAACAAAGCAGAACTGCTAATAAATCTCATTTCTTGATTCCTTAATGGGTGAAGCTCTTGGAAATTAAAGTTTTCAGTGTATTAGACAGGTTCATTTCCTGATGCTTAGCGTTCATTCTCTCTCTCTCTGTCTCTCTCACTTTCTCTTCCCTTAGCAAAGCATTTAGCCTGTGTGTTCCTGAGACTTTTTTGGAAGTCACAGGTAATCAAATTCCATGACCTCTTTGACCTGTTTGTTTTAAAGATTGCTGATTAGTAGAAATATTAGTGTCTTCTGATAAGAACTGTCTCACTGAACCTTAACTGTTCACTTTTTTTTTTTGTCAGATTCCTACAGGTACCTACAGACAGAAGACTGCTGCACGTTTTTTCTTTCCAAAAGGATAAACAGGCCACTAGGGAGGAAACCTGAATACTGTTCAGAATAGACAGATGGTACTTAAGTAGGAGAGATGAGTCACGCCAGAAAAGGCAGGGTAGGAACAAAGTCCCAGAGAAAGTTGGTGTGAATTTGAGTGATTTTAGTAAAGTTCAGAAATGAGCAACAAAAAGCTTTGGTTAAGAAGTAGAAAATACAGCTTTCATATTACATTTTTACATGAAATCTTATACAATTTAGATTTCATATATTGTTTTGAATTTTAATATTGTTAATGGTGATGGAAAGAATTACTATATATTAATAAAAGTTATTTGCAAGCATATATAGTATTTACTATGATAGTTATTATTTTAACTATTTTGTCAAGATGTATTTACATTCTGTTTTGTATTTTAATACTTTATAAGGTGATAGAAGTTAGGATTAGATTCTTATGTAATAGTTTGTCTTTCAAATACTATAGCATTTATTAACCTGACTGCTACAGAAGATATAATACCCAAAAAGTGGCCACCTCATATTAACAAATTAAAAATGCATTTTAACCTTTTTATTGCCAAAAACACCCCATAAATATAGAGAAATAATTACCAGCACTCCAGGAGCCTCCTGCCTTTCTTTTCCTAATCATATTCTCTTCCTTTCTATGCTAATCAACTTCCTTACTTTCCTTTGTAATTTTACCGTTTGCATTTCTAAATAATATAGTTTAGTTTTGCCTGTTTTGAATTTTATATAAAAAATTATGCAGTAATACTATTTTGGTTTGTTTCTCTTGCTCAAATTAAGTTGTTAAGATGTATTCATGTTTTGGGTGTTGTTGTAGCTATTTATTTTCATTGCTGTATAGTACTCTATTGTAAACATAAACCACAATTTATTTTTCTGTTCTGCTATTCCTGGAAAGATGGGTTGCTTCCAAGTTTTGGCTATTATAAATAATGATGCTCTGAACATCTTGTTTTGTAACCCAGTGTATGTGAGTTTCTCTAGGGTGGATGACCAGAAGTGGAATTGATGCTCATAGGGGATGCGTAATTTCACTTTATTAGATAATGCTCAGTTTTTTTCCCAAAGATATTATATCTACTGAAAGCGCCACTGATACTGTATGAGAGTCTAAGTTGCTTCACGAGTTTGACAAACTACAGTATTTTGATTTAGTGCCTCAGTTATCTTAATTTGCATTTTTATGATTACAAATCATATTGAGCATTGTTTCATCAATTTTTGCCCATTCAGATTTTCTCTTTATGAAGCTTCCGTTCAGGCCTTTGGCCCAGTTTTCTGTTATGCTGGCTGTCTTTTTCATGGTGATTTTTGAAAATACTTTTATGTGTTTTGGTTTCAAGCTCTTAGTCCCCCTTTTCCTTATAGCAGAGCATAGGACAGAGGGTTTTTCTGCTCTGACTTCTTTAGGAAGTGCAAGCCTAGAGAGAAGGTGTGAGGAACAGGATGAGCGACACGGAAGAGCAGGGCAGGAAAGATAGGAAGCGTCGCTGAGCAGGCTGCCCCGTGTGCAGCGGCCTGCTCCGTCTCAGGGGCTTGTCCGCAAGAGCGGGAACTGCCTCTCAGGATCTTCCAGTGCAGGAGAGAAAAGGGGAAAGAGTTACCTGCTAGCTGTTGTTTCCTGCTGGCCAAAGGCCCACCCAGAGGGTGTTAACTGACCCACACTTCTGGGTTGCACGTACGTAGTGCTGAGTGGTATCTGCTAGTGCAGTGGAAAAGCTCATGGTGGCTGGAGAGGCTGAAACACAGGTATGAGGTAAGCTATCCAGGTTTCACAGGGGCTTTATTTTTTGAGAATACCAGACATCCTCCTCAGTAGCCCCTTAAGGTAATGACCTGTCACAATCTCTAGAAGACTTGAGGCAGGAGGGATACTGAGGCAAGTAGTGAGCTCCACTGTTGCAGGCAATCCCAACACTGCAGTTTATGTGCACTGGAGATTTCTCTCAGCGTCAGTCCTAGACTTTGTCTTACTCTTTGGACAACAATTCAGCCGGCCTTGGTTGCTTGCCTGGTGAATAGTTTCGCATTCCTTAGAGATCTAAACCTTTGTTTTTGGTGGCTTATATAGCTGTTGCAGTTGCCCATTCACCATTATCACAGATGCACCGTGAGATGCCAGCAAGTCGCCCCTCCTGTGTGGCAGAAACTCTAGCTCCTCTTGATGATTAAGGTTGATTACCCCTGACAACATAGTAACTCACTTGTCTGTTGAGCTTTAAGTATGAGGAACATTGCAGTATCTCCTGAGGAGGTAGTATCTTCCCAGGAGCCCAGCCCTGGCAGAGTGTAAGCTTGTGGGAACAGGAAGTACAGATTCTACAGTGGCCACTGGGAGTATTGATGAGAAAAGTCAATCCCACCTCTCCCCTTGAGCACCCAGACTTGTGCATTCCAAACCAGTAAGCGCTATATACATGCTGTTGGTCCAATATCCAAACCTTGGTCAGGCTTCCTCTGTAGCTCGGCTGGTAAAGAATCCGCCTGCAATGCGGGAGACCCTGGTTCGATCCCTGGGTTGGGAAGATCCCCTGGAGAAGGGAAAGACTACCTACTCCGGTATTCTGACCTGGGGAATTCCATGGACGTGGGGTCTCGAAGAGTAGGACATGACTGAGGGATTTTCACTTTGGAGAATAGACACTCCTCAGTTCAGTTCAGTTCATTTCAGCCGCTCAGTTGTGTCTGACTCTTTGTGACCCCATGAATTGCAGCACGCCAGGCCTCCCTGTCCATCACCAACTCCTGGAGTTCACTTAGACTCACGGCCATCAAGTCGGTGATGCCATCCAGCCATCTCATCCTCTGTTGTCCCCTTCTCCTCCTGCCCCTAATCCGTCCTAGCATCAGAGTCTTTTCCAATGAGTCAAGTTTTCGCATGAGGTGGCCAAAGTACTGGAGTTTCAGCTTCAGCATCAGTCCTTCCAAAGAAATCCCAGGGCTGATCTCCTTTAGGATGGACTGGTTGGATCTTCTTGCAGTCCAAGGGACTCTGAAGAGTCTTCTCCAGCACCACAGTTTAAATGCATCAATTCTTCAGCATTCAGCTTTCTTCACAGTCCAGCTCTTCACATCCATATATGACTATTGGAAAAACCCAACAGACCTTTTTGGCAAAGTAATGTCTCTGCTTTTGAATATGCTATCTATCTTGGTCATAACTTTCCTTCCAAGGAGTAAGCATCTTTTAATTTCATGGCTGCAATCACCATCTGCAGTGATTTTGGAGCCCCCCAAAGTAAAGTCTGACACTGTTTCCACTGTTTCCCCATCTATTTCCCATGAAGTGATGGGACTGGATGCCATGATCTTCGTTTTCTGAATGTTGAGCTTTAAGCCAACTTTTTCGCTCTCCTCTTTCACTTTCATCAAGAGGCTTTTTAGCTCCTCTTCACTTTCTGCCATAAGAGTGGTGTCATCTGCATATCTGAGGTTATTGATATTTCTCCCGGCAATCTTGATTCCAGCTTGTGTTTCTTCCAGTCCAGCGTTTCTCATGATGTACTCTGCATATAAGTTAAATAAGCAGGTTGACAATATACAGCCTTGACGTGCTCCTTTTCCTATTTGGAACCCATCTGTTTTTCCATGTCCAGTTGTAACTGTTGCTTCCTGGCCTGTATACAGGTTTCTCAAGAGGCAGGTCAGGTGGTCTGGTATTCCCATCTCTTTCAGAGTTTTCCACAGTTTATTGTGATCCACACAGTCAAAGGCTTTGGCATAGTCAATAAAGCAGAAATAGACATTTTTTTGGAATTCTCTTGCTTTTTCGATGATCCAGGGGATATTGGCAATTTGATCTCTGGTTCCTCTGCCTTTTCTAAAACCAGCTTGAACATCTGGAAGTTCACGGTTCACGTGTTGCTGCAGCCTGGTTTGGAGAATCTTGAGCATTACTTTGCTAGCGTGTGAGATGAGTGCAGTTGTCAACTTCATGGAATTTTCCCTGAGCTGGTATTTAAAATAATTTAATAACTGGTCATTTTGTTGTTTTTTTAAGCCACCTGCTTTTCATCTTTGAAGTAAGACCAGTGATTTTCATGATCATGCCCCTGTTTTCCACCAGCATGAACAGTTTTGCACCTTCTTGTCATAAAATGGTCCCCAGACGGACGTCAGAGCCTGAGGCCAAATCCTTATGAACTGTCAATTAGAGGATTAACCCCAGGCTTTAGGAGTGAGGGAAAAGAGAAGTCAACTAGAAAATGGAGGAGAGCTGATATGAAGATGTTTTATTTTGCTGGCAAGCACTGAATGTGACGGGTTGCCTGATTCCGTGTGATTATGCCCTGAGAAGCCTTATAAACACTTCTCGGGACTGTCCCTTGGAGGCAGGGATGAGGGGCGAGCACAGAGGAAGGATTTGCCCACTGGCTATTGAGTTGGTCACAGAGGACCATTAAGGAGTGTTACCAGGCCGAGCCTGTGTATCGCACACCCCTGAGTGCCGGGGGGCGTGTTAGCAGCGTGGTGTCAGGAGGGAAGCCCCACAGCAGGAGACGGGAGAGACACTGCAGATGTTAGGTAAGATGCCGAGAGTCCTCTGCTACTGATCTTAGGCCCTAAAATCACACTTCTCTTTGAGATTTATATAAAAGGGAGTATCTGAAACGTGAGGGACCACACATACAGACTTGGATTCTGCCATGAGACTTGGGCTTATAGTCCAAATGTCATTTAAATTAGGAAAATGCCACATAGCTCCTTATGTTTTTACGAAGAGTTCTAAGGAAAGAATCTCAGAATCCATGTTTCTGTGGTTTATATATACATGAGATTGAAAGTTGTAAGTGAAGGAAGCTCAGTTTTTTTAACGAATCACTTATCTTTATGTCAAATCATCTAATGTCAGTATGCATTGGATTTAATAATTGAATGTAGGAGCAGTGTTCATTATGTGGTCAAAAAACGAGAGTTTGTAAAATACTGTTAACAATGGTTATCTCCAGTGCTTAAGTTATTTTCTTCTTTATGTTTATTCTTTGTATATTTAATCGGAAATATATTTGTGATCAGAAGAAATATAATGCTCGTTTTAAAATGACATAATGGCAAAGGGCTAAGAAAGGACTGATGTTTTCCTACGTAAAAGTCAGTTTCTTTCTTGATAGCTGTAGACACACAGTATCACTTTTCTTTAAAGTTAACCAAAGCAAGTAGAGATTCCTGCTCAATCATGTCTTTGCAACACCTGTCTCCTTGGTGCCTTATAGTATCTGAAGGCTCGATTAAGATTTTAATCAATCTGTATCTTTAAACTTGTACATAACATTTTTTTCAAGGTATTTTCATTATCTGCCTTTGAAGTGATACTTATTAATTGTTTGAGATTTTGGGTTTCTCTTGAAAATATGCTATTTTATAAACATTACACAAAACATATCTTATAGTAACTTTCAGATGCTTAAGAAAAGAAGATAGAAAGCCGCAATGGGTATATATTTATGTTTCTAATGTCCTACATCATAATCTGTGGTTGGCAGGGGAACAAAGGAAATGCACATTTGCAGTGAATTTTAATTTCCATTACACCATAAATGCATAACCTATGTCATGCTAACACTGTGTCGGTATCATCAGTCAGTCTTAGAGTAACGCCAGAGACAATGTCTTCTCATAATTCTCTCCGTGATGTCACCCTCAAAGGTTATGGTGTGTGTAAAACAGATTGACTTTCAGTAAACTCCTATATCTGTATCACATTTGAATTTATCTAAGTTCCTCTAAGAGTTATGTTTTCAAACTATACAGTATCAGCCACAGATTATTATAGAAATAAAACACTCCTGTATAAGACTAGTATATATGGTGTGTAAAATAAGGACATGTGCACCGAGAGCTTACCTTAGTAGACAGGTTAGGTTGGATGAGTTGGCAGAGCAAGGACATGACTGCTGTGGAAGTAGTGTAGCTGGTGTTCAGAGGATATGCCCAGTGACTCCTCCTTGCCCAAAAAGCAGTAGAAGAGACACCGTTGCCACCGACGTTTGCTCTTTCCTGCCACAACATGTATGGAGAGGAGGCATGTGCCACACGCCGTTCTGGACCCGTGGAGTCAGAGGACCGAGTTGCCAGTCCTTGATAACTGACACTCACGTTCAGCTCCTTGCTGAATGGGCTTCCCTGGGAAAATATTCATTTCAAGGTTTTTAGATTTTTTAAACTCAAATTTATATGTTAATTTAAATTTCTGAAGGAAAATAGCTATGCTTATGGAAGATTAAGTTATATTTGGTATTCTTGTGTTTTGTAGCTTTTAAAAATGATTTGCTTTCTTAAAAATGGTGGAAAGTTTATTCACTAGTTTGTATTTATCTACTTGTTCAATAACCTGTTCATTCACTAATATATTCAAACAAATACACACAGAGAGCTCACAGTTACGAATGAAATGGAAATGGTGGTCTCTTAACATTCTTACAGTGGAAAGTTATGGACTATATAAATGATTTGTGAGCTTTTAAAACCACAAACATTGAAACCTTACGCATGGTACTCATAATCCATAAATCTGGGGAAAATCACCCCTAATTCCATCACGTTTACCCCTGCATAACACCTTCTAGTTACTTTTGACATACATGTGTGCGTAGTTTTAAATAGCTGCATTGAGGCATGTACAGTTTTTACATTCTTTTTTTATTTAACATTTGTGTGATATGTTTAATCAGAAGTAACAACGTAAAGATTGCACATTCTCTCTTTAATTTTTCATCCTGCAGTTTTCCGAGTCATGATTGAGATATATATATTGTTCAGGAAAAAAAGCACGATGGTGATATCGTAAGAATACTAGCACTATCTAAGCTACAGGAACAGAAAAATTGGTGCGAATTGTTCTATATTATGTTGCAAATGGAGCCAATTCCCAGTATATTGTAGAGAATCCAGTGAGGGCTTAGAAGAGCATCTGAAGCCCTGTGGCAGAGTCCCCTGGTGCTTGAGTTCCACGTGCCCGATCTTTTTTAAAAAGCAGGTTGCATTCTTCATAAGAAAATTCTAAAAGTTGAGCTATTTTATTATAAGTATGGAATTGCTGCAGATGCTGCTAAGTTCTGTTCAATGTATGAAGCTGTTATATTTTTCACTTTAAAAATTCAAGGTAATAAAAAGCTGAATGTCATACAGCTTTGATGTCTATTAGGGAAATAACTCAACATATAAAGCTTTAGGAGGCAAATTTCATTTTAGAAATTTATGACTTTAAAAGCCTATGCAGATCTAAATTTTGAATTAAAAATATATTGCCAGCTGCTTGTTTTAGTAGGGCTTATTTGCAGTTGTTCTGACTTTTAAACTTAACTCTGTATAATAATTCTCCAAAATTGGCTTTCCCCTTTTATCCTTTTATTTAAGACTTTAAAGTAGTAAAAGAACCCAGTGGCAAGGGGAGGGGTGTTCTTTTCAAATCTGACTTAAATATCTTAAAAGCATGACAGTTTTTCGTGTCCCTTCACATTCAACAGATTTATCACTTATCATTTAGATGCACCACTATGCTCTCTTCCCAATCTGAAATTAATTGTCTATACTCTGTTACTCTGAAATTGTAAGTGAAGCATGTTGAATTCTGGCTTAAGTTTAAGAACTCTAGACTTAAAATGTAACTAAGAGTTACAACCGTGTCTCCTTTAGCCACCAGCTTGGTGCATCGTGGTGGTGTACAAGCTGAAATCACCTCAGGTACATATCTGTAAAAGTTCTACCTATAATAAGGCAGACATTTAGGTACTGGGTTAGCCAAAAAGTTTGATCTTTCCATAACATCTTCTGGAAAACCTCAGTGAACTTTTTGGCCAACCCAATAATTAGTAAAGCTATTGTGGAATTATGGCTCATGAAAAATATAGGAAAGAATATTCTACTCTGTAATTCCAAAGTATATCTTGGAAATTACTTGCTGGGAGAAAGCTACAATATTTTAAAATATTCAGCAGCTGGGCTTCTCCTCCTTCTCGCAACTGTTGTCTGGGAAACAGAAGGAGCAGAAAATGAAAAAGGAACCAAGACAACTCACACCAGCAACTTTTTTTCCTGTTGGTCATACTGTTTTTTAAAAAAATGAGGTTGAAGCATACAACTAAAATTAGCGTTTTTAAATAAACTATGAGTTCTTTTCTGTTACTGATTTTTATTTACTGTGTAGTTGACCATAGTAACTTCCTTCAAATAAGAGTTGTTTCTGTGTATTTTTATTGCATCCATTGTGGAAAGAGCCCTACTATCTGGTTAATTAGCACATCCAGCACTTCATCTATTTATCTTTGTGCACGTGTGCATGACAACAGTTAAGTTCTACCCTCTTAGCAAGTTTCAGTTACACACAGTGTTATTAGCTATAGCGGGCTTTCCAGGTAGTGCTAGTGGTAAAGAACCCACTGCCAAAGCTGGAGCTTTAGGAGACAGGGGTTTGATACCTGGGTTAGGAAAATCCCCTGGAGGAGAACATGGCAACCCACTCTAGTATTCTTGCCTGGAGAAACTCCTCGACAGAGGCGCCTGGTGAACTATAAAGAACTGGACACTGCTGAAGTGATTTAGCATGCACACATTAACTATAGTTGCTCTGTGTTGCATTAGCTTCTCAGACCTTATTCATCTTACAGTTGAAAGTTTGTACCCATTTACCAACCTCTCCCTATTTCCCCAGACTCCAGCCCTTTACACTCTGTTTCTGTGAGTTTGATGTTTTTTTTAAAGGTTTCTGATTCCACATGTAAATGACGCCATGCAGTCTTTGTTTTCTCTGTCTGGCTTACTCTTACTTTTAGTTGTTTCACTGATTAATAGTATAATACTAAATGAAGGTAGGTCCTCAAAGCTGTTTTCATTTGGCAAGATAACACATATTTTCTTTTAGGAAATTCACTTGCTAAAAACACAAGCAAGTAACAACACCCGTGTCTTCCTCCAGAAAATTAGCAGCTTTTCTGGCACCCTCTCAAACTCCCACCTCCACCCCTGGGGATATGGCAGATATCAACACATATTCATTGACCGTGGTGGAGAAAGAAGCCTCTGGCAGCTCCACATACGCCTCCTCTGAAAGAAGTCAAGCCTCGCCTTCAGGAAACGCAAGGGGATATTTAAGTCTAGTGAAGACAGTTCTGTTAATGCCACTCCCACGTTCTATCCCTTAGGAAAATAGGAAAGTTTCCATGGTGGCCTTTATATATACAGAATTCCTAATCAGGAATTCCTGGTTCAGCAAATGTTTTAACAGGGAAAGATAATTAACTCTAATCTTTGCTGTCAGTTGCTTTTTTTCATTTATTTAAATTTGCATTTGCATTCTGTGATTGTTTTTTCAAGTGAGTATCTTCCAAGATAAACTTAGATCTTGTTTATAAGACTACTCTCTATATTAGCATCTCCTTCATGTATCACAGCGTTGTCATGGTGAAGGGGCTTGTGTAACTCAGTGAAGCTATGAGCCATGCTGTGCAGGGCCACCCAAGATGGACGGGTCATAGTGAGGAGTTCTGACAAAATGTGGTCCACTGGAGGAGGGAATGGCAACCCACTCCAGTATACTTGACTGGAGAACCATTTGAGCAATATGAAAAGACAGAAAGATATGACACTGGAAGATGAGCCTCCTGGGTCAGAAGGTGTACAGTATGCTACTGGGGAAGAATGGGGAAACAGCTCCAAAAAGAATGGAGCTACAGGGCCAAAGCAGAAAAGATGCTGAGTTGTGGATGTGTTTGTTGGTGAAAGTAAAGTCTGATGCTATAAAGAACAAAATTGCATAAAAACCTGGAATGTTAGGTCCGTTAATCAAGGTAAATTGGATATAGTGAAGCAGGAGATGACTAGATTGAACATCGATATCTTAGGATTCAGCGAACTGAAATGGATGGGAATGGGCGAATTTATTTCAGATGACCATCATATCTACGACTGTGGGCAAGAAGCCCTAAGAAGAATTGGAGTAGCCCTCATAGTCAACGAAAGAGTCCGAAATGCAGTACTTGGGTGCAGTCCCCAAAATAACAGAATAGCTTTGATTTGTTTCCAAGGCAAACCATTCAGCATCACAGCAGTAATCCAAGTTTATGCCACAACCACTAATGCCAAAGAAGCTGAAGTTGACTAGTTCTGTGAGGACACATATGACCTTCTAGAACTAACACACAAAAAAGATGTTCTGTCCATCATACAGGACTGGAATGCAAAAGTAGGTAGTCAAGAGATACCCAGAGTAACAGGCAAGCTTGATCTTGGAGTACAAAATGAAGAAAGGAAAAGGCCAACAAGAGTCTTTCCAAGAGAACACACTAGTCATAACAAACACCCTTTTCCAACAACCCAAGAGAAGACTCTACACATGGACATCACCAGATGGTCAATACCGAAATCAGATTTTTTATATTCTTTGCAGCCAAAGATGGAGAAGCTCTATACAGTCATCAAAAACAAGACTGGGAGCTGACTGTGCCTCAGATCATGAGCTTCTTATTGCAAAATTCAGGTTTAAATTGAAAAAGGTAGGGAAAACCACTAGACCATTCAGATATGACCTCAGTCAAATCCCTTATGATTATACTGTGGAGGTGATGAATAGATTCAGGGGATTAGATCTAGTAGACAGAGTGCCTGAAGAACTATGGACAGAGGTTCATAACACTGTACAGGAGGCAGTGACCAAAACCATCCCCAAGAAAAAGAAATGCAGGAAGGCAAAGTGGTTGTCTGAGGAGGCTTTACAAATAGCTGTGGGAAGAAAAGAAGGAAAAGGCAAGGGAGAGTGGGAAGATGGTGCCCAACTGAATGCAGAATTCCAGGGAATACCAAGGAGAGATAAGAAGGCCTTCTTAAATGAACAATACAAAGAAATATAGGAAAAAATAGAATGAGAAGGACTAGAGATCTCTTCAAAAAAGTTGGGAGATATCAAGGGAATACTTCATGCAAAGATAGACACAATAAAGGACAGAAATGGTAAGGACTTAATAGAAGCAGAAGAGACTAAGAAGAGGTGGCAAGAATACACGAAAGAACTATACAAAAAAGATCTTAATGACCTGGATAACCATGATGGTGTGGTCACTAACCTAGAACCCGACAAGATAGTGGAGGTAATGAAATTCCAGTTGAGCTATTTAAAATCCTAAAAGATGATGCTGCTTAAATGCTGTGTTCAGTAAGTCAACAAATTTGGAAAACTCAGCAGGGCCACAGGACTGGAAAAGGTCAGTTTTATTCCAGTCCCAAAGAAGGGCGATGCCGGAGAATATTCAAACTACTGCACAGTTGCACTCATTTCACATGCTGGTAGTGTTACGCTCTAAATCGTTCAAGCTGGGTTTCAGCAGTATGTGAACCCAGAGCTTCCAGGTGTACAAGCTGGGTTTAGAAAAGGCAGAGGAACCAGAGATCAAATTGCCAACATTCATTGGATCATGGAAAAAGCGAGGGAGTCCCTGAAAAACATTTACTTCTGCTTCATTGACTATGCTAAAGCCTTTGACTGTTTGAATCACAACAAACTGTGAAAAATTCTTAAAAATATGGGAGTACCAAATTACCTTATCTGTCTCCTGAGAAACTTGTATGCAGGACAAGAAGCAACAGTTAGAACTGGACATGGAACCGTGGACTAGTTAAAAATTGGGAAAGGAGTAGGACAAAACTGGATAGTGTCACCCTACTTATTTAACTTATATGCAGAGTACATCATGAAAATGCTAGACTGGATGAAGCACAAGCTGGAATCAAGATTGCTGGGAGAAATATCAACATCCTCAGGTATGTAGATGATACTATTCTAATGGCAGAAAGTGAAAAGGAACTAAAGAGCCTCTTGATGACAGTGAAAGAAGAGAGTAAAAAAGCTGGCTTAAAACAGCATTCAAAAAACGAAGATCATGGTATCCGGTCCCATCACTTCAGGACAGATAACTGGGGGAAGAAGTGGAAGCAGTGATGAATCGTATTTTCCTGGGCTCCAGAATCGCTGCAGGCAATGGCTGCGGCCATGAAGTTAGAAGGCAGAGACCAGCCCCTTGGAAGGGGAGCTACGGCAGACCTAGACACCGTGTTAGAGAGCAGAGACGCCACCTTGCTGACAGACGTGCACATAGTCTAAGCCAGCCCACTCCAGCACTCTCGCCTGGAGAATCCCACGGACAGAGGAGCCTGGTGGGCCACAGCCCATGGGGTCGCAAAGAGTCGGGCACCACTGAGCGACTTTACCTTACCCTACCTATGGTTTTCCCAGTAGTCATGACCAGATGTGAGAGTTGGACCATAAAGATACATGAGCACCCAAGAATTGATGTCTTCAAATTGTGCTGGAGAAAACTCTTGAGGGTTCCTTGGCCTGCAAGGAGGTCAAACCAATCAGTCAGAAAGGATGTCAACCCTAAATATTAAGGACTGATATTAAAGGTGAAGCTGGAATACTTTGGCCACCTGATAGAAGAGCCAACTCAGTGGAGAAGACCCTGATGCTGGGAAAGATTGAGGGCAAGTGGAGAAACGGGCAACAGAGGATGAGGTGGTTGTATGGCATCACCGACTTGATGGACATGAGTTTGGGTAAATTCCACGAGATAGTGAAGGACAGGGAGGCCTGTGTGCTGCGGTTCATGGGGTCACAAAGAGTTGGACACGACTGAGTGACTGAAAAACAACAATAAATTAGCATGTATAGACAACCTATGGCTTGAAAGAAGTTGATCTGGGGTGAAAGTATATCAGTAGTCAAGCAAGTAGAGTTTTGAACAAAACAGAACAACATTCAATATTTTGGCTTTGTTCTGTGACTTCTACAGCCTTTGGGAGATGCCGTTGTGTGACGGACCCAGTCTCTGCAGGGCCAAGCATTTCTGACTCGGTCCCAGCAGTTTTGATCCTGTCCATGGTACTGAGAAGATTGTCAGTCGTCAGTCCTGAAACAGTATGTGATTGTAGACACATGTATGGCATAAATCAAGAAATTGGTTATTGGAGGTATAATTGGTGTTGATTAGAGCCTTTTTTACATTCTAAAAGGAAAACTCTTCCTGTTCATAATTACTTAGAATTGGCAAAAATGCCACATTCAGTAGCTTTGCGTGGTGGAGTCTCAATTTTTCTCTCAAGCTTCTTTAAGGTACAAAAGACTCAGATACTTTTTTGACTAAACTGCGCAGCAGAATTTCAGTTTCTTAAAGATTTCCTAAATTAGAATCCTATTGTAAAAATGGGTTCTTTCTAGAAGAACTTTGGAATTTCTCACTTTCATCGGTAGAACATCCTCTTCTTTTTTCATATTCAAGCCTTTGTGGATGCCATGCAGTCAGTTTTTAAATGACCATGAAGGCAGTTGAGTAGCTCATTCGTGTTTTCTGAGCTCTCTCCTGGCAGTGTCTCCAGATGAATGGAGTGCAGCGCTCTCCCAGCTCCTAAGGAAGGAGTGCTGCTTGATGTTGTTCCAAGTGCCCTGAAATGAGAGCATTCACAATCATGGAATAATGTCTATTTCCACGCCTTTTATTTTAAAAATTCTGTATTGACCATTTAAATTTTTATGGGTACATTCTAACTAAAGATAACAGAGCCTATTGCTCAGTTGTGTCCGACTCTTTGCGACCCCATGGCCTACCAGGCTCCTCCGTCCTTGGGATTTTCCAGGCAAGCGTGTTGGGGTGGGTTGCCATTTTCTTCTCCGGGGGATCTTCCCAACCCAGGGGTCAAACCTGGGTCTTCCGCATTGCAGGCAGACGCTTTACCGTCTGAGCCACTAGGGAAGCCCTATGATATCCTACTGCCTTCCAATATATAGGATATCTATCATATTTGCATTACTAAAACAAAACATTTTCCTTTTAAACCTTCAGATAGCTGTCTTATCTGTGATCAAAAATAAAAATTTCTGTCCCTTAAAATTTCTCTGTAAAACAGGATATATCTTATATATATATATAATGTGTCTTATAATGATATCAGATATGTTTCCTTGTGTTACAGTTTCCTTATTTGCCCAGTGGAGATGATGCAGGTCCCTGCCAAGTTAACTAGGCTATTGCAAACATCAAGGAGATCAATTATGGACACATTAGTAGAGATAAATAAAGCGTTATGCAAAATGCCCTTATGCTAATAGCAGTTACTAGGGATTAAGTAACTTCACCCTTTGGGTGAAGAATACAGAACTTCCTCTACTGTAGCTAGGTGATAAGACCTAAAGATAATAAATATAATAAAGATATAATAAAAATATATAATAAAATATAATAAAGATAAAAATAGTAAAGATAATAAGCATACATTATCAAATTGAATCCTATGTAAAATCAAGAATAGTATAAGGAAATAGTTTGCAGTAAGATCAGTGTACTTTTTGTTGAAATGCAATTAATTTACAATACACTTAATTGAGATTGCTTTGATATCTTTTGCAGAGTTGTAAGTGTAGCTGGGGAACTCAGCTATGATCATACTCTGTCCAGTGAGGGAATTTCATTATCTTTCTTCCCTCATCTGTCATCTTATACTCAGGTCTGAGTTTTGCAGATGGGACACTGTTCATGAGAGCAGAGGGGCATGAGGGACAGCAGACAGGAGGCCCAAGGCCCAGGAATGGAAGCAGAGTTGACCTAAGGTACCTGGGTTATCATGAACAGTGAACGTGAGTAAAAAAAGTGCACGTTGTGGTCAGGGTTAAACAAACAAACAGGATTTAGTTAAGAAAATGCTTCCAAGAGAGAACTCTAAAACAAGACCATGATGAGAATTAGACAGTAAAGCTCAAAATGGGTAGGTAGAACGTTCTGGAGCCAAGTGGAATCAATGAGAAGACAGGACTGCAGGATGAAGCTCAGAACTCAGTGAAAGGCAGAATTGTGCTGGAGTTCCCGTTTGACCTGTGCCATCTCCTTAAGCATTGCCAGTATGGTGGCTGAAGGGAGGAACAACTTAAAAATATTTGGCACTTCTTGTGCTTTTCAAACCTCCATTCAAGTCTCATCCCTCTACAGATGCTTTTTCTCTCTATAGTGCTCCCAGCAAATCACTGTCACTAAAATCAGACTTTCTAAGTAGCTGGTCCAAGGAACAAATTTTAGTCCTGACGTTTAGTATTATTGATCCTTTCCTCCTCCTAAGTGACCAGATGTGTGTGTATGATTATATTGTAGTTTGGAAAGAGGAGAGAAAAATTATTCTGTTGATTGTGTAGAGATTTGTGGCCAAATTTTTTTTATCACCCCAACTAATCGTTGAGGCCCATGGTAGAGACAGTTCCATGTTTTGCTGCTATCATTCATTTTGTGTAGCTCCTGTATTTCCGTCTCCCAGCCATGTTTTAGCATAGGACAAAGGCGGCTATGGTTTGAGTTGAAGAAAAGTACTGTTAACACTGGGGCTCAAACAGTAAACAATCTGTCTGCAGTGCAGGAGTCTCAGGGTCCATCCCTGCATCAGGACGGTCCCCTGGAGAAGGCCTGGCAGCCCACTCCAGTGTTCTTGCCTGGAGAATCCCATGGACAGAGGAGCCTGGAGGGCTACAGTGCGTGGGGTTGCAAAGAGTCAGACACGACTGAGCGACTTTCACTCACTTGCCATATTAAAGAGAAGTTTGAAATATGGCTCAGTCTTGCCATAGAGAAGGAAATGGCAGCTCACTCCAGTGTTCTTATCTGCAAAATCCCATGGACAGAGGAGTCTGGTAGGCTAAAGCCCGTGGGGTCGCAAAGAGTCAGACACAACTGAGCGACTAATGCTTTGCTTTATGGAAAATAACATTTAATTAAAAAATAGGAGATTTTTTTACTATTTTTGTTTACTGTACAAATTAAGCATCAAAGTAAATGTGCAAGTGACTTTTTCCTTTATTTAACATGAAATCATTGAGTGCCTAATGAATGCAAGCAGCCGTATTAGGCGGTAAGAGGTTTGTACCGGGGACTGGGAGAATGGGGAGGAAGGAAATGCTCTGGGAGAAACACTGGAGTTTGTGTGTTCACGTGAGGCTGCAGGAGGAGGTAGATATTTGAGAGGTGACTTTGAGGGTGGGTGAAACTTAAAAAGGTGAAAGGAGATGAGAAGGTGTTCTGGGCAACAGCATAATTCCAGACATGAACTGGATAATGAACCTGTCTTCTAAGCGTGAGTGTCTGATTGTGCAGTTTGCTGAAAAGAATAAAAGAAGTTGGTTGCAAGGGCAACATGCCGAGCGACAGTCGTGAGTCTGAGTCCTCCTCCCGTCCCGGCCTGTGCTGTCTCCTCCAGGTGTGCAGCGCCTAAGCACTTGAAGTGTGGCTGATCTGACTGGAGATGTGCTTTAAGTGTAAAATACACACTAGATTTTTAAGACCTAGCATAAGAACAAAAAAGAATGTAAGGTATCTTAGTAATTTTATATTGGTTACATGTTGAAATGAATTTTGGATAAATTCAATTTATATTGGATATAAACTTGGATGCATTGACTATATTGAAAATATTATTAAAATTAATTGTAACCTGTTCCTTTTTACTTAAAAAATTTGGCTGCTGGGAATTTTAAATTACATGTGTAGTTATCATTCAGAGATAGCAGTTTGCTTCTATTGGTCAGTGCTATTCTAAATGCTATAAAACAGGAGAATGTGGAAATAAATGGCTTCTGCAGTATGATTACTCCCCATGTACATGTATTAATATTTCTAAAAGCCTTCTTTGACTCCTGCTCACATGCTTTATATGTGATAGTGAACAGGATTTTCGTTTCGGTTGCCTAGTGGATTTGTACGGTATTATGAAGTTGGATCTATGCTGAATATCTTGAGGGTTCCACCCGTGGAGCAAGCCTACAAGCCACCCCTGGCTCCACCCAGGAGATAGTTAGAGTTGGGCTCGTACTTCGGCCCTTTTTGCACCTTCTCGTTTTCATCACTCTCTTCACCTAAAGGTTAAAGAGAATGAGGAAAGAGATTGAGTAATGAGACCAAGTTTGAGACGATGAGGTTAACTGAAGTCACAGAGACGTCTGTGCTAGTGTCTGCTAAATTGTCTAAGAATGTCTCCATCATGGGATTGCTTTTCTCGTAAAATTTGTAGAACAAGGTAGAGTTGCTGCCATTAATACAGGTGAAGAATACAGGAGCGAGAGAGCTCCTGTGGACTGATTGCAAAAAGGATGCTCACAGTCTTCCTTCTTGAAAATCTGAAACGTTGCCTTGTCTGGGAACACGACTCTTCGCTTTGCCTAGTTGTCTGACTTATTTTGAGATTCTATAATTTTCTTTTTGAAGAAGGCATCTAGTGATGTGTATTGTTTTAGTAAAAATGAAGTCATTGATGAAAAGTGTAGATAATCCCTGCAGTGCAGTAATAGTCTTTTTGTCCAGGCATTCTTCACAAAGGAAAGAATTACATAAAATGTCTTATTTTCTCCTTTTGTTGAAATATTTAATTTACCATCTGCTTCCTAGCCAGTGATACTATAGTGGTTGATATCATAGACAAATTGCTGACGAAAAGAATGTAATTGACTTTTTTACTGAACCAGTGGGTGGGATTTTTTTTTTCAGTATTTTAAGGAAACTGCCAAACTTGCATGCATCACTTTAAGGAGTTGACCTGTTTAAACTTTTGCAACCTCTTTTAAATAACCTTGAGAGAGATGTCATGAAAAAATACTGGACTGTAAATGTTGGAATCAAGGGAAAATTAGGTCACTTTAACATGACCTTTTAACGTGTCATAAGAACTCTTCTGTCAAAAATCTGAACTGCATTTCACGTTAGATTCAGTTGAATGTGATCGCATCAAAATTACCAGGAAACTTTCACGGGAGGAAAGCCTCTTGGGAGCCAAAATGGATTGAGCATCTCTGTCCTTGTGTCCAGGGTCTCAGTGACCATGATTTTAAAGCTTCATTTACCATTGGGAAAAGCATCTCTGTCCTTGTGTCCAGGGACTCAGTGACCATAATTTTAAAGTTTCATTTACCTTTGGGAAAATTTGCAAATTTGTGGTTTGAACTGACTCCTAATCAAATTCCACATACTGAGAAAGGATTTGATGTATAATTTTATTTTTAACCAATCCCCTTCAAATATCATTTGAGAGGGGTATGGCTTGCCTCCTTCACCCAGCTAGGCTGTCTGTTTGCTTCCACATATCTCAGGGAAAATCCCCTCCTAGCAGTAATTGAAAAGGTTATTTACTGGGGAATGACAACAAAGACTTTTTTTGAGAGTAATTCATCTCATTCTATAGAGTGATTTACATACATGCTTACACAGTAAAACAGTCACAATGAGTAAGAATTAACAAAGAGTGGCTCTGGTAGTAACTGCTGATCTATTTCCATTTGGATGTTAATGAAGCTCTTACTAGAGTGGTGAAGGAACTATAAGCCCTGATTTTATTCCACTTATATCTAGGATTAGAATGACCTCAATTATTGTTTTTAAGTGTAACCTATTTATTAAAAGAATATGTTACCTTAAAAGCCTAGGATTTTGAACTCCAAATATGTAGAATTATAAGAAAGGAGGTAAAAATAAGGATTGCAGAATAATATTTTATTTTATGAAATAACCAATGTTCCCTTTAAAAAATTATTTTCCTGTGATTATTATTATTTATTTATTTATGGATATTTATCTAGATGTCACAGAGTTTGCAGGTAAAATTTAAAATAATTTTGGGAGTCACTGTTTTTGAAAATCAGTTCCAAATGACAGCAGAGCATCTCTGGCATTAAAATGCAGTGCAGTGGAAAAACATGATGTGATCTAGACATTTTCAGTTTGGTTGACTCGGGTTTTAGAAAAAGTCAATTATGTACAATATTCTTGAAATCATTTATGCAGTGGGAAAAAAGAACTAATTATCTGGGCTTTAGCCCTAGATATTGAACTCATTAAAAATGCTTTCTATAATCTCAAAATGAAACCCAGTTAATCATTTGAAAGGAAAAATAAAATTAAGCATCCAGTCATTTGAAGGAGAAGGCAATGGCACCCCACTCCAGTACTCTTGCCTGGAAAATCCCATGGATGCAGGAGCCTGGTGGGCTGCGGTCCATGGGGTCTCTAAGAGTTGGACACGACTGAGCGACTTCACTTTCCCTTTTCACTTTCAGGCATTGGAGAAGGAAATGGCAACCCACTCCAGTGTTCTTGCCTGGAGAATCCCAGGGACGGGGGAGCCTGGTGGGCTGCTGTCTATGGGGTTGCACGGAGTCAGACACGACTGAAGCGACTTAGCAGCAGCAGCAGCAGATAAAAAATATAATAATTGAAATGTAGTTTACTTTCCACTTGGCACATTTGGTTTATCTGTGTTGTGATTTTATTTGTTTAATTTCATTGACTGACTGACTTCTTTGTATAGCAAAGTTTGTGTTAATCACTGAGTTGTGTCCAACTCTTTGCAACCCTATGGACCGTAGTTCCTCTGTCCGTGGAATTCTCTAGGCAAGAAGACCAGAGTGGGCGGCCTGCTCCAGGGGATCTTGCCAGCCCCGGGGTTGAGCCCAGGTCTGTGTTACCTGACAGCAGTGGTGAGCATGATCCTCTCAGGCACGTGACAGACCTCACGGGGACCTCTCCTAAGAATGCCATTGAAATGCAGTTGAATTTAAAGAGTGAAGTTTATGTGCAGAGTAACTGCTATTAAAGAATCTGACGGCCATCAGTCTTTCTATAGTCAGAGTGCTGTCTAAGTGAATGTGAAAACTTCAGGTCCCCCCTCTTGAGCTTCCCCCAAGCCCTTCTGCACTGTGAGGAAAAGCGGCATCAGTTTGGCCAGCATTAAGCTGTAACCAGGTCCAAGGCAAAAAGAAACAATAATTATTCCAGTTCCTCTTCCTCATAGTTTCTAAAATCGGCTGCTGTCAGGGGCTGCCTGCTGCCATGCGGCAGCCACCACCTGCGTAGTTGCTGCTCTGGAGACTTGCGGAGAGTGCTGGTGTTAGCATGCTGCGTAGCTTGCTGTTCATCTCTGTGATTTCTGTTTGAAGATAAATTGAGCTTTGAATGGAAAAACTCCAAATAGGTGATATGTTAACCCATTTTTTCCTTCGAAAGGTAAAAGGGTACAGGGATAGTATAAAGGCTACATAATGGACGGGAGGCCCGCTGGACAGTCTGTGACTCCCACTGAATGTGCAGGGAAATATTCCGGTTTTGTAGAGCCAGCACCATGCCTGTGTTCACAGGGCAGCATTGTCACTCAAAAGTTTAAGGATTCCCTGCTTTCCTAGAGAAGTTTCTCAAAGCCTGGTAATTGTAAATACTCTGTAAAAATGGCTGTGTTTGCTGTTGTCTGGTCTCATTCCAGCAGGGAATCAGTGTGGGTGATTAGTCAGTCTTCCCAATCTTCAGTAGCAGTGAGGTGGGTTTGTGGTGCTGTTGCTGTTCCTTTGGGGTTTTAAAATTTATTTCTTTGATATTTTTTCACTGCCAGTTCTCTTGGTATATTTAGAAAGTCAGATTAAAAAGTTATACTGTTGTTTAGAAAACTCAGAGAACTAAAAATGTGGGATGGATTTCTGTTCTTGAAGTGATAGTTCTTTTCGTTTTGCTGCTGCTGAGTCGCGTCAGTCGTGTCCGACTCTGCACGACCCCACAGAGGACAGCCCACCAGGCTCCCCTGTCCCTGGGATTCTCGAGGCAAGAACACTGGAGTGGGCTGCCATTTCCTTCTCCAAGGCATGAAAGTGAAAATGGAAAGTGAAATCGCTCAGTCGTGTCCGACTCTTAGAGACCTCATGGACTGCAGCCCACCAGGCTCCTGCATCCGTGGGATTTTCCAGGCAAGAGCGCTGGAGTGGGGCGCCATTGCCTTCTCCATCTTTTCCTTCTAAACCAAAGCAAATTGTTTGGTTTTCTAATTATAAGTTTTGGTACAAAGAACTTACTAATTCTGGGAAATAACTTCCATTTGATTGCAAGCTGATACACCCTACAAGATTACACGAAAGTTTCTCATGCAGCTGAGTGCCTGGACCCTAAGACCAAAGTGGAGGACCCCTGGTAGGCCCTCAGAGAATGGGGATTTGAGAGTTTGCCAAGTAAACCAAGTATCACAGTGACTCTAATGCTAGAGAGAACTGAGATCAGGTTCCAGATTTGCCTCTTGCTGACTGAATGAACTCGAGCAAGAAAGGAACCACTCTGCGCTTCAGTCTTTTCATCTGTGAAACGGGTGTAAAATAAAACCATGCCTCTGTGTCTTGAGAAATAGAGGAGATGGTGCAAGTGCAGATCATGGCACAACGCCTGACCTAGAGTAACTGCTTATTAAATGTTTGTTTTCTGTTTTAAAATTTAATTAGAACATTGTTTTATATTGTGGTGTTGGTTTCTGCCACCCGACAGGGGGAATCAGCGCTGATCACGCCCCCGGCCGCCCCGCCCCGCCCCGCCCGTTCCTCCGGCCAGCGCAGCCGCAGCCCGTCCCGGTGTTGACAGCAGGGTCTCCCCAGCCAGGCCCAAGTGCTGTGTTTCTGAGACACCTGGGTCTGTTCCTACTTCCATGACCGCATCAGGCTCAGTCTGAATATCTAGAGGCCTCCGTGGCTTCTTTTCAGATATTCTGGAGTTTCTGGTGGTAGTCAGAGATTTCAGGACCCAAACGGATGCTACTTCAGCCGCAGATTATAGAATTCTTCAGGCTATGCCTTGTAAATACTGTATTAATAAAGCAGTCAAGAAACAGCGATGTCTTTGAGTTTAAAACACAGTGTAGGAATGAGCTGAGGTCCAGTAACCCATTGGTTCAGGTGATTTCTGGGTGGAGGGCCTTTGCAGTTCTTATGGATGCCTTCAGTGGGGGCCTTTGCAACATTGGCTGTGGTATATTTTCTGAGACTTTAGTTAGCAATGGGACCCCTTATCCCATCATTGGGAAATATGATCAAAACTAATTTCTTTGCAAACTTAAAACAACTTTAACACAAGCTGTGCACGAAGTATTTTTTAGTACATCGAATGGATGTCCCTTCTATTTTGGGTATCTGTTTTCCTAAACAATTTACAATTCCAAATTGGATGCATCTCACCTTAAGCCAGAGTTTCACAGCCTTGGCACTATTGATATTTTGAGCCAATAATTCTTCCCATTTTTTTGAGTGATGTCATCTTGTGTTTTGTAGGATGCTTAGCAATGTCTTTGTCCTCTGCTTATAAAATGTTAGAAAACCCCTCCCACTCAGACAACAAAAATGTCTTCAGAGATTGATAAATGTCACCTAGGGAGGTGGGCAAAATCACCCCCAGTTGCGAGCCGCTGTCTTAAGTACAGTTACTTCTTGTTCAGTTGCAAAGTCGGGTCTGACTCTGTGACCCCGTGGACTTCAGCAAACCAGGCTTCCCTATCCTTCACTATCTCCCAGAGTTTGCTGAAATTCATGTCCGTTGAGTCAATGATCTTCCAACCATCTCATCCTCTGTCTCCCCTCAATCTTTCCCAGCATCAGGGTCTTTTCCATTGAGTTGGCTCTTCACATCAGGTGGCCAAAGTATTAGAGTTTCGGCTTCAGCATCAGTCCTCTAGGATTGGGTGGCTTGATATCCTTGCTGTCCAAGGGACTGTCAAGAGTCTTCTCCAGCACCACAGTTTGAAAGCATCAATTCTTCAGTGCTCAGCCTTCTTTATGGTCCAACTCTCATGTCTGTACATGACTACTGGAAAAACCACAGCTTTGACTATACAGACCTTTGTCGACAAAGTGATATCTCTGCTTTTAAATATGCTGTCTATGTTTATCATTACTTTCCTTTTAAGGAGCAAGTAGAAAGTGAAAGTATTAGTCACTCAGTCATATCCGACTCTTTGTGACCCCTTGGACTGTAGCCCATCACACTCCTATATCCATGGAATTCTCCAGGTAAGAATACTGAAGTGGGTAGTCATTCCCTTCTCCAAGGAATCTTCCCAGCTCATGGATTGAACCCAAGTCTCCAGCATTGCTGATGGATTCTTTACCAGCTGAACACCAAGGAGCAAGTGTCTTTTAATTTCATGGCTGCAGTCACCATCCACAGTGATTTTTGGAGCCCAAGAAAATAAAATCTGCCACTGTTTCCACTTTTTCCCCAGCTATTTTTCATGAAGTGATGGGACCAGATAATTTTAACGTGTGTATATATGCTCAGTCGCTCAGTCATGTCTGCCTCTGTGACCCCATGGGTTTAGTCCACCAGGCTCCTCTGGATTGAATGTCAAAGTGATGTTCAGAATCTCCCTTTCTCCATGATCTTTCTCCTCTATTCGCCACACTTCCAGTAGCCCTGACTCCGGTCCCTGTCTTCTCTGCTCATCTGTCTCTGTCTCCATCCCAGCTGTGTCAGCCATCAGAACGCCGTTTTGGAGTCTCTCCGACGCCTCTCCCTTTCCTCCCTTCCCGCGGCCGCCGCCCTCATCCGTGCCTGCACTTCTGTGCTGCCTTCTCCAGCAGCCTCCCGAGTTTTCTCTCCAGCATATGTCCTGCACCCCTTATCTTCTTAAAGCACTGATCCTAATGCTCCCGGACTTGGAAACCTCAGTAACTTTTCTTCTGTGCACGGTGTTGATCACAGATCCCCAGTCTTGGTGTGTGAAACTTTCCATACTCACACCTCATCCGATTCACATTAGACTGCCCCGTCATGCACCCAGTGGAATAGCCTGCCCAGGGGTTCTCGCTGTGCTTGTGTGTGTATTGAAGCCCAGCTCTTGCGCCATTGCTCACTTTCTTTTCATGGAATAGTCGTGGCTTTCATCTCCTTCTGCTAAATTCTTCTTATCCTTGAAGGAGAGAGCCCAGTGATGCGTCCTCTATGAAGTTTTCCCCAATTCCATCACTTTTCTTTAAGCTACCGTTGCCTTTCCTGAGCTTCTTCCTTGTATCACTTGTTCTAGCACTGTGCATAATTAGAGACTCAAGAAGGATTTTTTAGCATTTCTTGTCATTTTTAACTGGAGGATAGTTGCTTTACAGTGTTGCGTTGGTTGCTGCCATTCGTCAGCATGAGGCAGCCGTCGGTGCACACGGTAACCCACCTCTGTGCCCGCCTCCCCCTGCCTCCCCATCGCACCCCCGGGCTGTCATGGAGCCCCGGTGAGCTCCCTGCATCAGACAGCAAGTTCCCACCGGCTGCCTCTTTCATATAACGGCAGTATATGTCTCCATGTTCCCTCTCCAATTGTCCCACCCTCTTCTTACCCCACTGTGTTCATTGCTGCCCTGCAGATAGGTTCATCAGTACCATCTTTCTAGATTCCATGTAGACACATTAGTATATGATATTTGGTACTTTGGCCACCTCATGTGAAGAGTTGACTCACTGGAAAAGACTCTGATGCTGGGAGGGATTGGGGGCAGGAGGAGAAAGGGACCACAGAGGATGAGATGTCTGGATGGCATCACTGATTTGATGGACGTGAGTCTGAGTGAACTCTGGGAGTTGGTGATGGACAGGGAGGCCTGGCGTGCTGCAATTCATGGGGTCACAAAGAGTCAGACATGATGGAGTGATTGAACTGAACTAAGCTGAACTGATATGATATTTGTTTTTGTCTTTCTGACTTACTTCACTCTGTGTAATAGGCTCTAGGTTCATCCACCTCGTTAGGATTGACTCAGATGCGTTCCTTTTTGCAGCTGAGTAATGTTCCATCGTATATATGTACCATATCCTCTTTATCCGTTCATCCGTCAGTGGACATCTAAGTTGCTTCCATGTCCTGCCTACTGTAATGAGTGTTGCAGTGAACACTGGGGTCATGTGTCTGTTTCAGTTATGGTTTCCTTGGGGTATATTTTTCTGGGCTCCAAAATCACTGCAGATGGTGATAGCAGCCATGAAATTAAAAGATGCTTACTCGTTGAAAGGAAAGGTATGACCAACCTAGACAGCATATTAAAAAGCAGAGACAGTACTTTGCCAACAAAGGCTATAGTTTTTCCAGTGGTCATGTATGGATGTGAGAGTTGGACTGTGAAGAAAGCTGAGCACTGAAGAATTGATGCTTTTGAACTGTGGTGTTGGAGAAGACTCTTGAGAGTCCCTTGGACTGCAAGGAGATCCAACCAGTCCATTCTAAAGATGATCAGCCCTGGGTATTCTTTGGAAGGACTAATGCTAAAGCTGAAACTTCAATACTTTGGCCACCTCATGCAAAGAGTTGACTCATTGGAAAAGACTCTGATGCTGGGAGGGATTGGGGGCAAGAGGAGAAGGGGACAACAAAGGATGAGATGGCTGGATGGCATCACCGACTTGATGGACATGAATTTGAGTGAACTCCGGGAGATGGTGATGGACAGGGAGGCCTGGAGTGCTGTGATTCATGGGGTTGCAAAGAGTCAGACACGACTGAGCGACTGAACTGAACTGGGGTATATACCCAATAGTGGCATAAGAAGGACTTTTTGTATAAGTAGGTGACTGAACAGAGATGGGATCCTTTCATTAATGGAATTAAAACTTGAAATGTTTTTCCCTTCTACTGAAAGATTTGTTAGAAACTGCTTGTTATCAGCTAATCTGTAATACTCAATATGAATAGCCACAGAGCTGTTCCTAAAAATACCAGTTATGCAAGTCATCAAATCCTCCCTCGCACTACATGTTAGCTCTGTTACTTTGGTCGTATTACTTTGCTGCTCTAAACCTTGCTTGTCTCAGCTTTTCACCTAGTTACTGTTATGAAATCATGTATATAAAGGGGTCCATGGAGTGCCTGCAATCCAGGGTTCAGTGCATACTGACTAATTATACTTTACCATTGGAACTATCCAGGACACTCTCTCTAAGTGAATTTCTTCTATAAGGATTTCTACAAAATGCCTATAATATAGAAAAAGCTGTGTGCTGCTTGGATATTTTTCTGCTGTGGATTTAGGAGGAAGGCCAATGAAATGGGACCTAACTTTAATGAATGCTCTTTGGGATGATGTCTAAAGTGATGTAAACTTGCTGTTTACAGTAGTTTCTTGCAGCAACTGTGTGGGCATGTAGATTGACAGGAGTAGGGTCTCCCTTGTAGTCGACATTAGAGCTCTTAAGTGCATCTTTTCCCCCATGAGGACAATGTTTGCCTATAGGAATCTTTGCTTTAGAATGTAATGTAAACTGATGGAAAAATCTGTCTAACATTAATTAATTCATTTGGGGATGTACCTATTTAATATCTAAGATATGGTTAGTACTTATAATGGAATTTCTTTTAAACTAGGGTTTGTTTTGGTTAGTTATAGGCTGTGTAATTTTGAGGGGAAGGTAGTGACAATTTTTGGTGCTCTTGAAAGCACTCATGAAGATGTACCTTCGTTATCTTTGCCAAATCCTGATAAGATTTGACCAACAGTACACAAAATCCACATAAGGGAAGTTCAGTTCAGTTCAGGTCAGTCGTCCAGGAGTGTCCGACTCTTTGGGACCCCATGGACCTGCAGCACACCAGGCCTCCCTGTCCATCACCAACTCCCACAGTTTACTCAAACTCATGTCCATCGAGTCGGTGAAGCCATCCAACCATCTCATCCTCTGTCATCTCCTTCTCCTCCCACCTTCAGTCTTTCCAAATGAATCAGCTCTTCGCATCAGGTGGCCAAAGTATGGGAGCTTCAGCTTCAGCATCAGTCCTTCCAATGAATATTTAGGACTGATCTCCTTCAGGATGGACTGATTGGATCTCCTCGCAGTCCAAGGGACTCAAGAGTCTTCTCCAACACCACAGTTCAAAAGCATCAATTCTTTGGCACTCAGCTATCTTTCTAGTCCAACTCTTGCATCCATACATGACTACCGGAAAAACCATACCTTTGACTAAACAGTCCTTTGTTGGCAAAGTAATGTGTCTGCTTTTTAATATGCTATCTAGGTTGGTCATAACTTTTCTTCCAAGGAGCAAGCGTCTTTTAATTTCATGGCTGCAGTAATTTCATCTGCAGTAATTTTGGAGCCCAAGAAAAGAAAGTCTGACACTGTTTCCCCTGTTTCCCCATCTATTTCCCATGAAGTGATGGGACCAGATGCTATGATCTTAGTTTTCAGAATGTTAAGTTTTAACATAACTTTTCACTCTCCTCTTTCACTTTCATCAAGAGGCTCATTAGTTCTTCCCTTTCTGCCATAAGGGTGGTGTCATCTGCATATCCAAGGTTATTGATATTTCTCCCGGAAATCTTGATTCCAGCTTGTGCTTCCTCCATCCCAGTACTTCTCATGATGTGCTCTGCATATAAATTAAATAAGCAGGGTGGCAGTATACAGCCTTGATGGACTCTTTTCCCTATTTGGAACCAGTCAGTTGTTCCATGTCCAGTTCTAACTGTTGCTTTCTGACCTGCATACAGATTTCTCAAGAGGCAGGTCAGGTGGTCTGGTATTCCCATCTCTTGAAGAATTTTCCACAGTTTGTTTTGATCCACACAGTCAAAGGCTTTGGCATAGTCAATAAAGTAGAAATAGATGTTATCCTGGAGCTCTCTTGCTTTTTCCATGATCCAACGGATGCTGGAAATTTGATCTCTGGTTCCTCTGTCTTTTCTAAAACCAGCTTGAACATCTGGAAGTTCATGGTTGAAGCCTGGCTTGGAGAATTTTGAGCATTACTTTACTAGTGTGTGAGATGAGTACAATGGTGTGGTAGTTTGAATATTCTTTGGCACTGCCTTTCTTTCGGGTTAGAATGAAAACTGACCTTTTCCAGTCCTGTGGCCACTGCTGAGTTTTCCACATTTGCTGACATATTGAGTGCAGCACTTTTATAACACCATCTTTTAGGATTTGAAACAGCTCAACTGGAATTCCATCACCTCCACTAGCTTTGTTCATAGTGATACTTTCTAAGCCCACTTGACTTCACATTCCAGGATGTCTGGCTCTAGATGAGTGATCACACCATCGTGATTATCTGGGTCATGAGTATCTTTTTTGTACAGTTCTTCTGTGTATTCTTGCCACTTCTTCTTAATATCTTCTGCTTCTGTTAAGGCCATACCATTTCTGTCCTTTATCGAGCCCATCTTTGCAGGAAATGTTCCCTTGGTATCTCTAATTTTCTTGAAGAGATCTCTATTCTTTCCCATTCTATTATTTTCCTCAGCATTGATCACTGAGGAAGGCTTTCTTATTTCTCCTTGCTGTTCTTTAGAACGCTGCATTCAGATGGGTATATCTTGCCTTTTCTCCTTTGCCTTTTGCTTCTCTTCTTTTCTTAGCTGTTTGTAAGGCCTTCTCAGACAGCCATTTTGCTTTTTTGCGTTTCTCTTTCTTGAGGATGGTCTTGATCCCTGCCTCCTGTACAATGTCATGAACCTCTGTTCATAGTTCATCAGGCACTCTGCCTATCAGATCTAATCCCTTGAATCTATTTCTCACTTCCAGTGTATAATTGTAAGGGGTTTGATTTAGGTCATACCTGAATAGTCTAGTGTTTTTCTCTACTTTCTTCAATTTAAGTCTGAATTTGGCAATAGGGAGTTCATGATCTGAGCTACAATCAGCTCCCAGTCTTGTTTTTGCTGACTGTATAGAGCTTCTCCGTCTTCAGCTGCAAAGAATATAATCAGTCTGATTTTGGTGTTGACCATCTGGTGATGTCCATGTATAGAGGCTTCTCTTGTCCGTCCGTCTTGGGTGGCCCTACACGGCGTGTCTCATAGTTTCATTGAGTTAGACAAGGCTGTGGTCCATGTGATTAGATTGGTTAGTTTTCTGTAATTGTGGTTTTCAGTCTTTCTGCTCTCTGATGGAGAAGGATAAGAGGCTTATGGAAGCTTCTGATGGGAGAGAGTGACTGAGGGGGAACTGGGTCATAAGGGAGAGCCATACTCTAAAATTGCTCTAGCGCTCTCGCAGTCATGAGTCTGTAAGTCCATTAGTGGTGTGTCCTGACTGGAATTTGTAACAGTGAAGTCTATTAACGAATATAAAGTATTGCTCTTCCTCAGTGTTTTTGTAAATGTAATTGTAAGAATGTAAATTGCTTTATATGAATGTAAATTATTTCTCATTTACCCCATAATATACATTTAATATTATAAAAGTTTGCTTTATAATTGACCAATAAATTTAATAGTACTGTAATTTTACAATAAAACAGACATGTATCTTCTCTTCAGAATATTTTCATATTTGAGCAGCTTTAAAATGATAATAGTTAAAAGTCTACAAAAGCTAATGAATTAATTAATTTGTTTTTATCTATGTGAGGATATATAGAAGCATAATTTTGTGTTGCATTTCTGTTCTTGAATATGATTGAAAACCATTGAGATCTTCAAATAAGTGTCTTGTTAATATGTGGAAATTACTGTTTCCATCTTCATAATGAACAATATACAGATGAGAAAAGTTGATATTTACCAATATAGGAGATTGTATTGTGTATAAACTAAGCCAGAAATGACTACAAATGACTGAGAGAGCTTTTTTAATCTTGCTATTTTGGTAAAGCAATAATGTCAATTTAGATGAAGAAATGTCTTGTTTGAAATAGATGGATTTGATATCAAAAAATATTTTATCAAAGATATGAGAATGCTGTAGTAGAATGACATGACGGATGGGCAGCAGACACGACTGCACACGGCTCTTCCTCCTCGAGATACTTGGCTTCCTGGTGAACATTTCATGGTCCTGTTCGTTGCTGGTGCAGCTGGGAAACTCTTTCCCGCCTCTATTTGAAAAAGTGTGCATTCGGGTGGCCTTTTGGCCAGAGTTCTTTAAGAAGAAACCGTCGCTTGAAAGGCTGTGTCCCTTCCGTATGCAACATTGGTAGTGGAAGGGAAAGGTCACCGTTCGTGCAAACAATTAGAAAGTTCTGTTTGCGTTAGTTTTAGTTGATTAGTGATAGAAGTGGTAAGCTACTTTAAGGACTATTTGCCTTGTGCAGTTTCATGAGTATTGATTTGTCCAGATTAATTTGAAATATTAACATTGTAGGTGGTGAACAGAACAAGGAACGTCATTTATTAATGAGCCTGCATCTGTGTGGCTAGGTCAGTCTTCATTTGAGGTTCTAAAATCAGATACAGTAAAGGGAAATGAAGGGAATTAAAATTCATTTAGCTCCACTTCTGTGCCTGACACTGTGCTAGGATCTTTCACAAAAAATATCTAATTTAATCATCAAGACGATCTTAGTTGTTAGGATTATGATTTCCATTGTTTACAGATAAAGAAACTTACTCAACTCATTTTTTTTCTCTTTTCCTCTAATTATTAAATTCACTAATTCTTTCCCCCCAAGGTGCACAGGAGGAGCTAAATAAAAGTTAGCTTTGGAAAAACAGTTTTCTGTTTGGCCATATGTAGACAAATCTGATCATATTTTGTTGAACTGGCTCAGTTTTTCTGTCTGCAGCCAGTGGCAGCTTCTGCTACTAGGTAATTTTGATTATCACCTGAATAATTGCAAGAGTCTGCGATGCCCTAGCCAGAAAATTTTTTGTGTGTCTGTGTAAGCTATACATGCTTCTTCAGGAAGCAGTTCATGCAGTCTAGGATTAAAGTTAGGAAGGGAGCAAAGGAGCTTATCATTTTGTTTGGCTCATTAAGCAATAATTAGATGCCATTTCTAATTAATGCAGGAAACAGAATAGACCACTACATTTTAGCCGTTACAGATTGCATTTTAGGCCAACTCAAGTTATTTCATGACCCTA
This sequence comes from Ovis aries, assembly GCF_016772045.2. Taxonomy (NCBI): domain Eukaryota; kingdom Metazoa; phylum Chordata; class Mammalia; order Artiodactyla; family Bovidae; genus Ovis; species Ovis aries. The sequence goes on from NC_056058.1 coordinate 107,937,970, forward strand.
AGCAAACATTACCAATAATAAAGAGGAAATTGACATTCTCCCAAGAGATTTCCAATCATTCCTGATCGCATCAATGCCCTGGCATGCAGCCTAATACTCTAATCTCTTTCCCCCAGCCTCCTTTGGCCATTCCCACTCTATGGAAGGGGCAGGAATGTCTCCAGTCTCCTGGGGGAAATAAAGCATCTGCCCAGTCCTTTCTGTGACTGGCCTTTGTGGTCTCAGTTTGGGCACTTTGTGATCGCCACTGTCCCACTTAGCTGCTCTTAGCCATTTAGTTGCAGCCCACAGATACTTGCTCAGGAGGCCCAATCTGACATTTGGAGATACACTTTGAGTTGTAACCTCCTTTTCCTTTACTTTTTCTTTGAAGATTAAGACACCAAGGTGGCTCTTTTTTTTTTTTTTTAACTCTGAGCCTCTAGGTTGAGTGACCTTCCTCCAGCTCTGAGGGCTGGACCCTCAGCTCTAAATGGAAGCTGAAGTAAGTGTGTGATGATGCAGAGCGAAGGCTCTACAGTCATAGACAGGATCTGTTCAACAGAGAACTGCACTCTTTGTGTAAATTTCTTGGTTTAAAAGTAGTTTTCCTAGGTTACATTTTGGGTTGTTTTACTACAGAAGAAAAGGGTACAGAGTCTGTAGTGTTTCAGTGTTTTAGTGACATTGATAAATCACTGGGAACAAGAAATCTATAATTTCAATTAATATTGCATTTTCAGGGATAGGAATAGCAATATTCTAATCTGTTTCATAGCTATTTAAATTTTCCCTGAAAGACCGAGTGAGAACAAAGACCAGAACAAAAAGTGAAGAGATTTTACCTTCACACTGAAAACTGAGTCCATTTTGTAATTGAATCCTGGTGTGTTCTCTGATTTCAAGATCAAGAAAATATAGGAATTCATTTTGAAATTTCTAGTTGGTTTAAGTTTGTCTCCTTTGCTTCTGACCGAAAAGCAAAATGCAGAAATATTACTGAAAAAAAATTACTTAACAAAAAATGCCTCTACCCATAGGGTGTGAAATGCTGCGAAAAAGGCAGAAGAGCTCAGAACTGAGGAGAGACACCTCACGCCTCCCTCTGCATAAATTCTTAGCTCAGCAGAAAGAATAAGTAGAGCCTGTTAATGCAGGGGTTCTCGACTCTCAGGCCACGGACTGGTACTGGGTCGTGGCCGGTTCAGACCCTGGCCGCATGCAGGAGGCGAGCGCTGGCAGTGAGGGAGCCTCTATGCTTCACCGCTGGGCACAGCCTCCTGTCAGGGTGGCCGTGCCTCAGACTCAGAGTGCAGCCTCCTGTCAGGACGTTGGGGAATCAGACTCAGGGCACAGCCTCCTGTGAGAACGGCGGGGCCTCAGACTCAGAGCATGGCCTAATGTGAGGTCAGCGGGGCCTCAGACTCAGAGTACAACTTCCTGTCAGGACAGTAGGGCCTCAGACTCAGGGCGCGGCCTCCTGTGAGGATGGCGGGGCCTCAGACTCAGGGCGCGGCCTCCTGTGAGGATGGTGGGGCCTCAGACTCAGGGCGCAGCCTCCTGTGAGGACGGTGGTGCTCAGACTCAAAGGAGCCCCCACTCCACTGCAAGCTGCACACGAGGGTTCCTTAGAACCATCCTGAAACCACCCCCACCCACAGGCCACAGAAAAATGGTCAACCACGGAACCGGTCCATGGTGCCACAGAGGTTGGGAACCGCTGTATTAATGCATTTTTGATAACATGCTAGGAGAATTTCTACCTGCAAACTAGGCAAGTAGGGGTGGAGGATGGGTGAGTTGTAAAATTGAGGCAGCCTGATGCAGAGACTGGATGTCCCAGAAAATGAATGTAAAATTTCAGAGTCTCATGATGTAGTGATTTGAAGCAGTGAAGGTTAGTTTCAAGGAATCCATTTTTGCTTCGGTAGATATATTCAGTAGATCTAAGCAGAATAAATCTCCTTTGGCAGATCTATTCATCCTAAAAGAAATCAGTCCTCAATATTCGCTGGAAGGACTGATGCTGAAGCTGAAACTCCAATACTTTGGCCACCTGATGCAAAAAACTGACTCATTGGAAAAGACCCTGATGCTGGGAAAGATTGAGGGCAGGAGGAGAAGGGGACGTCAGAGGATGAGATGGTTGGATGGCATCACCAACTCAATGGACATGAGTTTGAGTAAACTCCGGGAGTTGGTGATGGACATGGAGGCTTGGCGTGCTACAGTCCATGAGGTCACAAAGAGTCGGACATGACTGAGTGCCTGAACTGACTGAGATCTATTCAGTAGACTCCCATTTCAAGGGGTATGTTATTGTTCTCAAAATACATAATCAGTGTAAAGTCTTTGTAAAACCTGTTGTTTTAAGAAGAATTTGGGTTCTCAGAAATACGCAATTCTCATCTCTTTCAAACTTAGGCCTGTTAGAAGTGTTTTGTCCGTTCACTCAGTCATTTCTGACTCTCTGCGACTCCAGGGACTGCAGCACGCCAGGCCTCCCTGTCCATCACCATCTCCCAGAGTTTAGTCAAACTCATGTCCATCTAATTGGTGATTCCATCCAACCACCTCATCCTCTGTCATCCCCTTCTCCTCCCGCCTGCAATCTTTCCCAGCATCAGGGTCTTTCCAGTGAGTCAGTTCTTCTCATCAGGTGGCCAAACTATTGGAGTTTCACCTTCAGTGTCAGTCCTTCCAATGAATATTCAGGACAGATTTCCTTAGAGTTGTTTAGGTTTTACTGGTTGGATCTCCTTGAGTCTAAGAGACTCCCAAGAGTCTTCTCCAACACCACAGTTCAAAAGCATCAATTCTTTGGTGCTCAGCTTTCTTTACAGTCCAACTCTCACATCCATACATGACCACTGGAAACACCTTGGCTCTGATTGTATGGACCTTTGTTGGTAAAGTACTGTCTCTGCTTTCTAATATGCTGTCTAGGTTGGTCATAGCTTTTTTCCCAAGGAGCAAGGGTCTTTTAACTTCATGGCTGCAGTCACCATCTGCAGTGATTTTGGAGCCAAGAAAAGAACGTCTGTCACTGTTTCCCCTGTTTCCCCGTCTATTTCCCATGAAGTGATGGGACTGGATGCCATGATCGTAGTTTTCTGAATGTTGATCTTTAAGCCAACTTTTCACTCTCCTCTTTGACTTTTCATCAAGAGGCTCTTTAGTTCATCTTTGTTTTCTTCCATAAGGGTGGTGTCATCTGCCTATCTGAGGTTATTGATATTTCTCCTGGCAATCTTGATTCCAGCTTGTGCTTCTTCCAGCTCAGCATTTCGAATAATAAGTTAAATAAGCAGGGTCACAGTCCTTTCCCAATTTTGAACCAGTCTGTTGTTCCATGTCAGCTTCTAACTGTTGCTTCTTGGCCTGAAAACAGATTTCTCAGGAGACAGGTAAGGTGGTCTGGTATTCCCATCTCTTTAAGAATTTTCCACAGTTTGTTGTGATTCACACAGTCAAAAGCTTTAGCATAGTCAATTAGGGAGAAGTAGATGTTTTTGTGGAATTCTTTTGCTTTTTCTATGATCCAAGGATGTTGGCAATTTGATCTCTGGTTCCTCTGTCTTTTCTAAATCCAGCTTGAACATCTTCAAGTTCTCAGTTCACGTACTGTTGAAGCCTGGCTTGGAGAATTTTGAGCATTACTTTGCAAGCATGTGAGATGAGTGCAATTGTGCAGTAGTTTGAGCATTCTTTGGCATTGCCTTTCTTTAGGATTGGAATAAAAACTGACCTTTTCCAGTCCTGTGGCAACTGCTGGGTTTTCCAAGTTTGCTGGCATATTGAGTACAGCACTTTAACAGCATTATCTTTTAGAATTTGAAATAGCTCATCTGGAATTCCATCACCTCCGCTAGCTTTGTTTGTAGTGATGCTTCCTAAGGCTCACTTGACTTCACACGATCACACCATTGTCGTTATCTGGGTCATTAAGATCGTTTTTGTATAGCTCTTCTGTGTATTCTTCCCACCTCTTCTTAATAGAGTTATTATGGTCATCAATTTAAGATGTATATAAATACTGAATAAAGCTCAACATTCGGAAAACGGAAGATCATGTCATCTGGTCCCATCACTTCATGGGAAATAGATGGGTAAACAGTGGAAACACTGTCAGACTTTATTTTTGGGGGCTCCAGAATCACTGCAGATGGTGACTGCAGCCATCAAATTAAAAGACGCTTACTCCTTGGAAGAAAAGTTATGACTAACCTAGATAGCATATTCAAAAGCCGAGACATTACTTTGCCAACAAAAGTTGGTCTAGTCAAGGCTATGGTTTTTCCTGTGATCATGTATGGTTGTGACAGTTGGACTGTGAAGAAGGCTGAGTGCCGAAGAATTGATGCTTTTGAACTGTGGTGTTGGAGAAGACTCTTGAGAGTCCCTTGGACTGCAAGGAGATCCAACCCGTCCATTCTGATGGAGATCAACCCTGGTGTTCTTTGGAAGGAATGATGCTAAAGCTGAAGCTCCAGTACTTTGGCCACCTCATGCGAAGAGTTGACTCATTGGAAAAGACTCTGATGCTGGGAGGGATTGGGGGCAGGAGGAGAAGGGGACGACCCAGGATGAGATGGCTGGATGGCATCACGGCCTCGATGGACGTGAGTCTGAGTGAACTCCAGGAGATGGTGATGGACAGGGAGGCCTGGCGTGCTGCAGTTCATGGGGTCGCAAAGAGTTGGACACAACTGAGCAACTGAACTGAACTGATGATGTACACCTGAAA